>NW_004443938.1:21064781-21066736 GCF_000243295.1 Trichechus manatus latirostris
CCACACCTCAGCATTTTCTTGTCCTCTTGACGCCCTTATTTGCCTTCATTTCGGAAGACTTACTCTAGCCAGGGGACCTTCAGCAAGGTAGTAGGAGGGGCAATCACAAGAACTGTTCGAACAAGTGTCAATGAAAATTAAGACAAAAGGGAGACTCTGCCTGGCTTGGGGGGTGGGGAGGGGGAGTTTCCTCAGAAACTTCTGTGTAAATTGGGGCCGGGGAGTTAGAATAGCCATTAGGGAAATGTTGGGAGATGGAAGGAAAGACATTCAAAAATAGTAAGAGAATGCAAAGAGGTAGAAAAGCCTAAATTTTCTAAGTTCCAAGGGATCCTAAGACAGTTAATTTAATAGGAGCTGGGGGTTTGGTGGGAAACATAAGACACCGTATACAAAAATCGATAAATTAAAGAAGTGTTTGATGTTGGAAGAGAAAAATTTTACACAATCCAAGCAGTTCACCTGTGAAGAACAATAACCTTCTTAAAAGCCGGAACGATATCCATAGATAGCCACTGTCCTCTTATAGAGAGAACAAGAATGGAAATGTTCTTAGATTATTAAACAAGTAACTATCAAAACAGAACACTCAATGGACTAAGTAACAGAGTTTAGGCCAAGATTTAGGCCAAAATTTAGGCCAAGAAAATCTCCAGATCAGACAGCAAAAACAAAATGAAGTAAAATACAAAAGACACAAAGAACACACTCCAAGAGATCTAAAATCATCTATTGGAGTTCTAAGTAAAGAGGGAATCGATTACGGCGGGAGAAAATATCCTGGGCTAGATGAGACTTCACCTCATAAAGGCCAAAAGAGGATTAATGAAAAAAAATCACTGGTGAAATTAAGGATAAAGTAAAATAAAATCCTAAGCGCTTCAAAGAGGTAGGCAGACACATACACACACAGACACAGAGAGAGAAGACAGAGAGAGAGAGACAATCAACTAAGTTTTAAGAATCAGTCTAGCATCAGACTTACTGGCTACACTAGATTGTAGGTATCAGAGGAGCAATGCTTTCAAAGTGGAGGAACAGTAATTTTGAATCTAGAGTAAAATTATCAATCAAGTGTGAAGGCAAAATCAGACGTTTTCAAACATGCAATAACAGAGCTCACCATCCATGTGGATTATATATAAAAAGTACCCAAAGGGAATAGTCAACCAAATGGAAGGGGCATCTAAGGAAGAGGACAACATGGAATACAAAAAACAGTAGAAAATGAGGTTAACCCAAGGCAGAGGAGTGCCAGTAAAGAAAATAAGCTGGTGAAAAATCACCTTCAAGCCTCAAAATTCAGTGATACGGGATTGGGTTTTTTTCTCTGAGCATCTAGTTATATTACTTGGCTTCACAGTGAATATTTGCATATTGGCTTTCAATTTTTAGAAACAACCCACAGACAAAACAAAAATACATTCATGGTTACTCTGTAAGAAATATTACAAAAGTATTAAGCTGTGACACTGCAAACATTACAGTCTAACGAACCGGGAGATCATAGATAGGGGCCCAACCAGCCATCCAGGGACCGAGGGAGCTCCCGGCACATGGAATTTTCAGTGCTAAAACTGGGAAAGTCCTAATTAAACTAGGGCTAGTTTGTCACTTGAGTATACGGGAGAAGAGCTGAATGCAAGATGTTAGTATCCTCATTTTTCAGAGCAAGGCTTCAACAGATGCTTTGGAGACATCAGCTGGTGACAACCGACACTAATATAACTGTTAGCAGTGGCTGCACTTGAGCAATGAGGTTTTTATATTTCATTTCATTCCCGTCCAAACTATTCAGATTTGTTCAAAGAATGCACGCATTTATTGTAGAAAAAAATTAACTCTTATTCCTGAGGCATCTGCTTGTAACAAAGGGAATTTTTGAAAATTAGGGAAACCTAGAACTCTAAGCATATGAAGCTGGCTAAAAGTGATTAAACAAGGAATTTTTATCT
>NW_004443938.1:21067740-21069400 GCF_000243295.1 Trichechus manatus latirostris
AAAAAAAAAAAAAAACCTCAAAATAGGGGTTCTTTTCATGAGCATTAACACTTTGAAGTTTCTCTAAAGACCCTGAAGAGGGATTTACATCTATAGATGACTTTTTTTTTTTTAATGTCTTTAAAGAGAACCCAAATGTGAGGTATGCTGACTCCACAATTATTTGCACAGGAAGCCATTAACTTATCTACAAACGATAACTCAACCATAAAGATAATGGTTTCATTCTTTTCAACTTTAGAACACCCTCTGTTAACACCCAAAAGATACGATATGTATTTTACATTTCAAACAGAAAAAGCCCCTAGTCGTGCCTTCTGTAAAAGTCACTAACTGCCAAGCACATAATCAAAATCCTTTACGAGTATCATATCATTCAGTGCATCAAACTACAGTCTTTAGACATTTAATGACTGCATGGGTGTTGGCTGAATCACTGCACATCTACCAAATTTCCTTACTTTAAGATGCACTTAACATTTTAGGAAGTCCTGAAATCAGGAAGTAGTCTATAATTAACAGGGGCATTTAACGGGGTTGAGTTTATTTATTCTCCTCGTAAAGCTGTTAAGTCAATTGTGCATCTTAAAAATCCAGAGGCTACAAACTGAGAAAATCCAAAAATACCACATTCATAGCTTATTAGAAATGAGTATTATGACTAACACAGTTAAGCCCATGAAAGGGATTAACAAAAAATGTAGCTCCAGGTAAACTGAGATGTTAGTCCTACAAGTGAAGACAGCTGAGATTAGAGGCACTAAGAATGACAAAATTAGACCAAGGCAGACACTTGTCTCCCAATTCTTTTAAAGTACAAATTCCACATAGTTGACCCATAAATTCCAAACAAAAACAAAAGCACTATGATTCCCCTAAAATGTCCATCCATGGCTTTTTTCTTTTTCTTTTTTTTTTATTTCAATTACAAGACTACTAAAACCCTCACTCAATTATTTCAGGGCATTAAAAATATTT
Organism: Trichechus manatus latirostris; assembly: GCF_000243295.1. Classification (NCBI taxonomy): domain Eukaryota; kingdom Metazoa; phylum Chordata; class Mammalia; order Sirenia; family Trichechidae; genus Trichechus; species Trichechus manatus. The sequence continues at coordinate 21,068,719 of NW_004443938.1, forward strand.
CTATGTCATTTATTAAAAACTAAATTTGCATTACATAAGTCTCCACAACACCAAAAAACAAAAATTAAGGGAAAAAAAAAAAAACAAAAAAACCAGACAGCTGCAATTTACTTGCTCTCCAGGAAACTACGTGAAATACAGTGGGATAAACTTAATGAAATAATATCAGACATTTGTGTGAAATTCAAAGTAGTCTGTTACAAGCCCTTTATGGGTAAGAACAATTTCCACCAACATTTTCATTGCCTTTAGTTCCCAGTGACAGCTCTATTGATTGTTCAAATTAAACAGGACTGAGAACTAATTATTTTTCCAGGGGAAGAGACACTTAACTACTTTAAAACCTGGATTATTTTAAATTTCTGCATCCAAAAAAAATTCTACCTACTCTTCTTGGAAGGATCCAAAAACCAAAACTCGTTGCTGTCGAGTGGATTTCGACTCATAACAAACCCCTACGCACCCCCACCCTGACATCAGTTACAAACCACAGGCTTATAGCTCTCGCGCAAACATGCTGGGGTTTGTAATAATCCAAAGGCACAGTCTGATGATGCACCTCCAAGCATTCATTGTTCTCAACAACAAAAAAAGATTTATTGTCCAACTGTTTCACTACTTCATTACTTGAGTTTTCTCCCCAAATTAGGCTTAGAGTCTAAAATTGAAAGTTAAATTTTTC
>NW_004443938.1:21070395-21072291 GCF_000243295.1 Trichechus manatus latirostris
ACATCACCTTAAATTTGATTTTGTATTTTGTTGTTGTAAGTTTAAACTTTTCATTTTATCTTACAAAAATTTTTAAATTAACAATACATATGTGAATATGAACACAGAAATACTTATAAATGAATAAATATATGTATTTTGGGTATTCATTATGGATACAAATAGCCCTGGTGGCACAGTGATTAAAGTGCCCACCTGCTAACTGAAAGATTGGTGGTTCGAACCAATCAGCCACTCCACAGGAGAAAGATCTGACAGTCTGCTTCCATAAAGATCATAGCCTCTGAAATCCTTTGGGGGCAGTTCTAGTCATCCTATAGGGTTGCTATGAGTCAGAATCAACTTGATGGCAATAGGTATTATGGATACATAATCAAGAGTCAAATCTATCTTGGAAGAAGACAGCCACAATGCTCCTTAGAAGCAAGGATGGCGAGACTTTGTCTCATGTACTTTGGATATGTTATCAGGAGGGACCAGTCCCTGAAGAAGGACATCATGCTTGGTAGAGTAGAGGGTCAGTGAAAGAGAGGAAGACCTTCAGCAAGATGGACTGACACAGTGGCTGCAATGATGTGCTCAAGCATGAAATGATTGTGAGTACGGTACAGGACTGAGCAGTGCTTCGTTCTGTTGTACACAGGGTTGCTATGAATTGGAATTAACTTGACGGCACCTAACAACAACAATCAAGAGTCACAGTCCCACTCTTCCAATTCTCCCTACCTCCATCCCCACTGACTCGTGGATCCTTCTTTTTTTTTCCCTAATAGATCAGATCCTGCCTGGCTTGTCCTCTACTCATTTGATAATGTTCTTCACTCCCTTTCATTCTTGTACTTTGCAACTGCCCAAAAAAGTCCAACACTAGATTATTTGCCAACTTTCTGTTTTAGCTTATACATGTCAGTGGCTGAAAATGGAGGAAAAACCCCACACGCAGAATAATACCACCATGAATCCAGATCTGCCAACAACAGTTGGGTTCTTGGTGCTCTTCAACAATTCTTTAAAATTATTTAATTACTGAATGTTAACTGAATGCCCATCATGAGCCAGACTTGCTGGGATAAGCTGTACCTGCCTTTATCCTTGGTCAGCGCCTTCTAGAGTTCCTCTCTGCAGCTGCTTTATCTTTCATTTCACCCCTCAAACCTCCTCAGTCACCCCACCTCCATTCTCAGAAGATAACCGACCCTCCTATTTTGAGGAAAATGAGGCCATCAGAAAGGAACTCTCTCAACCTTCTGAGTGTTGCACTTATGAATCCCTCTCTGGCTTCACTCTTCTTTATCATCTTTCCCCAGGCTCAGGGGAGAGGGTAGAAGAATTGAGGAGGGGCAGCCTCTTCACCAACCTCTGGACTCATTCATACATCACTTGCTCCTATACATCCAAACTCTCTCTCTCCATTGGATGGAGCCTCCACCAACTTAAACAGCTTCTCCTTTGGACCCTGTCATGGATTGAATTGTGTCCCCCAAAAATATGTGTATCAATTTGGCTAGGTCATGATCCCCAGTATTGTGTGACTGTTCATCCTTTTGTTATCTGATGTGATTTTCCTACGTGTTGTAAATCCTATCTCTATAATGTTGATGAGATGGGATTATTGAGAGTCATGTTAATGAGGCAGGACTCAATCTACAAGATTGGATTGTTTTGAACCAATCTCTTTTGAGATATAAAAGACAGAAGCAAGAAGACAGACATGAGGACTTCATACTCCCAAGAAACAAACGCCAGGAGAATAGCACATCCTTTGGACCTGGGGTCCCTGCGCTGAGAAGATCCTCAACCGGGGAAGATTGATGACAGGACCTTCCCCCAGAGCCTACACAGACAGAAAGCCTTCCCCTGGAGCCGGCATCCTGAATTCGGACTTCTAGCCTCCTA
>NW_004443938.1:21073331-21078417 GCF_000243295.1 Trichechus manatus latirostris
GCTTTTGCCTCTGCCTGACTTAACCTCCCCACTCTTCTTCACCTGGCTAACTCTCATCCCTCAAGACTCAGCTCCAACATCAGTGATCTCCTTCAGGAAGTCGTCCCTGAGAAGTGCTCTTCCAGATTACACTGTTGCTCTGCCTCTTTGATTACAACAGTGATCTCCTCAAGGGCAGAAACCAGGTCTCATCTCTGAAACCTCAAGCCCGCAGTCATTATTCTAGACTGGTAACACTGAACTGTGAGACTTCAAAGGAGAGCAAATCAGTTATCTGGTCACTCCGATATGAAGTATGTGTTGTTCAGCTTAGTAAAAATAAGCCAGGACTTTAGGGGGAAGGAGGGGGAGTAATAGGTTGAGCACAGGGGATTTTTAGGGCAGTGAAACTATTCTGTATGATACTATAATGGTGGACACATGGGATTATGCATCAGTCAAAACCCAGAGAACTGTACAACACAGAGTGAACCCTAATATGTATTATGGACTTTAGTTAATAATAATGTACCAATAGCGGTTCATCAACTGTAACAAATGTAACCACACCGAAGCAAGATGTTAATAGGAAAAACTGTGTGTGGTACAGGAAAGAGGGGCTATGGGAACACTCTACTTTCTCCTCAATGTTTCTCTAACCCTAAAATTGATCTAAAATATAAAGTCTATTAACTGAAAAACTAAACGGAGCTTTAAAAAAAGAGTTACATGGGTATTTTCCCAGAATATTTTAAAAACCTAAATAAATAAGCCATTAGCAAAACACCAATTAAGTTAGAAAACAGAAATGCAAATGAAATCATGCTAGAAATACATGTAAATTTTAGTCTTTAATATCCTCTAACTTATAACCAGCTGGTTTCCATCCAGAAACTTTTTCGTAAAGAAGACCAATGATTAGTTGCATGTATCATTTGCTGGCAAGAAGCATTCTTTAAAATATCACTTCAAGGTAGAGTTCTTCTTAATCCTCACCCCCACCCCGTCTTTTAACCACCAGTATCCCTACCATCAACATCTCCTGTGTAAGAATAAAAAGTCTGAAAATGATTCTCTTGTATGTCTGTTTATTGCTTCTTGAAGCTAGAATCACAAAGAAAACTGCAGGTATTATGACTGATGGGGGAACGGAGGTTAACTTAACTACATGGCTTATATGGACTCTAAGAAATGCTCAATACGGCCACAATAAATTGGCTGCACAATATATTGGCTAAAGACCAGTAGTTACAGTGGGATCCCATTTTTACAAAAAAATATAATAAATATGCTTGCAGACAAACATCTGGAAGCATACAAACAAAAACATTAAAAGTGGCTGCCTGTGGGTGGTAGGATTTAGAAGATAAGAGTTTCTCCCTCCATGTGTTTTCTAGGTTCACTGGCCCTCCACAATCATCACGTATCACATATACTTTTCTTTAAAAGTCCCTGAAACAAACCAAAATTCATTCCACACACCTCAGAACCTCTGATGCCCTCTGAGTTCCCTCACAGTATTCACTGAGGGGGCCTTTGCATCACTCTCTTCCCTGAAATCAGCCTAGAGACCAGTCAGCTCAGTAAGAAAAGGCAGACTACGTTTCTAAGGACTAAGAAGGCTTAATATTGTAGAAAAGAGATGGAAATTCAGATCATTTGCATAATTGTACCTGACAGGATTTTCTAAACTCTTTTTACATGCTTAATGAATATTTTATCATTCATACTTAATGCCTAATTCTTCAAAACTGAGTTCATATGTGACCTCCTCCAGGAATTTTGCCCTATCAGTCTGGGCTGGGCTATCTATCCCTCCTATTTGTTCTCAAATGCTGCACATCCGACCATCCTGGTATTCCTTCCCCTGTGCTGTCATGGTTTATTCCTGCCTCCATTCTCCACTATCCTCTGAGCTCCAAGAGGGAAGCGCATTTCTGCTCTTGCTCATCACCTGCAGCGAGAGAACAGTGCCTGACACTTCGCGGCTGCTGTGAGTTGTCACCAAGTCAGCTCTGATGTGTGGCAACCTTGTTCAATAGAATGAGATACTGTCTGATCCAGCTCCATCTTCACAATTATTGGTATGCTCCAGTCCATTGTTGCAGCCACTGAGTATGTCGAGTACCTTTCAGCCTAGGGGGCTCTTCTTCCAGCACTATATCAAACAATATTCTGTTGTGATCCATAGGATTTTCATTGGCTAATTTTCAGAAGTAGATCACCAGGCCTTTCTTCCTAGTCTGTTTTAATCTGGAAGCTCCACTGAAACCTGCCCACAGTGGGTGACTGTCATGGTTTGAATTATGTCCCCCAAGAACTGTGTATATCAGTTTGGCTGGGCCATGATTCCTGGTACTTGTGATTTTCCTATATGTTGTAAATCTTGCCTCTATGATGTTAATGAGGGAGGATGGGTGGCAGTTGTGTTAGTAAGGCAGGACTGGATCTACAAGACTGGATTGTGTCCTGAGGCAATCTCCTGAGATATAAAAAACAGAAGTGAGCTGAGAGACAGGGGGACCTCACACCATCAAGAAAGCAGTGCCGGGAGCAGAGCGCGTCCCTTGGACCAGGGTCCCTGCGCTGAGAAGCTCCTAGTCCGGGGAAACATTGATGAGAAGGCGAAGAGAGAGAGAAAGCCTTCCCCTGAAGCTGACACCCTGAATTTGGACTTTCAGCCTACCTCACTGTGAAGAAATAAATTTCTCTTTGTTAAAGCCATCCACCTGTGGTATTTCTGTTACAGCAGCACTAGATGACTAAGACAGGGACTCTGTTAGTATTTGAAATATTGATAGTGTAGCTTCCAGGATCATAGCAACATTCAAGCCACCACAGTATGACAAATTGACAGACAGGTGGTTGGACATATGGTACTAGACGTTTAATAAGTATTAACTAAATGAATTAATCCAGCTGGCATAGAGCACTCTGCTCAATCCCAGGTACAGTGAGCTAGTTGTCCTTCCTCGATGGTATGCACTATTTTCTGCCTTCCCAGAAGCAAGGGGACAGAACACCTAATCTGATGGTTAAGGTTGTGTATCGACTTGGCTGGGCCATGATTCTCAGTGGTTCGGCAGTTATGATATAGTTCGGCAATTATGTAATGATGTAATCACCTCCATGATGAGATCTGATATAATGTAATGACCTCAATGATGAGATCTGCTATGAGCAGCCAATCAGTTGAAAGGGATTTTCCTTGGGGGCATGGGCTGCGTCCAATATATATGTAGTTTCTGGCACAGATTGCTCTGGATCCTGCATCTGGCTCGTCTGACCTCCAGTTCTTGGAACTTGAGCTAGCAGCTTACCCACTGTTTTTGGGAGTCATTAGCCTCTGCAGACTGTGAGCCAGTGGCCCGCTATCTGAGCTGCCAATCTTGGGTTCATCAGCCCCTGAAGCTACGAGAGTTAGGAAAAGCCTCCAGCTGATGCCTGATCCATGTACTTGGGACTTGGCAGCCTCTACAACTGTGTGAATCATTTCTTTGAGATAAATCTCTCTCTCTATATATATATATATACACACACCCAAATATATACGTACTTCACTGATTTTGCTTCTCTAGAGAATCCAGCTTAAAACACCCAACAAACTGGCCAAAAGAGCTACTAAGACCCCTCTTAATTAGACTGAAATGGCCCAGAGATGCTCATGGGAAGGCTGCATGAATGTTGGGTCTTGAAGGACATGCAAATCTTTGAGATGGAAAGAAAAAAGGAGGATTCTTACAAGGAGAATACTGACAGCAAGGGTCAGAGGCAGGAAAAAAATGTGTGTTTGAGACAAATACACCTATAAGCACATTATGGTGTTGTTGTTAGCTGCCATTGAGTCGGCCCCTAACTCATGGAGATCTCATTCATAACATGCACAATGGAAAACACACTGCCCGGTCCTACAGCAGCCCTATGATCAATTGCAGATCAGACCCTTGTGATATATAAGGTTTTCATTGGCTGGTTTTTGGAAGTAGATCACCAGGCCTTTCTTCCATAAGCACATTATATTTCTTTCTAAACTCATCCACCCTTCCCACTTCATATAATTCATCCATTACACATATTATGTGCGCATATGCCTTGTATCCTACTTTAAGTGTTTGTGTGGATATGTCTTGTATGTGTGGATATGCCTTGTATCCTACTATAAGTGTTCGAGAACAGTGTTATAACTTTAATTTTTGGCATTCCCAAAGTGCCATTCACACAGAAGTACTCGAACCTGTCAGAGTGATTCATGTATGAATGAGAATCTCACTCAACAGCCAAAAGTCAAAAGCTGACTTCAGAACTGTGCCGCAGTGGGTCACAGAACAGCAGTCAGGGAAGTTCATAGTCAAGGATGCAGCTTCAGGCTCTGAAGGATCAAGGTTGCTTGGTACTTGAGTGGGCTGCCTCTGATGGTCATCATTTCAGCTTTTCTATGATAAGCTAATGTCTCTTTTGGAAGCTTAGAGAATTTACCTATACAATCTCTGGACCTGTGGGTTTGGTGGTCAATTCACATATTCACATCAGTAGATCTATTGCCAGAGGGGAGTCTCTTCCCTCAGCTTTTCCTCTTATCTCCACCAGCTCACAGTCTTACAGCCAGTACTGTCACTGATTCAGTTAGTTGAACTGCACGTATTTATAAGAACAAGTTTATACTGTGTTTGTAACCATCAGAGGTCTTGCCGCTATCACTAAAAGGCAAGTAAACAGAGGCAAATAATCAATACACAATACATTTTAAAATAGACGCAAAATGGAGGCCAAAACAGAAAGACTCAAAAGATGATCTCGTTTTCGGAGCAATGTCTTGTTAGGCAGCTGACACTCACGCGTGAATGCTAACTCCAGGGCAAACCAGGCCAGCAAAAGAACCCGTCTGTTTCAATATTTCATTCTACACACAAGTAAATGACTATTTTGTTTTGCAATAATTAAGAAAGGTTTCATGAAAATGTAATTACAAGAATGAACTGTTGTTGTTGTTGAACACTCCCGACTCATAGCGGCCCTATGTACAACAGAAGAAAACACTGCTCCGTCTTGCGCCATCCTCACAATTGTTGTTATGCTTGAGCCCACTGTTACAGCTACTGTGTCAATC
>NW_004443938.1:21082416-21083323 GCF_000243295.1 Trichechus manatus latirostris
GCCAAAAACCAAACCTGTTGCTGTTGAGTCAATTCCGACTCACAGCGACCAATAATCAAAGCCTTTGGAGTCTGGTACACGCACAGATCCCCCTGAGATTCTAGACAGGATGCAGGTGGGGTAGAGGCCGTGAGCACATGACAAGCTGGGGTGGGGGGGTGGACTACAGATAAATTGTGTCATGCTGGGCTGGCAGAAGACAGCTGTGCTAGACGTCCTAACACACTGTGGAACCATACCCCTTAGTACCTCTATGTCTCCCCTTCCACATTCGTTGTCCATCAATTGGCTTACCCTCACTTAAGAAAAGACAGAGCCCTGGACTTTGCCTCAACAAAGGAATCCTCTAGTTTTTTCTCATCCTCACACAGGGCCTCAGAGGAAACAGTTTTCCCCTTCAGTGAAGCAAAGCTGAAGTCATGCTCTGCCATGTAAATACACAGCCCTGCCTGCCTCCCCTTTCACGCTCCCCAATCCTCACTCGCCTTATCCTCCAGTTTCTCTTCATTCCCAAAATTAGGACAGGTCATAGTCTTGTAACGCCTGCTAACCCTTCTGGCTAGTCCTGTCTCTGCTCATTTTTAAAGCCAAACTCTGAACAAGCTAATTCTCCATCCACATACTCCTTATGCACCAGTTCCCTTCTGCAGATTCATTTGCTTCCCAGTTGAGACTCTTCCAGAACTGATTTTGGACTACCCTTAGTCCACTTTGATGACTAGGGTGCACCTGACCCAAGCCATGGTATTTTCAATCATCTCATATGCATGCGACAGCTGGACAATGAATAAAGAAGACTGAGGAAGAATCGATGTATTTGAATTATGGTGTTGGCAAAGAATACTGAATATACCACGGACTACCAGAGGAATAAACAAATCCATCTTGGAAGAAGTACAGCCAGAAA
>NW_004443938.1:21085395-21086426 GCF_000243295.1 Trichechus manatus latirostris
GGGAGAGATGGGTTTTTGGAGGAATCTATTCCCCTCTGTCTCCTATATATCGATATCTAAGAAAACTTGCTGCTCACCTCATCCCTGTCTCAGAATTGGCTATTGACGCAGGTGGCTCCAATCCGAGTTACTGCGGTAACGTGACCACGCCAACCCAGGTCTGACCGTGCCAACCCAAGTGTGACTGTCCGCTACACTACTTATAAGTCTGACAGCAGACTTCTGTGTATCAAGTTTGCCAAGGCATATTTTAAAAGTGGAAAAAGAGAGAATAGAACTTGGGAAGAAATTGTTAAATTTACCTGTTTTAGTTATAAAGATAATATATGCATGCTGTAAGAAGTCTAGAGAGTAAAAAAAACCAAAAACAAACAAACGAAAAACAGAAAAAGGCATCCCCTATCACCCAGAGATGATCGTAGCCCACACTGTGCTGTATTTCCTCCCAGCCTTGCTTACTTATTCGTTTATAATTGAGATTAAACAATCTGGTGCAAACAGTTTGCACTGGACTACTAACCTAAATGTTGGCAGTTTGAATCCACCCAGCAGTGCCTCAGAAGAAAGGCCTGGCAATCTGTTTCCAAAAGGTCACAGCCTTGAGAACCTGAACGAACACAGTTGCACTCTGTACACAGGGAGTTGCCATGAGTCAGAATCTATTCAATGGCAGTAGTTTTTTTTTTTTTTTCTTTAAGTGTACTCTGAGCTTTTTTTAGATTTTCTTTTTCACTGAACATAATAATACAAGCATTGTCCAGGAGAGACCTTTAAATTGTTGATGCTTTCCCTCTTCTCAGCAAGAATTCTTCAGAAAATGTCCAAAAGGCTGCATGCTTGTTTTAAGAGCCAGAGCGTTCGGAAAGTCAGGAGACTGTTCCTATTCTCAGCCAGCCTGAGAACAGAGACACTCTGGTGGCTACCTTCCCACCAGGGGCAGTGGGAGAGAAAGATGCAGTCAGCCCTTGAGGGGACCTGGATGGAGCACTGGCAGGGAGCTGCCCCTAGAAAGCCTGTTCCCTAGCAACCTG
>NW_004443938.1:21087062-21089289 GCF_000243295.1 Trichechus manatus latirostris
TGTCCAGTCCTATGCCATCCCATCACCAGTATGCTCAACTCCATCGTTCTAGCTATTGTGCCAATCCATCTCATTGAGGGTCTCCCTTGCCCTCACTGGTCCTCTGTTTCACCAAACATGATGTCCTCCTCTAGTGACTGATCACTCCTGATGACATGTTCAAAGCAAGTCAGTACAACAATGTTCTGCTGTGATCCATAGGATTTTCACTGCCTATTTTTTGGAACTAGAACACCAGGCCTTTCTTCCTAGTCTTCCTCAGTCTAGAAGCTCTGCCGAAACCTGTCCACCATGAATGACTCTGCTGGTATTTGAAATACTGGTGATATAGCTTCCAGCATCACAGCAACATGCAAGCCACTACAGTATGACAAACCGACAGACGGGTGGTGGAAGCGTCCTATCACTACCTGTATATAGAGGACAGGGTATTCCCAACGGACAACAGCATCCACAGCATCCAATGGTCCCGTCATTCATCATCTGAAAGCAGACCTGGGAAGGCGTGTGCTAGGTGGAACTGGTTTCTTGGCCTTAATTGAAAGAGAGAGAGAAATTGCTGTGATCAGCCACCACATAGTGGAGATAGACGATGCAGGCAAAGCTGGAGCATAGGTGTCAATTTCTTACAAAACAGGCAGGAGAATGTCGTGGGGCCATAAACTCTGAGATGTTACAGAAGAAACAGAAGCCTGTACTCCATGAGCCTCTGCATTTCTGGGCATATTGTATTTTCTTTGCTTCTCTTATTTTCCCATGGTATTTAGTAGAATCTTCAAGAGTTTCAACATTCTATTCTGACTAAGAGGAAGTATCCAGCTTTCAATCCCACCACTTCACTGAAATTGCAACATGCAACGATGGATTCTCCTCATCTGACTTTACCTTCCAGCCATCATGACACACTTTCTCCACTTGGCAACCCAGAGACCACAGACTCCTGTCTTTCTCCCTCTCAGCTCCTTTCCAGTCTCCTGAGCTAGGTTTTCCTCCTCATCCCACACTTCGACGGCTCAGGTGCCCCTGGACCAGCCTTCCGGCCTCTTCTCCGTCTACATCATCTCTCTAGGAGATCTGAGGTAACCCACATTGTAAATGCCATCCTTGATTTGCTAAGAGTTTCTGGGTGCGTATCTCCTCTCCAGACCTCTCTCCTGAAGGCCAGATTCATACATCCAACTGCCCACCTGGCATCAGCACTTACAGATGAGATGTCTGTTCTGACCTAGCATGACCAAAACCAGACTCCCAATTTCCCACCCTTGCTAACCTGCCCGCTCCCTGTGTTCCCCACCTCTGCAAATGGTACCAATGCACTCAGATTGTCAGGCTAATATCCAACACCCTTGACATCGTCCCTTACTCTTTTTTCTTTATAAGGCCCCACAACTAAGCTAACAGCAATCCCGCTGGCTCCACTGTCTGCAGATACTCAATCATGGTTCACCATATCTAGAGCTCCCACCCTGGTCCAAGCCCCCACCATCTCCCACCTGGATTGACACAGCCGCCTCCTACTAACCAATCTCCCTGCTTACTTATGCACAACATCTCCAAAGTCCATTCTCTACACAGCAGCCAGAGCAGTTCTGTTCACGTGCAAGCAAGATCACGGCACTCCTGGGTGCAGCCCCTCCAGTGGCTTCCATCACACCAGGAGTAAAGCAAGGTCCCAAACAGGGCCTGTCCCAGGTACGATTCTTCCTCTGGCTTGCTGCTGTCAGACCCCTTGTTCTTCCTGCTGAACAAGACAAAAGCTGCTTTGAAGAGAGTACTCTGTAAACTCAATTGTTGCTGTTAGCTGCCATTAAATTGGCCCCTGACTAATGGCGACCCCATGAGCAACGGGATTGGATTATTTGACCAACAGGGTTTTCACTGGCTAATTTTTCAGAAGCAGATTTCCAGGCCTTTCTTCCTAGTCTGTCTTAGTCTGGAAGCTCTGTTGACATCTATTCAGCATCACAGCAACACTCAAGCCTCCACTGGCTGTGCTTCAGGAGCGCTGGCTGGGAATGGCAGCTAGGTCTCCTGCATGGAAGGCATGAATTCTACCATTGAACCATCAGTGCCTCACTGTAAACTCAATAGCACTGCTCAAATATAAACAACGGTATCATAACTGATTCTTTTTTAAACAACTTATCACCTCAACCACTCTTGCTAGGAAAAGGCTGCCCAGATAAGTACCTTTATCTTTTACTTAACAAATAAAACACCTTTTTTT
>NW_004443938.1:21090198-21093862 GCF_000243295.1 Trichechus manatus latirostris
TATAAGGTCACCATGAGGTGGAGCGGACTTGATGGCAGCTAAGAACAATAAACAACACAATCCTAAAAATGGAGTTACTGGGTCAAATGGTATAAACACTGGAGGCCTTGACACATATTATCAAATGGCTTTCAGAAACATAGACTTTGAGCATCAATGTGTTCTTGTGCTCAATCTTTTAGATCAAACTGTCCAGAGTACTCACCACCTGGATGTACTAAATGGGGCGTGATGAATTCTACTCTTTACATCCAAACTGGCTTCCTCTACAGTTATTCGATTGTGGTCAATGTCAATCTAGTCTCACAGGCTAGAATTCCTAGTTTCTTTTCTATTGATTTCTTATCAGGTCGTACACTCATACATCCACCCACCCATACACACCTGTGCACGCAGGTACACAAACACACACACACATTTTCTTGGACTAACTTCTTTATTTCCAGCCTGCATCAAGGCCTCATCATCTTTTCACATGGATGACGGCACTGCATTCTTACAACCTGGAACAGAGCTTCTCCAACTTTAATGTGCCTATGACTCACCTGGGGATATGGTTATGACCCAGATTCTTATTCTACAGGATAATGAAATTATGTGTATGATCATCTTATCTTCTCTAACTTATAAGCAAGTCATTAATAGTAGGGGCAGAATCTTAACAAACTCTCCGATACTAAATGAAGTCAAACCTGAGTCCTCCAGACTGAGTCAAGTTAACAAATAATCCAGATTAAAAAACGAAAAACAAACCCACTGCCATTGAGTTGATTCTGACTCATGGTGACCCCATATGTTACAGAATAGAACCGCTCCATAGGATCTTCTTGGCTATGAACTTAACGGAAGCAGATTGCTAGGCCTTTCTTCTGTGGTACCACTGGGTGGGTTCAAACCGCTGACCTTTAGGTTAGTAGTCGAGTGCAAGCCATTTCACCTCCCAGGGACCTTATAATCTAGCTATAGATGGTATAACTTAACACAGGGTAAGGATATGAGAGAGTGAGGCAGAGCGTGTGCTTTACTACCTACATACCTTCCAAAAACAAATGTCCACTGCTGAAGACTCTTTGAAAATTGATCTCAAAGGAATCTAAAGAGAAACCAGGATTAAAGTACTATCTGTAGAAAACTGCTACTTTATGCTATTCTTTCAGACAAGGGGTTTTCTACTGGGTCAACATCCTTTTTGAAGTTTATACCAAGAAAAATAGACACATATTAAACAGGCGTGGCAATTTACAGTAAAGCAGAAAACTCTTTCAGGGAAGAAACGAAGCAGAAACATATAACATTTCAAAACTCCAAAAGTGGGAGTTCAAATGCCTAGATCATTGCTTCACTGTTAATTTCACTGCAACAACGGCATTCCCTCTGTCAACCATTTCAATATTACCAAACCTTTAAAACATTTACTTTGGTTTCAATCTGGTTCCCATATGTCGGACATCAGAACAGCTAAAGATGAAATATCTACTCTGTATAAGAACAAGGTTCTATTTTAAAATCCCATTATCCTGTGGTTACAAGGGTATAATTAAAAATAAATATTAATGTAGGCCTATATCTGTTCCTAAAACACAGAATAAAGCCTGTTGTCCATAAAATTCCCTGCATGTTACACAGCTACACGTTTGGGAGGCAACAATGCGGCAGTTGTTTATTGTTATCTATGTAATCTTGGATTTAAGTTTCTAATGATTACAGATGGCAATAAGCTCTTCCAATAGCCCTCAAGGCAATCGGGTGATGCAAACTTTTTCTAATTGTGGCAAGCACATGTTGACATAGATATTTGTGCTCAATTCAGTCAGGCAGGACCACGAGTATATCCAATTTCCTTAACCCTGTAATCCTAATAAACAAAATCTATGTGACAACGTTGAATTTTTCAGGTATAGAGTAATGCTTTTAACTTCCCAATTGCAGACCAGTAAAGACTTTTTTCTTTTTTTAAGATTAAGGTCAAAAAAATAGTGTAGTTTCCCAGAAAGAAACCAGATGTTTAAGTTTTCTTCTCAAAAATGTTGATGTTGATTAAGGGAGAAAAAAAAAAAAAAAAGCCCTCTGTTATTTGTAAGCTCAGGTTTCACTGCTCTTCACCCCTGAGATTTTTGTACCGTAACAGTCTGTGGAAATGTTCACTCTTTGTAATGGCAGAAACCATGATAACCTTATTTTTGAACAAAGAAAAAAATTTTAACTCCCAACAGAGGATTATTGCCACATTAGTGAAAGTCAGGAAGGAGTACAGCTAAGTGATGTCTTTGATTGTCTCATAAGTGAGCACAAGTTACTTACGGGCAGATTGTGTAGTTTATAAGTAGAGCTTAGAAAGAAAAATGATTTAAAACCTTCTTTCCATCCTGTCTGCCACAAAGATATCTTTCAAGACGTAAACATTTTCCATTTTCAAATAAATATTTTGTCCAGAATTTGACATGGTATAAACAAACATGTCCGTTTGTGGACTTGCTTGCTTAACTTGTTCTATCACATCTCTAGAAATAGAGTTTGTGAGCAAACGCTTCCCTTGATCTGTTACAAGAGAACTGACCACACCACAGAGTCTAGAGAGTGGCTTTTCCATCCTTCCTTACTGGTGGCACAGTGGTTAAAGCACTCAGTGCGAACCGAAAGGTCAGTGGTTTCAATTCACCAGCCATTCCACAGGAGAAAGATGTGGCACTCTACTTCCGTTAAAGCCTTGGAAACCCTGTGGGGCAGTTCTACCCTGTCCCATAGGGTCGCTGTGAGTTGGAATCGACTTGATAGCAATGGGTTTGGTTTTTTATTTATTTAACTTTGGTTCTTCCTCTCAAAGTGTCCCATTCATAGAAAAAATGGTTTGTTTGCTACTTTTCTTTCATTAGCTTTCCAGAGTTTACACAGTTGAGTGCAAAGATACTAAACTTCAGATAGTGTTATATAGACTTGACCTAAACTGAGGGTAAAAAATGCACACATTACACACACACACAGTTTCAGAATAATGGAACTGCTCTAAACCCTTCATAGGATATTGCCCCTCAAACATATCAAACAATGGGCTTAAATTATTTGATACTGTGCCTTTGAGAGACTTCTGAAATGGAACTGATAGGCACTTATTCAAAGAGATTTACTTAACGTAGTCATATCCCATGTTACTTAGCTAAACCTAAAAACAAACAAATCCTTGCCAACAGGGTAAGTCTGAAGCCCTGTGGGATCAGAGAGAGTGAGTTGGTACAGCCAGTGTGAGACTCCCCTTCCCTCAAAAGCACCAGGCAGTGGACAGACACAACACACTCCAAAGATCGGGTTCCAACTCTCTTTTACAGCCAGCAAACACCCAGCAATCAGCACCGACTCACACCACAGGTGTCACAGGGATTTTTCAAGGCCAGGGTGTCCAGTCCTTAGCCTTGAGGAAAGACCACACTGAAACGCAGTCAGGCCAAGGAAAGGCTTGAAGGCCTCTGGAGATTAATGACAACGCCCCTTCTTTAGGCAAATTTACAATATTTCTATACTGTCTGCCTCACTGGAAACAAAAGATGGAACTTTTTTTTGTCTTTCTTAATGATCTTGTATATTTTGGATGACAGACCCCTGTTTATTACCTATGCTGCAGACACTTTCTCCGAGTTTGTCACCATTATGGTGTTTTTTTCATCTCTCT
>NW_004443938.1:21094384-21096298 GCF_000243295.1 Trichechus manatus latirostris
TAAATGTTCCTCTGACTCCTCAACCTCCAAAACTGCAGCCGTTTCTGTTTGAAGTAAGGGTGAGAACTGATCACTATGTTTGTGAGGGTCGTGATGATAACAAGAGTCTCCTTACTTTTCTTCTGCAAACTAAAACTGTCCTGGTTAAGTTTCTTAAAAGAGACATCCTGTCCTACAGCAGTCACATTGCTAGGTACTCCATAGTACGTAAAACCTTCTGTCTTAGTTTCTCAGGGCTACTGTAACAGAAAGGAGTCCCTAGGTGGCACAAATGGTTAAGTGCTCGACTACTAGCCAAAAGGTTGGCAGTTTGAACCCACCCAGAGGCACCTCAGAAGACAGGCCTGGTAATCTGTTTCCAAAAGGTTATATAGTCTTGAAAACGCTCTGGAGCAGTTCTACTCTGTACACCCGGGGTCCCCGTGAGTTGGAATCTAATTGACAGCAACCAACAACAACTGCAACAGAAATACCACAACTGGGTGGCTTCAAATTATAGAAATTCATTTTCTCACAGTTGAGGACGCTAAAAGTCTAAATTCAGGGCATTAACTCTAGGGGAAGGCTCTGGGGAAAAATCCTTTGTCTCAGTTTCTCTAGCCCCAGTGTTCCTTGGAGATCTTCATGTGGCATCTATTTTGCCTCATTTGTGCTTGCTTATCTCTGTGCCTCACCTGCTCTTTTTCTATCTCAAAGGTGATTAAGTTTAAGACACACCCTGTACTGTAGAGCCTCATTAACACAGCAAAGAAAACCCTATGCCCAAATGGGATTACATCCACAAACATAGGAGTTAGGATTCCAACATATATTTTGGGGGACGCAATTCAATCTTTAACACCTTCTTCATCCATAAGCAGCTTACAGTCTAAATAGGGGTGAAATGTACCTTATTAAATCATTTTTATTCGTAATGGAAGCCAACATCTGAGCACTCACTCTGTGCCGGGTCCCATGCCAAGCACTTTGGGAATGAACTCATTTGGTCTCCACAATAGCCCTGTGCTATGAGGTAGGTACAGTTTTCTCCTTATAGAATGTGGCAAAGAGGGAAACCCTGGTCCATGCGGTGAGGGCGTAGGGAAGGAGGGGGGGTTCTCCTCTGATGGAAGGCTCTTAGAAGGGGGTGGTTTTATGAATAAGAAAGGCAATCTAAGTGAAGGGACCAGCATGTCCAAGCCCAGGAACTTCCAGACTACCTGGAGCACAGGGCTGTGAATAGAGCAGTAAAGGGAGAAAGAGCCAGAAGAGAAGGCTGACGGTCAGAGTAAGAAGTCTGTAGTAAATTCTACAGGCACTAAGGAGGTAGAACATATGGGTCTTTCCTTATCTTCAACGAACAGCTCTTTTATAGTTCTTAAACATTTCTCAGGACCCCTTTCCACTCTTAAAAACTACTGAGGAACCCGAATAGCTTGTGGGTTATGAATAGTGATATTTACCATACTAGAAATTAAAATGGAAAAAATTCAAAATATTTATTTAAAAATAACGATTATAAACCCATTATACCCGTTGCTTTCAAGTTGATTCTGACTCATGATGACCCTACAGGACAGAGTAGAACTGCCCCATAGGGTTTCCAAGCAGTGGCTGGTGGATTCGAACTGTCAACCTTTTGGTTAGCAGCTGAGCTCTTAACCACTGTGCCATAGGGCTCCATAAACCCATTACTTGTTAATATAAATGGCATTTTTATGAAAAATAATATTTTCAAACAAAAAACATTGAGTGAGAAGAGTGGTACTGTTTTATAGTTTTGTAATTCTCTTTAATGTCTGGGTTAACCAGAAGAGAGATGGATTCTTGTATCTGGTTCCATATTTAATCTGTTTGTGATACCACATGACATAGAGCCTCTAGAAAACTCCACTGTACCCTCATGAGAGGATGAGAGTGAAAAGGCAAATAACG
>NW_004443938.1:21096801-21098507 GCF_000243295.1 Trichechus manatus latirostris
TACACCAAAACAAGATTATTCATAGCAAACCTACTCATAATAGCTCAAAGCTGGGATTAACCCAAACGTTCACCAATATAAATTAGGTAAATAAACTGTGCTTATATCCATAGAACAAAATATCACACAGCAATGGGAAAGAATGAACTACTGTGATGCAAAAACATGAGTGAGTCTCACAGACAAAATGTTGACATTTAAGTATACATTTAAGATTTTATTTATGTAACGTTCAATAACAAGCCAAACTAATGTATGGTCTGAAAAGTCAGGATATTCGTTATATTTGGTGGGTAGAGATAAAGAGGGCTGCAAAGGAGTTTCTGGGGCACTGATACTATTCCACTTCTTGACCTGGGTGATAGTTAGATGGGTAGATTCACTTTGTGAGAATTTGAGCTGTCCACACTTCTGTTAAGTATGTTATACTTCAATAAGAGGCACAGTTTTTAATAACAAAGAAATATGTTTATTTTCTATAAGCTCTGAAGGTTTTAATCACCATTATATTCCCAGAATGTAGCAGGCACAAAACAGGCACACCAAACCAAAACCCACTGCCATCAATTTTGACTCATAGTGAACCCATACAGTTTCCAAGGCTGAAAATTTCTACAGAAGCAGACTGTCATATCTTTCTCCCACAGAGCAGCTGGTGGTTTCGAACTGCCAACCTTTCAGTTAGCAGTCAACTGCTTTAACCACTGAGCCACCAGGGCTCCTTAAAAGGGCACACAGTATTTATTAAATGAAGGAAGCAATTGCTCTGCAGGAGCAATTTTTAATGACTAATATATCTTAAGTTACTACAGGAACAATCTAGTAAAAAGCTTTTCTCTCCAACCAACAGCTAGAGCTACAAAAGGCAAAAGAACAAGGAGTGGCCCAAAATGCTTATGATTGGAGGGAGCACACAGTTGGAGAGCTTATGATTTCAAAAGACACCAGCAGTTTATAACCACCAATTATCCACTGGTATAGAATCCGAGGAGATCAGCATGTCCGAGCTGCAAATAATTCAGAGATTTAACCTAACCTCCTCATTTTATGGCTAAGGAGACCAGTACTCAAGAGGCTAAACAAGCTGACCCATCTTTGCCTGAAAGTCAGGAAGCCCCGGTATCACTCCTCATCCTGCTACAGTCTGTAACTTTGGGTAAGTCATTTAAAATCTTTCCAAGACTGAGTCTCCTCTTCTATGAAATGATGGACTTGGCATAAATGATTCTTTAAACTGCAGTCAGAATCGATTTGACAGCAACTGGGAATGGCTCTGGAAGGAGTCCCTGGGTGGTATAAATGGTTAACACACTTGTCTGCTAACTGAAAGGTTGGAGGTTCAAGTCTACCCAGAGTTGCCTCAGAAGAAAGTCCTGGCAATCTACTCCCAAAACAACCAGCCACTGAAAACCCTATGGAGCACAGTTCTACTCTCACACATGGGCTCGCCATGAGTTGGAACTGACTTGATGGCCACTGGTTTATGGCTCCAGAAGTACAGAAAGCCTTAAATCTAATAAATTAATCTGAGAAGGTATTCGTTATTCTATCCAGCTCAACTGGTATATTTTGTAATTTCTCTGTGTTCAACTTAATTGAAGAGTTAAGATACATGCTAAAAATTAGATTTTCTCCCTTGAGTACATGTTTCTAGGTTGATGTAAAACTTCATATACACAGTCACCACTAAAAACCTAACATGACAA
>NW_004443938.1:21099826-21102436 GCF_000243295.1 Trichechus manatus latirostris
GCTCCAGCGTCCTGACACTCTGGAAGGGGGACCCCTTGTACAAGCACTTGTCTTGCCCAAATATCATTATAATAAAAACCAGAGTTAACATTTGAGGACTTATTACTTGCCACGTGCTATTCTAAGCACATTACAAGTGTTAACTCAATTACCTTTTGCAACAACTCCAGGAGTTTGTTACTATTATTAAATTCATTTTAAGATTAGAAAATGAAGGCGCGGCGAAGTTAAAGCCACAAACCATGAACATTTCACGCGAGAGAGGCCAAAGGTCTTTTCTTCTTTATGGAGGCACGATAAATTCAATAGTGTTATCTACTTCTTCCGGCCACCGCTCATCACATCAACAAATAAGATTTATTTGGTTAAAAGTAATAAAGGAGCCCTGGTGGCACAGCGGTTAAGCCCTCAGCTGCTAACCGAAACGTTGGCGGTTCAAATCCACCAGGCGCTCCACGGGAGAAAGATGTGGCAGTCGGCTTCTGTAAACATTACAGTCTTGGAAACCCCATGAGGCAGGTTCTACTCTGTCCTATGGGGTCAATATGAGTCGGAATCGACTCGACGGCAATGGGTTTGGTTTTGTTCAGTTGTAATAAAAACAGCCCTCCCTCCTCAATCCAAATTCATTCTTTATCCCATTACCTGCTGTTAGTCTGCTTCATTGCACTGGTCATTCCTGATAACATCTGATGTCTACTTGTTTATGTCTGTCTCCTGCAGAGAACACAAGCTCCGCAGGGCAGAGCCTCAGTTTTGCTCACCCTTGCAGCTGAAGCACCTGGTACAATGAATGAATGACACGTCACAAAATTGGCACTTCAGATTTTATCAAAGGAACACATGTGCCCACACGCTCCTCCTTATATCAGAAGACTAAACAACTTAAAAAAATAGGTACGTCAAGTCAAAAAAATCTGGCAATTGCAAAGGCAGACAAAATAGCACACACAATTGGCTCTGTTCGCCACCTGTGCTGAGATTAACTGGGTGTGGAGTGCTGAACCCTCACAGCAGGAGTGATCATGTTTACATAGCCCTTCCCCACTTGCACAAATACCGAATAGGTTTGGGGGACAAAGGACAAGCCAGGCGGCTGGCTGAAGCAATCTCCTGTGAGACCAGGACCCACCAGGTCTGGCCTGGGTGTGGTGGGGGTCAGGACAGTGCAGTGCCCCTGAGTCTTGCATATTCCTGCAGTGAGAACAGGGTTGGCAGGCCCACGTCCAGGACTTCCTGTCTGTGTCTGGGCTCAAGGATTTGAGGAATACAGGTTTAGAATTATTTTTAATAACCAAACCTAAATCGGTGTTTTCCTTTCCCTTCATACACACAGAAAAAAACCCCTTCAGATGAAAAAAATAAAAAATGAACATCATAATGTTTGAACAGCGTGTGACTGTGATCAATAAAAAATGAGTTATAGAGAAAGTGCAGTAGCGTAAATGTTAGTGGTAATGAGAGGTGACGCACCCCTAGAAAAAGCACTCTCCTAATGCAAAACGCAGCTTTTCAAAGAAAGAAATCAATTTATGTCAGAAACTGTAAGCAGTTCAAGCAGCAAATGGGCTATACTTTTAAAGTTCAGTTTTCCCAGCCAGAACTCAGAACTCATTTTTACAATGTGTTCCCATGAAGAGCAGGGTAGCGCTATCCTGAGCCCTGGGTCACTGGAGTCACAGACAACGTAAAAAAGGGAAGGAGGGGGAAAAAGTGTGCATCTTTTTTCATGTCAGACTAAAGAAAGCATCTTTATTTTCTTTACCCCCCTCGCCCCCCTTCATCCTGCCCCATAAAAGCTGCCCGTGGTTCCCCAAAGGCTCTCTGCTCAAAAACTGCCTTCCTTCCACTTAATCTGCTCCTCTAGTATGGAGGATCTCAGTGGGTATTAGGAATAAAGCCGTTAACACTGAATTACTTCAAATGAAAATGTGTCAGAAAAATATATATATCTATTTTTATAATCTTCTATTGCCCACTCAGGGAGTGTGAATTCTGAGAGTCTTTTGTTTGCTGGGCTGGGTGATGGGTATGAGTAAAAGGCAAGGATGGAGAAAGCCGAAAAACTCTCTACAATGGCAGAGGCGGGTAGAACCTGCAAGAACATGAAAGGATTTACGGGGGTAGGCAGCAGGGACCGTTGAGGTGGGAAAGGCAAAGCAAACAGGAGTGTTCAAGCTCTGTGAAGAAACAGGGAGAGGAGGTGGCTGGGAAGTGAACTCTGACAGCAGACCAGAGATGCCGACACAATCTTGCGATGAAGTACAGGAGGTCACCCTTCACTCAAGAATTAGTCTATTATACACTTAAGCTCATCAAAAGACTTCACCAAAAGAGTCAAAAGACAACCTACAGACTGGGAAAAAATTTTTGGCTACGACAAATCCGATCAGCGTCTAAATCTCTAAAATCTACGAGATACTGCAAAACCTCAACAACAAAAAGACAAATAACCCAAATAAAAAATGCGCAAAGGATATGAACAGGCAGTTTGCCAAAGAAGATATTCAGGCGGCTAAGAGACACATGAAAAAATGCTCACAATCATTAGCCATTAGAGAAATGCAGATCAAAACTACAATGAGATATCATCTCACCCCAACAAGGCTA
>NW_004443938.1:21103458-21109736 GCF_000243295.1 Trichechus manatus latirostris
AAATTCTACTAAGACCAGCCTTAATGGTCTGAGATTGGAGGAACCCCAGAAAGTATGGCCCCTGGATTCTCTATCAGCCCAGAAATAAAACAATTTCCAAGACCAACTCTTCAGACAGGGATTAGGCTGGACTGTGGGACATAAAGTGATACTCGTGAGGAGTGTGTCTCTTAGCTCAAGTAGATACAAGAGACTAAACAGGCAGCTTCTGCCTGGAGGTGAGATGGGAGGGCAGAGGGGTTGGAAGCTGGCTGAATGGACGTTGGGGATCAGGGGTGGAGGGGAGGGGTGTGCTGTCGCAGTATGGGGAGAGCAATTAGGGTCACATAACAATGTGTGTATAAATTTTTGTAGGGGAGACTAACTTGAAATGTAAACTTCATCTAAACTACAATAAAAAAACAATTAAAAAAAAAAAAAAGAATTAGTCCATTATCAAAGTTCACTTCCCACTGATGCCTTGGGGTGTAAATGATTTCTGTTTGGAGGAATGAAGAGTGGTAGGACATGGGAACCTAGATTGTCACGATATGTGTTTGACTGACGGCCACTTATCTTTTGCCACCCTCGCCCCTGATGTCTTTAACCCAAACAGATCTCTCAAATGGTAGAATTTTGAGAAATGTCAACACTGAAGCCAGATTGCCTAGGATCTGTCCCCAAAGCAAGTCTTAAACCATTTCTTGCTTTCCATGGTTTCTCCCCTGTAATTTCTGAATGTTCAGATTTTTCACCAGTTTAGCATTCCCTACTTTCCCTCCACCTCTACTCCCCTCACCCCTCAATAAATAAAAAGGTATCCAGGGCAGCCAGCAGGAGATCTCTAACAATGGCTAGGCAGGAGCCACATCTGCCCTTTGGATTTTGTCCTTAGTAATTTGAATACCGCCTTTATTTAGTTACCTAGATGCATTTGCCCCACACTTAGAATCACTGCTGCTTTTGAAGATATGTTTTATCAGGTCAGACTTCCCTGATGACCTACTCCTACAGTTCTCTATGCTGTGTGACAGTCAACTCTCTCCTACAAAGATCCTTTTCCTTATCAACTTACAAGAGCTGACTGCTAACTCTTCATGAATTTTGCAAGCTGGTTGTCAAACAAAGCCATCACTGAAAACTAAATCATGAAAACTTAAAATTAAATAAAGTATACTAAAAAACGGGTATAAATGCTCACAATTCCTCACTTCTTAATTATTTTACTGTTATCTATGCTCCTGAGAGTCATTTACATCTGTTTTATCTGTATGGTAGAAACTCTATATATTAGAGGTTTGGTACTGCCTATCTCTTCCCAACTCTGCATTCAGAAATGTCACATTAGTAGCTTGACATTAGTCACAGTGGGAGTATTTACACCATGGAAGTTGACAAATGCTACAAATCAGGGCTTGATTTGCTTTCTTATGTCTAGACATAAGAAGGAAGCCCTGATGGAACAATAGTTAAGCACTTGGCTGCTAACTGTAAGGCTGGTGGTTCAAACCCACCAGCCACTCAGTGGAAGAAAGATGTGGTAGTCTGCTTCTGTAAAGACTACAGCCTTGGAAACCCCATGAGGCACTTCTACTCTGTCCTATAAGGTCACTAAGAGCTGGAATGAACTCAACCACAGTGGGGAGACATAAGGAGTCTCTGGGTGGTACAAATGGTTAACGAGCTCGGCTGCTAACCAAAAGGTTGGAGGTTTGAGTCCACTGAGAGGCGCCTTGGCAATCTACTTCCAGAAGATCAACCATTAAAAATCCTATGGTACACAGTTCTCCTCTAACACGCGTGGGGCCACCATGAGTTGGAATCAACTCAATGACAACCGGTCAGTTGGTTAGACATAAGAAAGTGATAAAGTGTTAGTAATGCAGACTAAACACAACAGCGTGCTGTGTCTGTAGCCATTACAGGAAATAACCTTCCAGCATTCAAAAACTATTATCCAGTTCATCAGAGTCATCACTCATGTCACTGATGAATGAGCAAAGTTCCAACACACATCTTCAATGTTTCTCTTTTAATGTAAAAGAAAATATCAAACAATATTCAAATAGAACATTCGTTTGTTAAAAGACTGGCTATGAATATAAGTTTGGCAAACATCAACAAAAGCATTCTATGAGAATCAATCTGAATGTTTTATTATTTGCGAATTTTGTACTACACATTTTTTATACCAATTCAATTTGTAATGTTTATATGTATGTGTGTATTTACATGCAAATTGCTGTTAGTTGCCATTGAGTTGCCTCCAACTTATGGCAATCTTATGTATAACAACAAAATTTGCCTGCTCCTGCATCATCTTTGTGATTGCTGGTGTGTTTGAGTCCATTTTTGCAGCTGTTGTATCAATCCATCTCATGGAGGGTTTCCCTTGTTTTCACCATCATGTACTTTACCAAATGTGATGTCTTTTTCTAGTGACCGGTCTTTCCTGAAGGTGTGTCCGAAGTAAGCTAACCAAAGTTTCGCCATCCTCGCTTCTGAAGAGCATTCTGGTTATATTTCTATACATACATACATACGGTCCCAACCCCCTTCCCAAGTGGGCTGTTAAACATTCACCAGCACACACCGGACAATGCTTTCCACCACTCCTTCATTTAGATGTATTCTCTTTCCCCTTAAGAATGGTTCCCACACCCTAGGCTCTAAACAAAACAATGCTTGCTGATATGCCCATCAATGAGCTGCAATAGGTTTGTCTGTCAAAGTCCTCAGAGAATTGAAGGAAATCCTTTGCATTTATAAGCCTGGTGAAAGCTCTGATGTTTGGCCTTACAAGCTCTCTTACACCAGCTGGCAGCTGTATTCACTGCCCACTGTTCTTAACTTTCTTAGGCAGCCGGAAAGAGATAAACACCTTTGAATCAGACCAAAGTTTTACAAAGTTCTACAGGACACACTGCCAAGGGGACTTAAGAGTTCTGTACTTCCAAACGCTTTAGGACATTAACAAACAGCCTTCCTCTAAAAGCACCCAGCTAGTTACAAAAATTAAAAAGTACATACACATTTATTTTGCCACACTCGTGATTAACTGGTCACACTGAGTTATTTTTCAACAATTAACTCTGCAAATTTCACTAAGACATCAAGTTTGATTTTGAAATTCCAACAGGAGACAAGTCCTTTGACTCAACTGGCGGATAAATACGCTGTCTTAGCAAATACTTTTTTAAAAAGGAAGTCTCTTAATTCTTTCCTGGGCTGCCATGAAAACAAGTATGATTAAAGTGATTGTTGTTTTTCAAACTCAGAGAAGCATAAAGGATTCTATAATCGTCACCAGAAGCATACCACCAAATGAGTGTTTTTTTAACTTAACAAACCCTCCAAACTCAGGATACCCTGTTACAAAGGATTTCCTGTAACTCTCTGGGAACATGCAATAGAAGAAAATTCACAGAATTTGAATTTCTGAAAATATACAATTTAAATCAATCACACGCCTTCAAATTCTTAATCCTGGCAAAACTTTTTTTTCCAAAGTTTGTGATTACTTCATCATGTCTCAATAATATTCAACAAGTCTATCCCTCAATTTAGGTCTTAATTCTAGAACTACAATATTTACTAATGGTTTTTACCAGAGTAGATTGAGAACAATGTATAACCTCAATCATGTCTTTGATCAATTCAATCCCAATGCGGAGTCCCTCAAGCAAGTGCCTAATTAAGTCCAATCTTTGTCAGATAAGCAAGTTCTTACACGCCCTTTAGCTGAACAAGGCAAGTATTCCGTAATAGTTTTCAGGTGTTTCCTGTTGTCACCATGAGTGATTGACATTCTATGACGACTAGCATCTTTAGAACTTTCCTCTCCAGAAGAGAATTCTTCTGAATTTGAAAGCAAACAGCCACTGACAAAATGAAATGTTTGCTGGAAATGCCCAGCTGTTAATTCAACACTAGCACCTGGTATTTATGTGTAATTAAGCAGGGCATCTCACCAGATGTTAAACATTTTAAATATGATTTTTCAAAATAACATTTTATTGTGTTTTAGGTGAAGGTTTACACAGGAAATTAGGTTCCCCTTTAACAATTTTAATACACATTGTTTCACACTATTGGTTACAGTTTTACAATGCATCAGCAGTCTCATTATTTCCATTCTGTTTGTTTTGTTTCCATTGATCTAGCTTCCCTTCCTCTCCTTGCCTTCTCATCTTTGCTTTTGGGTAAATGTTGACCATTTAGTCTCATATAGTTAATTGTTTAAGGAACCACATTATTTTATAAGCCAATCTGTTATTTGGTTGAAAGGTGATCTGCAGAAATAGCTTCAATTCCAAGCTCAAAGGGTATCTTAAGGAGATAGTCTTGAGGGTTCATCTAGTCTCTATAGGTTCAGTAGGTTTGGCCTTTTTTTAGGAATTTGAGTTTTGTTCTACATTTTTCTCCCATTCTATCTGGGACGTTCTTTCGTGTCCCTGGTCAGAATGGTCAGTAGTGGTACCTGGGCACCCTCTAGTTCTGGTCTCAGGTTAGAAGAGGCTGTGGTTCATGTGGGCTATCAGTCCTGTGGACTAGTTTCTTCTTTGAGCCTTTGAGTTCCTTCGTTTTTCTTTTGTTCTATATGAGTAGAGACCAATAGTTATCGTCTCATGTACTTTGGACGTGTTATCAGAAGGGATCAGTCCCTGGAGAAGGACATCATGCTTGGTAAAGTACAGGGTCAGTGAAAAAGAGGAGGACCCTCAATGAGATGGATTGACACAGTGGCTGCAACAATAGGCTCAAACATACCACAACCGTGAAGATGGCATAGAACTGGGTAGTGCTTCATTCTGTTGTACACAGGGTCACTATGAGTCGGAACTGACTTGATGGCACCTAACAACAACAGTTTTGACTCTTCAGGAACTTTACAGCTTTAGCTTCAACATTTAGGTCTTCAATTCGTTTTGAGTCAGTTTTTGTGTACGGTGTGAGGTATGGATCCTGATTCATTTTTCTGCATATGGATATCCAGTTTTGCCAGCACCATTTGTTGAAGACACTGTTTCTTCCCCCTTTGAACAGACTTTGACCCTTTGTCAAAGAACAGCTGCCCATAGATGATTGGATTTACTTCTGGGTTCTCAATTCTATTCCATTGGTCTACGTGTCTGTCACTGAAGCATTAGCAGGCGGTTTCATTACCGTGCAGAAAGACATCATGCTTGGTGAAGTAGAGGGTCAGCAAAAAAGAGGAAGACCCTCAGTGAGACAGACTGACACAGTGGCTGCAACAATGGGCTCAAGCATAACAACTATGAGGATGTCGCAGAACCAGGCAGTGTTTTGTTCTGTTGTATGTAGTGTTGCTATGAGTCAGAACTAACTCAACAGCACCTAACAACAATAACAAAAACATACTAAGTTTTGAGATTGGGAAATATGAGGCCTCCTACTTTGTTCTTCTTCAATATTGCTTTAGCTATTCGGGGCCTCCTTCCTTTCTGTATAAAGTTGGACATTAGTTTTTCCATTTCATTAAAGAATGTTTCTGTGATTTGGATCAGGATTACATTATACCTATGATCACTTTTGGTAGTACTGAAATTTCCACAATGTTAAGTCTTCCAAACCACGAGAATGAAATGTTTTTCCATTTATGTAGATCTTTTAGTTTCTTGCAGTGGTGTTTTATACTTTTCCGCATGTAAGTCTTTTATGTTTCTGGTTAGGTTTATTCCTAGGTATTTTATCTTTTGGGGGGCTATTGTAAATGATACCGTTTTCTTGATTTCCTTTCAGAGTTCTCCTTGTTAGTGTAGAGGAACCCCACTGATTTTTGTGTGTTGATCTTGTACCCTGCCACTTTGCTGAATCCTATTAGTTCCAGTAACTTTCTTGTGGTATCTCTGGGATTGTCTATGTACAGGATCATGTCATCTATGAATTAAGCATAATTTTACTTCTTCCTTTCCAATCTGGATACCCCTTACTTCCCTTTCTTGCCTGTCTAGCTAGGACTTTCAGTACAATATTGAATAAGAATGGGATAAAGGGCATCCTTGTCTCATTCTCAATGGGAATGCTCTCTATCTTTCTCTGTTGAGAATAATGTTGGCTGTTGGTTTTGCATATATGAGGAATTTCCCTTCTATTCCTATTTCACTTAGAGTTTTTATCAGGAAAGGATGTTGGATTTTATCAAATGCCTTTTCTGCATCGACTGATATGATCATTTGATTCTTTGCCTTTGTTTTATTTATGTGGTGAATTACGTTGATTGATTTTCTAACGCTGAATCAATCTTGTATCCCTGGTATGAATCCCACTTGATCATG
>NW_004443938.1:21110514-21128268 GCF_000243295.1 Trichechus manatus latirostris
TTCTATTGTTTTTCTGTTTTCTATTTCATTTATTTCTGCTCTGATCTTTATTATTTCCTTTCTTCTGGTGACTGTGGACTTATTTTGCTGCTCATTTTCTATTTGCTCAAGTTGTAGGGTTTAGATATTGATTTTTCGCCCTTTTCTCTTTTTTGATATGTGCATTTATTGCTATAAATTCTCTTCTGGGCACTGCTTTCGCTGTGTCCCAAAGGTTTTGGTATGCTGTTTTCATTCTCATTTGATTCTAAGGATTTTTTAATTTTATTTTTAATTTCTTCTATGACCTAATAGTTTTTAAGGTGTTATTCAGTTTCCATGTATTTAATCTTTTTCCTTGTTCTTTGTTATTGATTTCTAGTTTTACAGCATTATGATCAGAGAAGATGCTTTGTATTATTTCCATGGTTTTGAATTTATTGAGGCTTGCTCTGTGACCTAAAACATGGCCTGTTCTGGAAAATGATCTATGTGTGTTGGAGAAGAATGTGTACCGTGCTGCTGTTGAGTGGTGTGTTCTATGTATGTCTATGAGGCTGAGTTGGCTGATTGTGTTATTTAGATCTTCTGTATCTTTGTTGGGCTTCTTACTTGGTGTTCTTTCCATCATCAAAAGTGGTGTGTTAAAGTCTCCTACTATTATTGAAGAACTATTTCTCTTTTCCATTCTGTTAGAGTTTGCTTCATGTATTTTGGAGCTCTGTCACTGGGTGCATAAATATTTATCATGGTTATGTCCGCTTGGTGGACGGACCCTTTAATCATTATATAATGCCCTTGTCTCTTATAATGAATTTTGACTTAAAGTAAAACCAAAACTTAAACTGAAAACAGCAAACGAGGAGACTTATGAACTGTAAGTGTCCTGCCAGCCAACTCAGCACAGCATGCCAATCTTGACAAAACGCGAGCAGCGTTCTCAGCTAAGGAGCACAGGAAGGCAACTTCATGGAATCCTCAATAAGAGAGACATACTGTGTAGACAAACCCAGAGTGAGGCAAGGTGAGCAGAACATGAACTGGATCTAAGGAGGGAAAGTGCAGGAAGGTGGGTGAGAGCCCTAGGGATCCAGACAACCATATAGCAGGGAGGGAGCCAGAAAATAGGGACAGAACTACTCACCAGCAGTGGTCCCCGATCACTTATATTATTGCTACCCCTGCTCTCTTTTGGTTACTGTTTGGTTGATATTTTTTTTCATCCTTTGATTTTTAACCTATTTATGTCTAAGGTGTATCTCTTATAGGCAACATATTGATGGGTCATGTTTTTTTATCCATTCCACCACTCTCTGTCTCTTGACTGGTACATTTAAGCCATTTACATTCAGTGTGATTATCAATAGGTATAAATTTACTGCTGCCATTTGTTATACTTTTTTTGCAGTGTAATGGTTTCTTTGTTCCACTTAATCTTCTGTGCTGAGTTCTTTTTGTATCCTTTGTTGTCGTTGATTCTGCGTTTACTGAGTCTTCTTGGTTTTCTCCTTTATTCTGGTGAGTACATTTCTTAATTTTCTTTGTGGTTACTCTGAAATTTACCATTATCTTCCTAAGTTTAAAACAATCTGTTATATCATCTTGACTTCCTCTCCACATGGAAGTTCTATAACTATACCATTTATCCCCCCTTTTTGTTTTGAAGTTGTCACTGCTTACAAATTGACATCTCTGGTTCACTGTTTTCAGTTTTACCTTTGAGAATTCTTTATGTGGGTTGGTATCTGGGTGATGCTGTCATTGTGTCTTAATCTCAGGTTGTTGTCTGTTGTCATTCCTTCTCTGTCTGAAGGACTCCTTTTAATATTCCTTGTAAAGTTGGGCTGGTTTTCACAAATTCCCTTAATTTCTGTTTATCTGGGAATGTCCTAGTTTTGCCATTGTATTTGAAAGACAATTTTGTTGGATATATGATTCTCGGTTGGCAATTCTGTTCTTTCAAAGTTTTATATATGTCATCCCATTGCCTTCTTTCCTGTACGGTTGGTTTCTGCTGAGAAACCAGCACCTAGTCTTATTGGTGCCCCTTTGTAGGTGATATATCGTTTTTTCACAAGCTGCTCTCAGAATTCTTTGTCTTTGGTTTTGGAAAGTTTAATTATGATATGTGTCTTAGGCTGGGCTCTCTAGAGAAGTAAAACCAGTAAAGCGTATAAATATATATAGAGAGAATTATACCAAAGAAATGGCTCACACGATTGTAGAGACTGGAACATCCCAAGTCCGTAGATTAGGATAGAGGCTTCTCTCAATTCACATAGCCACAGGGGCTGGCGAACCCAAGATCGGCAGGTCGGAAAGCAGGGCTCTTGCTCACAGGCTGTGAATATCTACGAATCCCAAGACTGGCAGGCAAGACTGCAAGGCTTCTCCTGATTCATGTAGCTGTAGGGGCTGGCAAACCCAAGACTGGCAGGTCAGACAGCAGGGCTCCATCACAGGCTATGAAGATCAACGAACCCCAAGATCGGCAGATAGCTCAAGTTCCAAGAACTGGAGGTCAGATGAATAAGAGGCAGCCACAGGATCCAGAGTGAGCAAAAAGCCAGAATGTCTGCTTATATTCGGATGTAGGACACACCCCCAAGGAAACTCCCTTTCAAATGATTGGCTGTTCACAGCAGATCCCATCATGGGAGTGATCACATATAAACACTGAGAATCATGGCCCAGCCAAGTTGACATACAATCTTAACCATCACAGTATGTCTTGGTGACTTTATTTTGGAGTCTATCCTGTATGCGGTTCATTGAACTTCTTGGAGGGAAACCGTCTCTTTCACGATATTAGAGAAGTTTTTGGCCAATAAATCTTCAAAAATTCTGTGTTTTCTCTCCTTCTTTTCTGGAACTTCTACTATGCGTAAATTATTCCTCTTGATGGTGTCCCACAGAACTCTTAGGCTTTCTTCATTCTTTTTTTCTGTTTCTCAGACAAATTAGTATCAAGGGATTTGTCCTCTATTGTGCTGATTCTTTCTTCCATTGATTCAATTCTACTTCTAAGTCCTTCCATTAAGTTATTTATTGCTGATATTTTATTGTTGATCTTCTGGATTTCTAGTTGTAGTCTTTGTATGGTTTCTAATTGTCTATTTATTTTGTCATTTTGTTCTTGTATTGTTTTCCTGAATTCTTCTAGGGTTTGTGTTTTTCTTGATCTCTTTGAGGATTCTATATACAAGTCTTTTGAATTCCTTATCAGGTAGTTTTATTACCATTTCTTTCTCAGGAAGGTTTTTTGCCCCCTTTATTTTGCTCAATTATTTGAGCCATCTTATTCTGTCTCTTCATATGGATTTTTTATTGTCTGCTGTCTCCAAAGCATTAAGGTGTTAATTTATTCATATTCTTCATTGACTGCATGTATGTTTGCTTTGTGCTGATTTCTTGTTTTGTTTTGATATATCTGGAGCTTTGTTTCTTCTCTTTCTCTTTAGAATGTCTTTCTTCCTTTGCATGATTTTAATTGTTGTTTTGTGGCTCTGGTCTCTGTGTGACTTTGGTGGTGTTTGTTGGCTGGGCGTGATTTCCTCTCACTAGTGGGTATGGTAGGTCACACCCACATGCAAGTCCTCTTTGGTTAGGCTTGTATGTTTTTCCTTACTGGATTAAATGGAGGTAGGACAGCAAGTTTTTTTTCCCTTGATGATGGGTGACAAGTGTTGGCTGGTCAGGGTCACTCCACAGCACTTGTGGGACCATGGGGTCCTTCTGGTTGGTGCTAGCAGTTACTGTATTCTCTGGAAGTCTGGGCAGGACATCTCCGTATCCACTGTGAGGGAGTGCTACCCAAGTGAATGAGTAGGCCCCACTGTGCATGCACAAATTAGCATCTTAGTATGTGGTAGGGTATCATGAGGTTTCAGTGCAAATGCAGACAGCCTGCAGGAACTGTTTGGGTGTGGGATGTGGGATGTGGCAGCCAGGTGGACACTGGATGAGGGCACTAGGATCTCCTGCTTGTCATTTGGCAGAGGTATAGATGGTGCTTGTCAGGATGTGACTGGCGTTGCTGATAAAGTAATGTGTCTGCCTGGCCAGTCACCAGGGAATGTTGCAGGGAACATTCTTGCCAGTCACTGGGTTGGGCACTGTATGTGCACACTGCCAGTTACCGGGTAGTGAGGGTGAGGGTGCACGGGTCACCAATCACCAGGTGGGTGATACGGGAACTTGCACCACCAGTCGCTGGGGGGCAAGATGGCAGGGGTAGGGGAGAAGGGGTCTCTCACCTCTGGTTGCTGGTCTGGCAGTGGGATCGCGTATTGCTGATCACCCAGCAGGCAGGGCCATGCAGGGGTGGTCAAAGTGGGCACCAGCCTCTGGTTGCAGGTCCGACAGTGCAGGAGGGCATACCGTGGATCGCCAGGTGGGTGGGGCACTGAGGGGATAGGCAGGATGGGTGTGAGCCTCCTGTTGCAGATTCAACAGCACAGGTGTGCGCGCCACACTTCGCTGGGTTGGGGGGGAATACTGCAGTTACACAGAAGGCGGGGTGGGGGGGAATGTGTTCTCCCAGTCTCTGGTATGAGCACTGGGACACCCCCTGCAGAGTACAGTTGGTGATCAGGACCTCATCCCGACCAAATGCGAGGAGGGGGCACTGACCACAGTCCGGTCAGGTGGGGGATCTCCAGCTGCACTCCATGTATCCTCCACTCTGCCAGTGTCACCAGCCCAAATGATCAGGGACTGCTGTTGGTCAGTAGTTCTGTCCCTATTTTCTGGCTCCCTCCCTGCTCTGTAGTCTCCTGGATCCCTACGACTCTCACCTACCTTCCTGCACTTTCCCTCCTTAGATCAGGTTCATGTTCTGCCCACGTTGCTTCACTCTGGGTTGGTCTACAGAGTATCTCTCTCCCCTATTGGGGATTCCCTGAAGTTGCCTTCCTATGCTCCTCACCTGAGAATACTGTTCACTTTTCTCAAGATGGCCATGCTGTGCCGGGCTGGTTTGCAGGGCTCCTACAGTCCATAAGTCTCCGTGTTAGCTGTTTTCATTCAGTTTCTCCTTCCCTTTGATGTTCAATCTAATTCTTCATCCTTCCATTTGTTGTTCTGGGTTCCAGATTGTCATCTGTATCTGTTTCACTTGGTTTCTCAGTTCTTTGCATTGGGGGACAGGATGGTGTGTGTGACTAAGCTGCCATCTTGGACCATTTCCCATAGATATGTTTTTTCCCTCTGGAGAGGACACCCCAAGAGTCAATCAAGTACTTTAGTAGTGACCATGAGCCACAGCTTTGCAAAGCACACAAGCAGTACAGGTCAGGGACTCTGGCCACAGGTGTTCTTCTCTCTGAACTGCCACACCTTGCAATGCTGCCTTCCTTTCCTCTTTTCATATGTTATACCCCTGCTTAGCCATTCTGCCCTTCTCCTCTTTCCTACAATAACACAACCTTCAATTTTAACTAGGTATACGGCTGCCCATAATTAAGATGATATCTTCCACAACCACAAGATAGAAGGAGCTTAGGTCCTGGTGAGAAGCAAGCCACCATCCTAGTCCTGGACCTGGCCAGACCTGTGAGAAAAAGTTAGTTTCTCTCTCTTTTAAGCCACTGTTAATGTTGTTGCTTTCCTCCCTTGCAGCTGAATCCAATCCTAACTCATACACCAAGCCTAAACTGACTACGAGCATGGGATCTGCAGCCAGTTTGTTGGGTGCCAGTACTGACACTGCCATTGCTTAGCTGGGTATCTCTGGAGAAATTACATAGCCTTTTTTAATGCAGTTTCCTCATCTACGAAATGGGAGTAACTGCATGTATTCAAAGTGCTTGCAAGCATGAAATTAGTAAATATGTGCAGAGCATGTGAACACTGCCTGGACTAGTAAGTGTTCAACTAACGTTAGCTATTATGACCACTGCCACCACCACCATATCAATCAGTCCAGGCTCTGCTATTCCTTGGTACAACATGGAACAGCAAGGCTGGAGGCAAATGGCCACCAGAAAGTAAGCTTCATCACCATCACCCCTTCTTTTCTGTCACTGCCTCCCATTCTCCCCAAAACCACTCCCCAGACACCTGACCTATACAGTCTCCTTATTCCTTATTTAGAATCTTCCTTCTACACTTTACTCCAGACTCCTCTGACTGTAATCTCTCCCTGGTCTATTCTTAAGAAATTCTAGCCAATGTGAATTTACATCTGTACATTTCTTCTGCTGTGGGAATTTAGATAAATGCACATTACAAGATTTCTACTAGGGAGGTTTAGAAAGAAGAGGGGGCTGAGGTTGAGAAGAAAGGGAACTGAAGCAGATGTCAGCTTTGGGAGGGGTGAAGGAAGCCAAGGGGAAGTAACTGGAGAACTTTAGACTGTACTTTTGCGGTTTGAGGGGAGGCAGCTCAGACAGGTAACACAGCAAAGGGCCTGATGGTGTATGAACTGGTAGGAAGTTATCAGGTTGGAATGAATGCTTTAAATCCTCTGTACTGTGGAGGGGGTGGGCTTTGGGAGGTTACAGGTTATCCAAAGCTTTATTCACCTCAAGGACCCACGCTTATCTGCCCCTGAGGCCAAGGTGTAGTCTTGGAAATAGAGAGTAACTATTTCAGATCATGAAATCACAAAGGCATTTCTACCTTTTTAATGAATGAATGGGTAAGACAGATAAGCCTTGAATATAAACTTACCATGAGAGCTGATTTTCCAATGAGTTGCTGAGACGACTAGTTGTGACCTCAAAACTTATTAAAAAGTCCAATGTGCCTGATGATAATCTTACCAGAAGATATGACTCTAAAGTATAATTTATTCATTCAGGACTTTTGGGAATAGAGTTCTAATTTTGGCGAGGTGACACAATCATCTAAACTTATATGACAGCACAAAATTTGATTTTCATGCAACTATTTTTCCCTGGGAGGAGCACATGGTTAGGTGCTGGACTACCAACTTAAAGGCTGGTAGTTCAAACCCACCCTGTGGCTTCTAAGAAGTAAGGCCTAGGGATCTGGTTCTGAAAAGTCACAGCCTTGAAAACCCTATGAATTGTGTTTCTACTCTTCACACTTGGGGCTGCCATGAGTTGGAACTGACTCGACGGTAACTAATGTTTTTCTCTAGAGTTTACTCAAAAAAGAAGGTAGAGAAATAAGGATTTCTTTAAAACTCCTTATTAGCAATAAAAACTCTTCAACCTAACCCTCACAAGGGTAGTATGCTGACCAGAAGTAAAACTACAATGTTGCTTTTACATTCTACGGTAGACCACAACAAAAGTGGGAAACCCCAAAGGATGGAGGGAGTAGGGAGGCCTGGGGAGGTTGGACTTTTGAGGCCCAGCTATCATATGGCAATCCCTTGCTCCCATGCAACACTTGGGGGCCTTACCCTCTGCCTTGAAGGTTGCCAGCAACAGTGACAAGCGAGAAATCAAAATTGTCCATTAAACAGATGCAAAAGGCCAAGTACTATGTACTTAATCACTTTATTCAATATTATTCTATAACCATAAGAATCCTCTGCAGTAGTTATAATTATCCCCCATTTAATATCACTATGAGTCTCAATCAACTCAATGGTAACAGGTTTGTTTTTTTTTTAATAAATAAAGTAGTAAGTAACTGTTGTTGTTGTTATCAGGTATCGTCGAGTCAGTTCACAGCGACCCCATGTACAACAGAACAAACCACTGCCTGGTCTTGTGCCATCCTCGCAATCATCGCTATGTTTGAGCTTATTGTTGCAGCAACTGTGTCAATCCATTTTGTCCTTTCTTTTCACTGACCCTCCACCTTACAAAGCATGATGTCCTTCTCCAGGTGCTGGTCCCTCCTGATAACATGTCCAAAGCACGTAAGACGAAGTCTCACCATCCTCGCTTCCAAGGAGCATTCTGGCTGTACTTCTTCCAAGACAGACTTGTTCATTCTTCTGGCAGTCTATGATATACTCAATACTCTTCGCTAACACCATAATTCAAATGTGTCAATTCTTCTTTGGTCTTCCTTACTCATTGTTCAGCTTTTGCACGCATACGAGGCAACTAAAAATATTATGGCTTGGGACAGGTGTACTTTAGTCCTTAGAGTGATATCTTGGCTTTTCAACACTTTAAAGAGGTCTTTTGCAGCAGATTTGCCCAATGCAACACGTTGTTTGATTTCAGGAGTGCTGCTTCCATAGGCATTGATTGTGGATCCAAGTAAAATGAAATTCTTGACAACTTCAATCTTTTCTCCATTTATCATGTTGCTAATTGGTCCCACTGTCAGGATTTTTGTTTTATGTTGAGATGTAATCCATACTGGAGGCTGTAGTCTTTGATCTTCATCAGTAAATGCTTCCTCTTAGCTTTCTGTAAGCAAGGTTGTGTCATCTGCATATTCCACACTGTTGATGAGTCTTCCTCCAATCTTGATGCTGTGTTCTTCTTCATATACTTCAGCTTCTCGGATTATTTGCTCAGCATACAGATTGAGTTAAGTACGATGAAAGGATACAACCCTGATGCACACCTTTCCTTATTTTAAACCATGCAGTATCCCCTTGTTCTGTCTGAACGACTGTCTCTTGGTCTATATGCAGTTTCCTCACGAGCACAATTAAGTGTTCTGGAATTCCCATTCTTCAAAATGTTATCCATAATTGGTTAGGATCCACACAGCCAAATGCCAGTAAGTAACTAGAAAGTAGTAAGTAGCTAGTAAGTAGTACAGTTCATATTCAAAATGGCAGTTCATCCAAATTTAAAAGTATGAACCATGCATTCTTCATTCCTCATTCAAGAAGGGTAAGAGATGTGGAATTTCAGACCCCTCTGAGGCAAGAAAGGCAGATTCCAAGATAGCCTATCCTAAGTTAGAACTGTAAAGGTATTTATTTCCTCACTGAAAGACACCGGTGTTAGTCCCATAGTACTCATAAAAATTATACAGAGTTATGCCTCAGCTATGTTATGGGTCAAATGGGCTTTCTTGCATTAGCCTGAAATCACAATCACCATTTATAGTATTTTTATGGAGCTGTCTTCCAAAAATAAACTCTTATGCTACAACCCATCCATTCATTTAAATCTTACAGTGCCTATCATGTATTATAAAATACTATTATGCACTGTGGAATGAACAAAACAGGCAAAAAACCCTACTCTAACAGGGAATTGGTCTACGAATGGGGCAAAAGTTGATATTAAGAAACTACTGTTATTTTTATTAGGTGTGTTATTTTTATTAGGTGTGTTAATCGTATGGTAGTTATATGGAAAAGCATCTTTATCAGTTAGAAATACATACTGAAGTACTTATGGGTAAAATAACATGATATCTGGGATTTGCTTTTAATACTCCAAAGTGGGGGGAGGGAGGATGAGTGGGGAAACAAATAAAACAAGACTGGCAAAATGCTTATGATTGCTCAATCTGGAAAACAGGTACATAGGGTTCATTATACTCTTCTCCCTACTTGCGTATGTTTGGAAATTTCCTTAATTAGACGATGAATTCCTCTCTCCGTGGAGCTTAGACAGATAATGAACAAACAGTAATTTATAGTATGGCAATTAGACAGGGATAAACGGAGAAAAACAGAGCAGTGAAAAAAGGTAGGGATTACTTCTGTGTGCATGCAATGTTTATTTATAAATATAAATTAATATAAGACACACATACATGTATTACGTACTGTGGAATGAACAGAAGAGTTGATAACCTATGTCAGGATAAGGGATTACTATACATGGAACTGAATTAAATGATAATTAAAGGACAATGGTTTTCTGAGAAGGGAGAGAGCAATTTCAACTTTATGAGAGATGTGAGTTCTAATGAAATTTTGATGAAAATAATGGCTAACGTTTACAGAACACATCCTATATGCTAGGACTAGGCTCTGCAAGTATATAAAAGAATTACTGGATTTAATCCTCTTCATAATGCCAGGAAGTTGGTATTGTTTCCACCATCTGTGAAATGAGGCCCCTAAACTCAGGGAGATTAAATAGCTTATGCAAGGTCGTGCAACCTGTAAGCGGTGGAACCAGGATATGAATCCAGGTAGTCTGCTTCCAGAGTCTGAATATTTAACTATCCTACCACGCTGCCTATTTTTATGGATAAGTAGCATTCAGATAAATGAAGGGTAAAAGAATAGACCTAAATAAAGCAGCTACCTGATATTTTCTGAGTATCTACCACATACAAGATGCTGTTCAGCGCTGGGGGGTACCATGGAGGAATCAGGTGGAGTGTGGAGGAGTCACCTGAGAAAAGAGGAAGGCAGAGGTGGGAGAACAGCGGTAAGGTTTTCTGGAGCTTGACAGCAGACACAACAGGCAAGAGGTGCAGGTGGGCCTCCTAAGGAAAGCTTCTTCAGAAGCCAGGAGTATGAGGGTAAGAACAGAGAAAGGTAGAATCATAGGACAGGTTCTCTATTACTTCCACTCCTGTCAACCACCACCACCCACCCACCCACACCCACACACACCCACATACACACCCACACACACACACACGCACACACATCCTTAGGCTGGTGATCTCTGTATTAGAACCTAGTATAACAGAATCAGACAACCAGTACATAGCTTACACAGAGAGAAGAGATGGCAATTCCCTGGGTGATGTTTGTTTACTCAACAAATGGGTAAGCTTCTCTCTGTGCTGCGCATTGCTCTAAGCACTGGAAATACAATGGTGAACGATATAAAGTCTCTGCTCTCATGAAGTGGTGGAGACAGGCAATAAACAAGCAGTTTAATAAACATGTTAGATGCTGATAAATGCTACCCATAAAAATCAAGTAAGTAAGAAGCCTATGGCTTGCTGGGTGCAGTGGTTCCCATTTTTGATGCATGGTCAGGAACTCTTCTTTGATAAGCGGACACCAGGGCAACGAACTGAAGGAAGTGAGACAGTAATGCTTTGCTATCGGGGGAAGAATGTTTGAGGCAGAGGTAATGGAAGGACTCTGAGGCTGGAGCTTGTTGGGTGGGTTTGGCAACTGCAGAGGCCACCGTGGCTCACACAGAGTGAGTGAGGAAAGGAGCGGGAGATGGACCAGAAAGAGAATAGAGAAGGGGCCAGCTTGGGGAGGGTCTCGTAGGCTGTTACACAGACTTGCCTTCAACTCTCAGTGAGATGGGAAACCACTGGAAGAGCATGAACTGACTGATTTATGAACTATAGGGGCAAGGGTATAAGCAAGGAGACCAGTTATGAACCTATTGCGATAATCCATGGAGAGATGACAGCGAATTGAACAAAGTAGGAACAGTGAAAACTGTGAAAAGTTGTAGGATCCTGGCTGTTTTGGAGGAAGAACCCACAGGGTTTGTCTATGGACTGAGTCTGAAATATGAAAGGGAGGATGTGACCAGAGGAGCCTGGAAGACTCTCTAACTGGGACTGTTACCTACGCCTGATGTTCCACCATCAATCTTCCCTTTGGGTTAAGCCATTAGAAGAGGCCTCTATTAAAATACATTTAATGGTCAGATGTGTATTTTAGATACATCAATGTGGCTCAGTAATTACTGTAATAGTCCAGGTAAGAAATGTGAAGAGGACATGAATAAGTAAAGATGGACTGAGAACTACTTAGGAAGTTATTGCTAGCCGATTGGACAAGGCAAGAAAGGGAAGGAAAACGGCTTGCGGTGACCAATGGATTATAGTGCTATTAACTAGGAATTGGAAAAGGAGAGGGGAAAAACAAAAAGAAGTTAGAGGTAGGTCTGGAAATAGAGATTAGGAGTCCCCTTCTTGGTGGATGACTTTCAGTCAACTGTGGACAAACCAAGTAGATAAATCCCAGAAGGCATCTGAGTAAGAGTGGAAAGCTCAGACAACCCTACTTCGCAGTTTTCTCTTGATTTATTTTGAAAAGTAATAGCGCCTCCTTATTTGAGCCAGAAAATTTTAACTGGAATAGTCTAAGAGAAATGTCATTTCATTATTTTCTAATAGGCACAGTAACTAAAACTGGGTTACCAGAATTCATTCCCTTTTAACATGAAAGGGTCTTTCAGAGACCTGTGTTAATACCCTCAGTTTATAAATAACAGAACAATTATTTGCACTACTTAAAACACTCTTTACAATGCGGTTTGGTTATATTTGTTATTTTCCAATAAGAGTGCTAAATTCTGAATATGAGAACAAATATAGACCTCTCAAACTTATTTTTGCATTTCTAAGCTCTAGATTGGTAAACAAGAATTAAAGTTTTCATCCAAAACCCACATACTAGCACTGAACATCAGACCTCTGGATCCCACTTTACACTGGAAAAGAGAACTAGATCAAAATCCAAAGCAAACAGTTGATTAAAGGTCAATAGTGTGCTCTCCACTGGGAACACAGAGATGAATATGGCATCATCTATATACCCCAGGAGATTCACAATCTACCAAAAGGTCAACGATGCCCTCCCCATACATAGGAAGTCACATTAACATGCTTGGAATAGGGTTAGATCCTGTATGGAAATGTATAATAGTCAGTCAACTGGCCTGGAGCATTACAAAGACTTCTTACCACTTCAATCTCTCTGGTAGTTGTTTCTACTCCAGAATAAACACAATCCTTGTCGAGTTTCCAAGTTTACTGTAAACCAGTGAAAGGCAGGTGATGAACATACATATTTATAGGGTACCACATTTACTACAGACCCATAAAACTTTTAGACCAATAGCTACTGGACTCCCATTATAAAAAATCATTTGAACAAAAATACTTTTCTAAAGACATTTCTATAAAGTGTTAACTCTGAGCTCCTTTGGACTTCTGTGGTTTCCTTTTTTCTTCTTTCCCTTTTTCTTCTCTCCTTCTCACACTCCTTCTCCTTCTTTAAATACTTGACTACCTGGTCAAAATTTCCATTTTCAATTAACTTATGGAAACCCTGGTGGCATAGTGGTTAAATGCTACAGCTGCTAACCAAAAGATCGGCAATTCGAATCCACCAGGTGCTCCTTGGAAACTCTATGAGGCAGTTCTACTCTGTCCTATAGGGTCGCTGTGAGTTGGAATTGACTTGACAGCAATGAGTTTGGTTTTTTGTTTTGTTTTGTTTTTTTAGGAAAACTTTTTTTTTTTTTCACTAGATATCTTAAAGCTAGCTTCAGTCAGTAGAAGGAAAAACTATTTCATTCACACACTTGCTCTCAAGGACCCTGTAGTCTAGTGAGGGAAGGTGGTCAACTAAATGGTGATCAAAAATACTACATCTTAAGTGCTAGAATAGAGGTAATGAGAATGCTGAAGAGTTGAGAGGAAGGGGACTTGGCTCTGTATAGGCAGGTGAGCTTATCCATAATGGCTTCACAGAGGCCATCACTCGTAGCCATGTACAGCTTTGGTTACTTCACTTGGGGGAGCCAAAGAAGAGAGGGCAGTGGAAATTTAAAAAGAATATGGCTAAGCAGGTAGGGCAGAGCAAGTAATAGTGGCCACACTGCTCCTAAACCAAAAACCAAACTTGTTGTCATCGAGTCGATTCCGATTCATAGCGACCCTACAGGACAAAGTAGAACTGCCCTATAGAGTTTCCAAAGCTGTAATCTTTACAGAAGCAGACTGCCGCCATCTTTCTCCCACAGAGCAGCTGCAGGGTTTGAACCACCAACCTTTTGGCTGGCAGCCAAGCACTTCACCACTGTGCCACCAGGGCTCCTTATTCACTGTTCCTACCCCCCATAAATTCCTTCTCCTTGAACTGTAATATCTTGGCTGACATTCCAGTTCTGAATCAGCCTACTTCTCACCACCTCCTCTGCTACCACTGTCCCTCCCTGGACAACTGCAATAGCTTCCCATCAGGCTACCTGTTTCCAGACCTTTTTGCTATAATCTTTTCTCTGCTCAGCAGCCACAGTGATAATTAATCAGATTATGTCACTCCCCTGCTTCAAATTCTCCAGTAGCTTCGTATCACACTTGGAAGCTGTGGTAAAGGTCATGGATATTATAAACACATACACAATCTAGTCCTTGCCTACGTCTCCCACTTCATCTCCCACTTCATCTCCCACTTACTGTTCCTCTCCTTGTTCACAACACACTGGTCGCCTTACTTTTCTTAGAACTTACCAAGCTATTTCCTCTTAGGGTCTCCATAATTATTTTTTTCCTCTGCCTAGAATGTTTTTCCCTCAGATCTTCACAGGATCACTGCTTATTATTTAAACCTTGGTTCAAATGTTACCTCTTCACACAGTCCTTTTCTGACCATCCAGACAAATGGATGTTCAAGGAATGGGTAATATGAATATAAATGAGGTACACCGAGGCACTCAACTGTACAAGGGCAGGTGAGTCTCGCTTGTATACTCTGAGGATCAGGTTGAGAGTTAGGTCCCCCTGGTTGAAGTATGGAGCCCTGGTGGCACAGTGGTTAGGAGCC
Organism: Trichechus manatus latirostris; assembly: GCF_000243295.1. Lineage (NCBI taxonomy): Eukaryota > Metazoa > Chordata > Mammalia > Sirenia > Trichechidae > Trichechus > Trichechus manatus. The sequence goes on from NW_004443938.1 coordinate 21,124,877, forward strand.
TGGCTGCTAACCAAAAGGTCAGCAGTTCAAATTCACTGGCTACTCCCTGGAAACCCTATGGGGCAGTTCTACTCTGTCCTATAGGATCCCTATGAGTCGGGGATCAACTAGATGGCAACGAGTTTGGTTTGGTTTGGGTTTAAGCACCTTTCTTTAACAATCTTGAGGGATTCTTTGAACACATAATATTGTGAAGTCATCAAAGAAGAAATGGAAATCATCTGGATTCCAAGCTGCTAGAGATAAAGTTTCAGCGTATACCTGTGCACCATGTGGATTCCACATGCCACAAAGTCATTATTTTCACATTACTTCCCTCACCATTTTAGTTTCAAGATCAGATAGCATTAAGTATTCTGATCACATGCCATTCTTAGAGTTTAACACTTAATGGTTAAAGGAGAGGGGGAACCTAAGCATTTATCTTATATGGGCAATGAAGAGAAATGGAAGCAAGCCAAGATCCCCAAGATTTTTCCCATAACTATGTTCCAAAGCTTCCAATTATTCCCCAAAGCACTTTCCTTGAAAAGCCATTACTCATCAGCCCATCCATGCCCCCATTTCCCATCTGTTCCCTGACCATCTCCTGACCCTTTCAGTGCTACTCATGACTTCCTTATTCATTATCAAACACTCCCTAAAAATCCGATATATTAAAGAAAAGCAGGGCTTTGAACTAGTTCATTCCAGGTTGAATCCTTGCTGAGTATTTGCATTTCTAACAAGTTTCCAGGTGATGCTAATACTCCTGGTTAGGGACCAGTTCTAAGAAACACTAACAGAGCAGTGGTTCTCAAAATTTATTATACATAAGAATCACCTGGGGATCTCATTAAAATGTAGATTCTGATTCAGTACATCTGGGGGTAGAAATGCAAATTCTCAGCAGGGGTTCAAACTGGTTTGAAGCCCTGAGGGAAGGGCACGATTTAGGGGAAGATGTTCCTTTTAAGGAGCCCTGGTGGCACAGTGATTAAGAGCTCAGGCTGCTAACCAAAAGGTCAGTAGTTCGAATCCACCAGCTGCTCCTTGGAAACCCTATGGGGCGGTTCTACTCTATCCTACAGGGTTGCTAGGAGTCGGAATCGACTCAATGGTTCCTTTTAAAATTAACTTTGAAAGCACATGTCTCCTCTAATATCCATTCCTGCTACCCACTCAAGAAGTCCTGGTGGCACAGTGGTTAAGTGCTTGGCTGTTAACCAGAAGGTCGGCAGCTCAGACCCACCAGCCACTCCTTGGGAGAAAGATGTGGCAATATGTTTCTATAAAGATTACAGCCTTGGAAACCCTATGGGGGAAGTTCTACTCTGTCCTGTAAAGTTGCTATGAGTTGGAATCGACTCGACAGCAATGGGTTTTTGGTTTTTTATGGGCCACCCATTCAGGAACCCCAAATCCTCAATTCTGACCTTTACACTTCATAATTCCCTGTGTATGAGACACCACAAGTATGTGAACTGCAAGCTCTTTCAGGACAGAGATCACCACCTCCTTTGAGGCAGCTGTAATATTTTAGCACAGCATAGATGCTTAAATTAATCACGGGTTTTCTGGCTAAAGGGAACAAAGCACAGGGCCGGCTGTTTACGCCCTAGACTACAGCTCCTCGTCTCCCAAAAACACATCAGAGAAGCACAGATGTGCTTGAAGCTCGTCTAATCAAATAGCCCCGAGAAGCTGAACTATGGGCAGCCAACAACGAGCCCCTCCACTGCTCCCTGGTGGCCTCGCCTCTTCCCAGTCCCCCCTCCTGTCACCCTTTCCTCCTCGATAGTCACCAGCTCTCTAGTCACAGGACAGAGACAGCCTTAAATCATCCTGCCTGAAGCTCGGCTGTGGTTAATCTGCATCCCTAGAATGCCTATGAAGGACTTTTCCTTTGCATCAACTTGTTCCCAGAGACTCACATTGCAGTCAGAGTTGGTGTCAGCTCTGAACCAAAAACACCAAACTTGTCACCATTGAGTCGATTCCAACTCATAACAACCCCATGTGGCACAGAGTAGAATTGTGCTCCATAGGGTTTTCTTGGCTGTAATCTTTATGGAAGCAGATCACCAGGACTTTCTTCCGCAGTGCTGCTGTGTGAGTTCAAACCACTGCCTTTTAGGTTAGTAGCTGAGAGAAAACTGTGCCACCCAGGGACCCTGTCAACTCTGAAGAGCTCCTAAAACATGAGAGCCATTAATCACATGATAAGCAGCAGGGAGGAAGGAGGTGGCTCAGAAAGGAAAAAGGTCTGTACTTGCTTCCTCCTCGGCCAAGTGCTGACCAGCCCCTCCCTGTCAGAGAGGGTGCAGGAAGGGACTTTGCTGTGCCTTCACTGTGCAGAGTGGGAGAGGGTGGGAGGAGGCGAGGAGTGCCCACAAGAACAGACACCAGGAGGGGCTAGGAAAGGGCACGCTCAGGAGGAGTGCCGGCATGGCACCAGGCAGTAGGGCTTGGGTGAGAGACAGGTTGAACTGAAAACTGAAACAGCCTGAAAGCACTTTTTATTACAGCTAAAAATAGACTGGTATTGTTAAAGCACCCATCAGGTCATCCGGAAATGAAAAGTTAAAGGAATCTTGGAAAGAAAGGAGCAAACAAGGGAACACTGGCACACAGGGTGCAGGGGAAAGTGCTAGAAGAAAAGTCTGCACAAGGGCCTTGGGGGCCACGCTCAGGAAACTGGACTGCATTTCCTATGTAGTCATCAATGATCTGTTTAAATGTGAGCTCTATTTCAACTCAGCCAAGAGGAGGTTAAAAAAAAAAAAAAAATCCTTGACTAGGATTTAGAGTTCAGAAGGTGGTCAGAAAAGCAAAGACTTAAAAGGTATTTTACTCTCTAAACAGGGAGGATGGTGGGGAAAAGTTGAAAGACAACAGTGCTTGGAGTGTGAAAACCCAAAGGCTTGCCAGAGCAGGAGAAAGGGGTTAGATCTAAATGGAACTCCCTCCATTTCACTGTCAGAAAGACCTACTTGGTCAGAGGGAGGATAGCACTTGGGGATAGGAGAGGAGAGAAAGGGTATTCATGTTCAGTTAAATCTAGAAAACAGAGCTAATGCTTTCATTACCCTTTCCCTTGCTGTTGAGATTTCAACTCACAGCAACCCTACAGGACAGAGTAGAACTGCCCCATGGGGTTTCCAAGGCTGTAATCTTTATGGAAGCAGACTGCCACATCTCTCCCCCAGCGGCTCGTGGGTTTGAACCACTGACCTTTCAGTTAGCAGCTGATCACTTAACCACTGCACCACCAGGGCTCCTTCATTGCCTGTAAGAAGGCAGTTAGGTGCATTAGGAGTCTACACATCTCTGCAGACAGCTGACAAAGGAATTTTCTGCTTTGTGCTGCTCAGCTTTACTCCTACACAAGTGATGTGTAGGTCAATTTCTCT
>NW_004443938.1:21130113-21133213 GCF_000243295.1 Trichechus manatus latirostris
AACTGTGGGCTTTGTTCCAACCCAGCCAGGCTTCTCTCCCCATTCCGGATCTAACTCAAGGCTGCTGTTGTTAGCTGCCATTGAGTTGACTCCATGTATGATGGAAATAAACGTTGCCCAGTCCTGTACCATCTTCATGACCTTGGGTATGCCTACGTCCACTGCTGCAGCCACTGTGTATTTTGAGTGCCTTCCAACCTAGGGGGGCTCATCTTCCAGACTATACTGGACAATATTTGGTTGTGATCCATCAGGTTTTCATTGGCTAATTTTCAGAAGGAGACTGCCAGGCCTTTCTTTCTAGAGACTAACTTAGTCTGGAAGCTCTGCTGAGACCTATCCACCACGGGTGACCCTGCTGGTATTTGAAATACTGGTGGCATAGCTTCCAGCATCACAGCAACACACAAACCACCACAGTACGACACGCTGACAGAGAGGTGGTGGAACTCAAGGCAGAACACTGCAATTCGGCACTGTCTTTCCTGTGTCAACTGGTTACTGCGTCTAACAGAGACTTCTAATCTCAGTGGGAGAGAAAATTCAGAAGAGTGGCTCAAAAAAGGAATGACAAAGGAAATCTTAATTATAAGCCAGGCCTATGTTGAGTCAAATCTGACAGAGCCTATGAAATTTGTCATCTTGAGTCTCCACGAAAATAATGACGGGTATTAAAAACATAGACTATTTCATCTAGAGCAGAGAAGGCTAACTACAGCTGCAGGCCAAATCCAGCCTGCAGCCTATTTTTATATGGACTGTGAGCAAAGCCTGATTTTTAGATTTCTTAAGGGTTGTATACAAACAAAACTCCCCCCAAAATGAAAGACTATGTGACAGAGACACATGTGAACCACAAAGCCTAAATTACTTAACTATCTAGTTGCTTATAGCAAAAAGTCTGCAGATGCTTGATCTAGAAATTGTCACAGTCCTCTTCCACCCCTATTCTGTCACAGGCATCTACACACTACCTAAGCGAGTAAGTACTTAACGTGACTAGACACAGAGAGAAACAGATCTGTTTAGCACTTCAAAACCAAAATCCCATTGCTGTCAAGTCAATTCTGACTCATAGCCACCCTATAGGACAGAGCAGAACTGCCCCAGAGTTTCCAAGGAGCACCTGGTGGATTTGAACTGCCAACCTTTTGGTTAGCAGCAGTAGCTCTTAACCACTACGCCACCAGGGTTTCCATCACTTCTAAAGTTAGAGCTACTTTAATAGTATGACGATTTATTGATTTAATAATTCCTCTTATGAGAATTCTAAAGCTATAGCTATTACTAGGCTCACGTTCATTTTACCTTTTTCTTTTGTATTTTCTAGAGATGCCCTCCTTACACTGAAGGGCCTGCTAGCTTCTGGCCAAACGCCGTAAAGTTCAACCTTCCTAGTGCCAGAGATAAGTGGCTTCGGTAGACTCCACAGCATCCCGGTTATTAAAGTTCACCAAAACAACTTTCTTAATTAAAGACCAGTGAAAACCCCTACTCTCCTCCCAGCAGGTTAGTACATCAAGTGAACGCAGCTGCAACTTTCTTTCTCTTTTTTTTTTTTTCTTCAACTTAGCCTAACATTAACACTCTTCAAGTTGCCCTTCCTCTAGGATTATACCGGGAAGGGGGAAAAGAAAAGGGTTACAGATTGGCAGATCCATGAATCCGACATACTTTAGCTTTCCATCAAACAGTAATTCAATATTTGTCAAAGGAAGATGTTTAGGTTTGGAATTTTTCACCAGCTTGTATCTTACAAGAATTTTTTTTTTTTTGTAATCTTATGCATACAGATTGAAAAGATACTCAGACTCAAACTTGAAAACTATTTTAGATACACAGTCAACTTCTAATCACTGGTGTGGGAATCACCCAGGCATGTTGCAAGCTGTTCTGCAGCCTCTAGATGCCCTGTTGTCAGTTGTTGTCATGTTAGCTCCAACTCATGGCCACCCCATGTAAAACAGAACTAAACGTTGCCCAGTCCTGCGCCATCTTCACAATCATTGGTATGCTTGAGTCCATGCTGTGGCCACTGTGTATTCTGAGTGCCTTCCAACCTAGGGGGTTCATCTTCAGGTATTATATCGGACAATGTTCTGTTGTGATCCATCAGGTATTCATTGACTAATTTTCAGAAGGAGATCACCAAGCCTTTCTTCCTGGTCTTAGAGAGTGAGTCTTAGCCTGGAAGCTCTGCTGAAACCTGTCCATTCTGGGTGGCCCTGACAGTATTTGAAATGACAATGACATAGTTTCCAGCATCACAGAAACATGTAAGCCACAACAGTATGATAAATCGACAGACAGGTGGTAGCTAGATGCCCTATGGTCCAGTTATACGGCAACAAAGCTGGTCCCCACCTCCAGGAAGATTAGCCATATATTTCTATCATTATTGCTAAAGCATCCGTTGCTTTTCATTAGCATGGGTGATATAAAGCTGAACACATAGTCATCTCTTAATTAGTTGAGAGGTGGATCCTCAGTCAGTAAGTTTTACTTGGCACAGATGCCCATGGCTCTGAATATATGAACCGTTTCCAGTCAACTTTTCATTTTATAAAGCAAGACTGACATCAGCTAGGATGAAACATTAATATAATCATGTGCCACATAATGTCCATTCAGACGTCTGACCACTTATATGTCTGTGGTCCCACAATGTTATAACAGAGTTCAGAAATCCCGATCCGAGAACGGGACGAATTAGATTTAGCATGTCACATTCAACAATCACGAAGATCCTCAAAAACAAAGAAAAGATTCTCCAAGCTATTAAAGGATTGGTTCCACTGAAAACTACAAGGCTAATGCAAATACAAGAGAGACCTATATCAGATATGGAGAAATTACCAGTGACATGGATTGAGGACCAAACACAAAAGCAAGTCCCTGTCAGCACACTGACAATTACTACTAAGGTATGAAGCTTGTTCAAGATGCTTAAAGAAAAACCAGGACCAGACTACAATACCGAGTTTAGTGCTAGCTCTGGGTGTTTCAAGCCAAGGCTTTGAACCGGTTCATTCTCGATCAACCCCTTGCTGAGAATTTGCATTTCTAACAAGTTCCCAGGTGATGCTAATGTTGCTGGTTA
>NW_004443938.1:21133863-21136618 GCF_000243295.1 Trichechus manatus latirostris
TGACACATAACTGTATTGAGATGCCTGCCACACACAAGCCCTTGGTTGCTTAGTCTTTGTCTAAAAAACATTTCCACTTCCACCCCTACTTGAATACACCAAACATCTTGAGTTGGAAGCCATATTTTTTCTAAGTCAAAAGAGACAGATTTGTTTTCCTTAAAGAGTGAACCATTATATCTAATTAAAAGTGCATCTCCGGGCAACCATCATTTCTAGGTAGCACAGTTCAGGGGAAAGAGAATTGAAACTGGGTTAAGTTATAGTTCTGCCAATTGAGAGTTACATAGCCTCTGGCAAAACCACTTACTCCCTGAGACTTGGTTTATCAACAACATTATCATCTTTAAAGCATACGATACGTGCCAAGCACTTAAAACGGATTATTTCATTTAATCCTCAGCACAACTCTGGAGGTAAGAGCCGTTATTATCCTAAATTGACAGAGGAAGAAATTAATAAAGGTGAGATAATCCAGAGAGAGTGATCAACTATGATTGTTAAATTTTCCTAATTATAAAATAATCTACGTCTAAATAATTTCCTTAGAGGTCAAGGTTACTATGCCAGTCTGCTGCAGAGGTGAGCTTCCTACACAGGTCAGCTAACTCCAAGGGTATGTTCTTAACCCCAGAGCTTTAGTAAATCTTTAAGATGTGGGGTCTGGACTAGATCCATCCTAGCTTTCAAAGTCCATGGATCTAATCATCTCCGCAGGCAGATTAAGAGATAACAAAATCTGTACCTACTGAACAACTGGAAGACCAACTCTAAGCAATGAAAAGGGGAGGAAAACTGCAAAAAGTGGACTGCAGCCATTAAGAATCAGAGTTTGGATCCAGGAATTGCTTTCCGTTTACCAAGACGCAGCAGACTTAGTGCTACACAAGCATTTCCCCATATTTATGTGTCAAACTATGAACTATTAAATCTTAATCACTGGAAAATCCTATCCTCAAAGGAGGAGAACAATATAGTACTGGTTATACATGGTTTTGAAAAATCATGTTGCCACTTCCTATTGATTTGTTTGAAAAGTGATGATTTAACCTCTTCAAGCTACAGCTTGGATCTCTCACGGAAATATTTAAGCCTGTATTTGGCAACAATCGTCCATACTGAAAGCAGGGAAGGAAGTTGGTGCCCAGAGGGAAGAAGGAGACAGGAAAAGACAACCAAGGATCTGAGTACCAGATAACTGTTTACTTCTGCACCCTGTTCTGCACTCTAGTGGAGAGCTTCAGGGAGCTACAACAGGAAAAGGAAGGTCACAGGATGAAGTCAGTGAGGTAGGAGAACTCTGGGGAAAGTTGTCTCCAAGTGGTTCAATGGCTTACACACCAGGCTAAGATCAGGACAAAAAGTAAAGCCAGGAATTGGGAAGTCAGACTCCAAAATGTTCAAAGGTCAAACATCAAAACATCACTTTTGTATCCAAGTCTTAACTATTGCAGACCAAATAAATACCACTATGTGTGGGAGAGGAGGGAGTTGAGTGGGAAGCTTTAGAAACAATCTGGTCAATATACATGGTTTTAAGTGAGGATGCAGAAGCCCACAGAGGTGGGGTGGCCTGCCCAGCAACCCCACCCCTCCCACCCACTCCCGCCACTGCAGAGCTGAAGTTACAATCGGGTTTTCTGACCCCCTGACATGATGTTTGGAAACGTTCTTATAGCACTTTAATCAAACTCCTAAATCTGTACATTCTTGAAAATTATGCCAACTACAGAAGCCGACAAGCCAGAAAATGCAGATTTTAACACTTGGTTTTAGCACTTTTAACACTTCAGAGCATTAGAGATCTACGCCTCTTATTCTGTTAGATGACAAATTCTACTGAGAGTTAACAGTCTAGCCTCCTCAAGGCTTAAATTCGAAACACAAGGGAGTTCTGTATCCAATCTGCAGAAAAACCTCAAAACCAACCCTCATTCTGAGATGGACATTGTCTTCTGTGATGACTGCCTTCCAGGGGACCCACTCAAAGACTACAAAAATATGTGTAGCAGCCGCGGCCAGTTGAGGGTGGTACAAAGGGAGTCTCGCACCAGAACTTAATGAAATACTGGCTTTACAAACAAGGCTCCACCAGCACTTGAAAATAAATCATCTACCTCATTGTTTCCAATGAACGGGATGAAACTTCACAACCTAACGACTTTTCCTAATGAGAACGTCCCGAACAAGACACAACAGAGCACACAAAGAGGGGGCGGGCATCACCCGCAGACCCGTGGTCCTCGGAGGCCAGGACTGTCGGCAAGGTCGGAGCGGACCAGGTGTTACCATATATCCCGTGACCGGCGAGCCACAGGCTTCGACTTTCCACGTACCCCCCCCTCCCCGCCCCACACCCCTAAACAGCACCTTTGCAGAGCTGGGCCACCAGCTTTCACCGCGGTCCCCCGTCCTGGCGGTCGGGCTCCGTTTTTGGGCTGCTCTGGCCGAGTTTGGGGTGGGTGGGTTTTTTAACAGTTCGGGACAACCCCCTGCTCTGAGGAGCACACGCTGCAGCCACTGGGGCTGTGGGTTGAGAGGCGAGGCTGCGCCGGGTCCGGGGGTGCGGGGTCGGGGTCCGGGACTGGGGATCCGGGAGCGGGTGGTTGGGGTCCGGAGACGGAATCCAGGGGTTGGGGGCAGGGGGCGGGGTCCCGGGCCGGCGTCTGGTATCCGAGGTCCTGGGGCGGAGTCCGGGGTCGGGGGGCCAGGTGGCGGCGGAGGCGACAACGGGTCGCCCCCTCCAGGCGGTCGC
>NW_004443938.1:21137019-21155470 GCF_000243295.1 Trichechus manatus latirostris
ACTTCCTCTTCCTCCGCGGCCGCGCTCGCTCCCCGCCGGTCGCGCCCCTCCCGCCCCTAGCGCTCCCGGGCGAGCAGCGGTCTCCTCCCGCCTTCCCCCGCTTCGTGGGGGCCGCAAAGGTGGAGAGCGGGAGGAGAGCGAAAGAGAAAGAGAGTAAGCAGTTGGACTTGGCTCTGGAGCCTTGCCAAAGAGAGCAGTCAAATTACAGCCCCTGGGGAAAGAGTTTAAAAAACCTCCCAGCTACTGTTTGCGCACACGCATCACTTTTCTTCATTTCCTGCGCTCTGAGGGCTTAGCTTTAGCTTGGACATGATAATGTCCCATATGATTTTTTTTTTTTTAACAACAGCTTTAAAATGATTCTTTTCGGTCAACATTCTAGTACAGTGAAACCTGTGAGAGCCGGAAATCGATGGGACTGCCTTGTTTTTCCAGGTTTCGCAAATTTCCGCCTTTGACAGGGTGCAGTTTTACCATTTTTCCTTCGCTCATTTTAGCGGAAAATGTTTGCGTTTTCCTTCTGTGACAGGTTTCCGCCTTACATAGGTTCTGGCTTTCGCAGGCTTTAATATATTACCCAGAAGCTCTGGGGATAATATGTAAAAAGAGGGAAAGCTGTTTGTCTGGCATCATTGCCCTGATCACTTAAGTTAATGTACCAAATAAACTTTGCTTAGAGAAAGTTAAAGGGAAGAAGGAGGCAAAGGAGAATAACCTTTGTGATAGCCAGATAGACGTTTAAAGGCACCGACTCTATAATAAAATTACGACTCCAATCAAAGGTGCTTAAAATGAAAGTCAAACGCGTGTGAAGTGATTTCTTAATACATATGGCCCGTCAAAGGCAGACATTATGTTTGCTATTGATCCCATTTAAAAAACGAAACTAAACAAACCAGTTGCCATGGAGACTTTGAGTCTTGGTGACCTCATGAGTGTGAGAGTAGAACTGTGCTTTATAGGGTTTTCAATGGCTAGTCTTTCAGAAGTAAGTCACCAGGACTTTCTTCCGAGGCACCCCTGGGTGGATTCGAACTGCCAACCTTTCAGTTAGTAGCCTAGCATGTAATCATTTTGTAATTTGTTTGAATGCACTCTTAGTTTACTCTTTAATAGACCTTCAACTTTACTAGTGACTAGCTGTGTGGCCTTCAGGAAATTATTCAACCTCTCTGGGCCTCAGTTCCCTTGTCCATAAAATGGGGATGCTAATGATAGTGCCTACCTCATAGAGCTGCTTTGTGATTTAAATAGGATAATGCACAGAAAAGGCTGAGGAGAATGCCTGGCACAGAATAAAGCCTAAATCAATGCTACCTATTGTTATTGTTGATTTTCCTCTTCCATCTACCTTTGTGTGTGTGTACACGGTTATGGAAATTATAACAAAGATTTGAAATAATAAGGTATTGTACAATAAGGCCACACAGCATCACAGTTGTCTAAGATGTGAGAGTTTATGTTCTATTTTATAATTTAATTTGAGTCTCCACAACTGACTTGTATTACACAAAGCTCTGAGACTGAGTTACACTTAAATACATTTACCACGGAAGATTTGCACTGGGACTGAAACAGCTATTCGCCATCTTTAAAGCACTATTTAACCTTGCAGTGCTGTGTGAGGTCAACAGGACAGGTGTTAGTGCCCTTTCACAGACAGGAAACTGAGGCTTTGGAGGCTTCATCAAGACTTTCCAGTGCCTGGAGCTCACACAATGTTGTGCCTGTCAGCCCATCTCTCTGTGCTATTACTTGCACTGGAAGTGAGCACATTTGTGAAAGACTGCCACATCTGTGGTCTCTATCAATCCTGTGATATAGATGGGTGTTGTGTGCCATCAAGTTGACTCCGACTCATAGCGACACCATGTGACAGAGTAGAACCGCCCTGTAGCGTTTTCTAGGCTGTAATCTTTATGGGAGCAGATCGCCAGGTCCTTTCTCCCACAGAGGCGCTGGGTGGGTTCAAATCCCTGACCTTTCAGTTAGCAGCCAAGCACTTAACCATTGCGCCACCAGGGCTCCTTGTAAGGTAGGTGCTAGCCCTTATTTTACACTCCAAGGGCCTAAGGTTCAGTGAAGCTAACTGATGAGTGTGCTTGTTGTCTGAGGGCTGGGGTGCGGACAACTCAGAGAGAAAGGGAGGAGAACTAGGCTTTCCTGATGCCTTGTGAAATGTGCTCTCTGCTACTATCCTTCCCGGCCCCACGGGGCCTCAATTTCTGAGCACAGACAACCTGAAAGGGAAGCAGTGTGATCTGATGAAAAGCCTCTGGACCAGTTGTAGACTCTGCCACCTGCTAAAACCCCTTTGCCATCAAGTCAATTCAACTCACAGTGGCCCTATAGGGCAGAACAGAATTGGCCTATAGGGTTTCCGAGGCTGTAATCTTTACTGAAGCAGACTGCACATCTTTCTCCCGTGGAGTGACTGGTGAGTTTGAACAGCCAACCTTTCAGTTAGCAGCCAAGCGCTTAACCATTGGCCACCAGGGTTCCTTTGCTACCTACTAGCAGATAACAGTTCTGAACCTTGGTTCTTTATGGATGGGTTAATAATTTCTGTCCAGCCCACTTCATATCACTTCACCCCAGTTTATTAATGGGGAGCAGGGTGGAGGGTGGGGAGTGCAAAGAGGAAATGTGAACTCTCATCTGCTGATACTGTGTGCCAAGCAGTGCTGGGCACCTAACCTGCATTATTGTTCCCGATTCCCAAATAAATGCACACTGATCATTAGAGTGTGAGCTCTTTAAAACCACTTGGTCTGACTCAGTATGTATCCACTTTATCTCTGTGTGCCCAGCACTTAGCTCAACTTCTGGCACATAATAGATATAAAATGTTCAATGGATGGATACATGGATACATGGATGGATGGATGAAAGGGCAATGTTAAGAGTTGTGAAACTGCTATTATGTAGCATTCCAGTTAGCAATATGCTTCTACCCGCCTTTAAGGAAAAGAATCCAGAGGAATGAGTTTCTAATGGTGCATCCAGTATCTTTTGGTGCAAGGTCTTCCTAATACCTCTGTATTAGTCAAGGTCAAAAACGGAAAGCAGAAACCACTGTATTTACAAACAAAGGACTTTAATGTAGGGAATTGGCTCTATGAGTGATGGAAGAACCAAGAATCCAAAAGGAGACAGTGAGGCAACCCAGAGATTCAGAACAGCAGAAAGCCACCACCAACCCTAGGCAGAAGAGGCAAGGAGAGGAGATGTGTTTCAGATGGAAGTTGTCTGTGGTTGCTGGAGAAAGAGCTACTGCCGTAGGCACTGGCAGAGAGAAGAAGAAATACCTTGGTGTCTCCCTTCTTTCATCCTCCAATCCAGTGCCTTCCAATGGTTGAACCTAGTTGACAGAGGAACTTGAAACACACAGCCGACAAGAGTGCGCCCATCCTCCCCAATCCCATGATACAGAGCAAGAAAGGGGCAACAGTCCCAGGCCCAGTGTATCCCTCAAATCATACCTGGAAGAAAATGACTTTTCCCGTCTCAAATAAGATTGGGTCTATCAATTAGATGTCTGTTGAAGAAATGATTTTGCCTTTTGAGATTACTGAATGTCTCCCATAGCATCTCATTCATTTCTCATATAGACCCAGTAAGGTAGACATTATAATCCCAAGGTCACAGTCATGAGAACCTTATGGAGATGTCTTAGTCATCTAGTGCTGCTCTAACAGAAATACCACAAGTGGATGGCTTTAACAAAGAGAAGTTTATTTTCTCACAGTCTAGTAGGCTACAAGTCCAAATTCAGGGCATCAGCTCTAGGGGAACACTTTCTCTGTCAGCTCTAGAGGAAGGTCCATGTCATCAGTCTTCCCTTGGTCTGGGAGCATCTCTGCACAGTAACCTCAGAACCAAAGGATATGCTCTGCTCCTGGCACTGCTTTCTTGGTGGTATGAGGTTCCCATGTGTTTCTGCTCACTTCTCTCTTTTATATCTCCAAAGAGATTGGATTAAGACACTATCCAGTCTTGTAGATGTCATCAGTATAACCTCATCATAGTGATAGAGTTTACAACACATAAGGAGATCACATATAACCTCATCATAGTAAGAGTTTGCAACACATAAGGAAATCACATCAGATTACAGAATCATACAATACTAAGAATCATGACCTAGCCAAGTTGACAGATATTTTTGGAGGACACAATTCAATCCATGACAGGGGGGTAGCTCTGCTCTGAAACATACGTGATCCCATGAGGTAGAATTGACTCAACAGCAAATGGTTTGTTTTTGCTTTGGTTAAACTACATACAAGGACACAGATTCACGGAGGTCCAGTGACTTGCTCAAGGTCACAGAGCTATACATGACAGCGGAGGATTCAAACACAGAGCTCCGCATTCCCGTTCTCATGCACTTCCCACTCACTCAGCTGTTTCTAGTGAAAGGTGCAGCAGGTGTGCCCAGTGAATAAAAGCACAGTCTTGTGTAGGGTCACATTTCAGGGTTACCAAGCTGTGTACATATGGGAGTTAATGTCTGCAAAGCTTACAGATTTAAAAGGCTGTATCATGTCTTACTTTCACTTTATGACTTATGGTAGTAACTTTTATGATGCTGATGACAGCTGTACTGAATATATGATCATCACACAAGATCAGAAAAATCATGTCCACTGAATTACAGGAGCACCTCAGGAAAAACACTGGTAGCATTTATCCAGTTTTTTCTTTTTTTTGAAAGAGCGATTTCAATTTCAAATTTGATTTTGTGAGGCTTTAAAAGAAGGATCTAGAATTTTATGGCTGTGTTAGAGACATTAGCGTAAGAGAAAGGATTTATGGTAGAGAAGACAAAAGACCAAGGATATAAGTACAGTGGATCCTCATTATTCATGGATTCCATATTTGTGACTTTACATACTCACTAAAATTTATTTGTAACCCCAAAGTCCATACTTAAAGTGCTTTTGTGGTCATTCATGGACATAAATAGAGCAGTACAAAAAATCTGAGTCACCCAATGGCACATGTTCCCAGGTGAGGCAGAATAAGGTGACACTCTGCCTTCTTGTTTCAGTTCTTATACCACAAGCAAGTATCCTTTTTGAGGTCTGTTTAGTGTCATGTTTTTCACATTTTTGTGGTTTTCACTGGTGATTTTGCTGTTTAAAATGGCACCCACTCATGGTGCTGAAGTGCTGCCTAGTGTTCCTAAGCACAAGAAGACTGTGATGTGCCTCATGGGGTAAATACGTGTGCTAGATAAGCTTCGTTCAGGCATGAACTGTAGTGTTGTTGGCCATGAGTTCAATAATAAAGAATCAACAACAACTTAAATAAGTGTCTTTAAACAGGGACACACACAAGACAAGGTTATGTATTGATTAGTTGATGAAAACATTGTAACCAGAGGCTTGCAGGAACCTAACCCTGTATTTCCCCCAGGAGCAATGGTTCAATATTCACTAATTCAGCATTTGCAGTGACTTTATAGAACGTAACTACCATGAATAATGAGAATTGACTGCAAATACATGGTAGGATGACACGTCTTTACATTCTCTCCAGACATGAGTGGTGATCAGAGTCTAGGTTCCCGTTGCTTCTATTTAGTCTCAAACCTCTAATTAGTAAGAAGATTTAAATATTAAGAAGCCGTGCTGACTTCAAAGAGTGAAATATAAAATAGGAACATTCATGAGCATTACTATTGTGAATTGAATGTGTTCCCCAAAAAGATAGGTTGAAGTCCTGACCCTCTCAATACCTGTGAATGTGAGCTTATCTGGGAATAGGGTCTCTGTAGATATAATCAGTTAAATTAACATGATGTTGTAATGGAGTAGGGTGGGTCCTAATTCAATGTGAGTGGTGTCCTTCTAAAATAGGAGAAGAGACACAGATGGGCACACAGAGGGAAGAACGCCATGTGACTATGGGAGCAGAGATTGGAGTGATGCTCCAGCTGCAAGCCAAGGAACACTTGGGGCTAACAGAAGCTGGAGGAGACAAGGAAGGATTTTGAGGTGCTGCCCAGACTCTTGCAGGACTATTGCATAATAGATGGTATATGCACTGTATTAAAACAAAACTAAACAAACAAACAAAACAGTTGCTGTTGAGTCAATTCCTATAGCTTGGCTGCTAACCAAAAGATCAGCAGTTTGAATCCACCAGCCACTCCTCAGAAACCTTATGGGGCAGTTCTACTCTGTCCTATAGGGCTGTTATGAGTCGAAATCGATTCGATGGCAATGGGTTTCTAAAAAAATTCCCCTTTCGAAAAAAAAAAAAAAAAACCTAAAATCCAGAATTTGAGATTATGAAACTGAAGTTTGAAAGAGCCCACATTATACTAAACAGATTCTATTAAAACTATGTTTAGGAAGTGTAAGAAGCAGTGATGTGCTTGAGGTGGCTCATACTGGTTTGTGAGAGCTGGTTGTTAAAATTTCACGGATTTTGTGAGCCAACTGACATCAAGTGAGTAGCTTGGAATCAGCCATGGTAGGAATATTTACACCATAGCAATTGGCAAATGTTACAAATCAGAGCTTCCTCCCCACCCTCCACCTGCCAGAGCTGGTTGTTAAACTTTACCAGCACACCACTGGAAAACGATGAGCCAAGCAAGGGGGGAAATGTCATGCTGTGAGCTTCTCCCAGTCTACCTGCTCCCCACAGGTTGGAAGGGCAAAGTCTCCAGCTGACTGGTGCTAAGGAGGGGTCTAGGGCATTGGCAAGCAAACCTCTTTTCAGAAATGATTTTAATTCTTTGTCTTAAGTGTAATTTAAAAGGTGCTAGAACAAGATTGTTTGGTGTGTTTTGGCTTATCAGGAAAGCTGTAAATTTGACATACATTTTATTGCTCATCAATAAAAGTAATCCTGTGGCATTGCCTTAGAACATCCATCCAAGTCCTCTCCTGGGAATTTGGTGTTGCAAAGAATTATTGCTGCCACAATGGGAAAATCTCAATTGTACAAAACTTGTGATGAAGACAGAGATGTGAATTTTCTTCCCCCTCCCTTTTTTAAAGGAAAACATGAAAAACAGTTTGAGTGAGGTTTTACCCTACGAAGATGGTTCAACCAAAGGCCATCAGACCTCCCCCCTCCCCCAACCATACACAATATTAAATAGTTGCTGTTGAGTTGATTCTGACACATGGTGATCCCATGTGTGTCAGGGTAGAACTGGGCTCCATTGAGTTTTCAATGGCCAATTTTCAGAAGTAGATCACCAGGACTTTCTTCCAGCACATCTCTGGGTGGACTTGAACCTCCAACCTTTCTGTTAACAGCTGTTAAGCCACAAGGACTCTAGAATGTAGCACAAAAGCAGAGCAAAGGGCCAGTGAATGGTGCTACCTATGGTGGTGCCAGTGACAGAGATTCCTGGGTTCCCGTCCCTCCTGATACTCAACCCAGGCAAAAGGTTTGGACCGTATTTGCCAGTTGGAGAGTACAGGTTGAAGAAAGAGCACATGGGAGACGCAGTTAGTATATGAACTAACACAAATTAGGAGGAAAAAGACTGTCTTAGAAAAAGTCTAGCCAGAATGCTTTTTAGAAGCAAGGATGGCGAGACTTCATCTCATATACTTCGGACACGCTATCAAGAGGGACCAGTCCCTGGAGAAGGACATCATGCTTGGTAAAGTGGACAGTCAGTGAAAAAGAAATGGATTAACACAGTGGCTGCAACAATGGGCTCAAGCATAGCAATGATTGTGAGGATGGCACAGGACCAGGCAGTGTTTCATTCTGTTGTACACAGGGTCGCTATGATTCAGAATCAACTCGATGGCACCT
Organism: Trichechus manatus latirostris; assembly: GCF_000243295.1. Taxonomy (NCBI): domain Eukaryota; kingdom Metazoa; phylum Chordata; class Mammalia; order Sirenia; family Trichechidae; genus Trichechus; species Trichechus manatus. The sequence goes on from NW_004443938.1 coordinate 21,144,811, forward strand.
AATGACAACAACACACTCTTCTATGTTGCAACCTTCAGACGGAGCTTGACTAGTGATTAGCTAGTTCTCCTTTCTTCAATGCATCTACAGACTTAGCCCTACTATCTGTGAGGAAAGGAATTTTAAATTCAGGATCTAAATGTAGATGCTATAGAAAGGAATAAAAAAGGAACTGAATAATTATAGAAAACAAAGTGATCAGTGGAAAGGGGAAAAGCCCTGTAATTATCCTTCCTCGTTAATGCCGAGAAAAGGTCTTTGAGGCAGTAAAGTGGCAGTGTTCTTTCAGACACGACATCATTTTAGAAATAGTTACCTAGGACCATCACTAAGGTCTCTCTAATAGCTCTTTAACTAGAATCTGCTGGCAAATTTGGAGGGTTGGCATGTTCGATAGAATGCTTTTCCTTGTTTATTTCCATTTAAAATGGTGGCAGGCAATTTCACAAAGAATATGAAGAATAAACAATGCCTTATTCCAACCAAAACTCCAGAAGGTCAAGTTTCAATGAAATCAGCCTTTAACGGTTGTTCTCACATCAACTGCAAAATGCTGGTTAAAATGTTTGGTATTAGGAACCAAATTATCTAGAACTGGGTTTTTATATTACATATTTAAGAAGTTAAAACAAAATTTCAAATACAATTTAATGTAGTCCATCCTATAAGATAAATGTAAAATAAAAAAAAATTTAATACTGCGTGGATTGAATTGTGTATCATCAAAATATGTGTTGGAATCTTAACTCCTATACCTGTGGATAAGGAGCCTGGGTGACGCAATGATTAAGCTCTTGACTGCTAGCCAAAAACTTGGTGGTTTGAACCCATCCAGCTGCTCCGCAGGAGAAAGACCTGGAGATCTGCTTCCATAAAGATAACGGCCAAGAAAACCCTATGAGACAGTTCTACTTTGTCACATGGGGTTGCTGTGAGTTGGAATTAACTTGGCAGCATATAACAACATACCTGTGGATGTAATGTAATCAACTTCCATAATGCAATCAAATGTAATGCAATCAATCAGTCAGTTGAAGTCATACCAGTGTAGGGTGGTTCCTAAACCTTATCACTTCTGAGTTATAAAAAGACCAGAATAGATACACATGCTCACACGCGCACACCCACCCACCCACGGGGAAAGACAGATACCCTGTGAGGATCGCCTACAAGCCAAGGAGCCAAGGAATGCCTGGGGCTGCTGACAGTGAAGGAATCAACACAGTCAAGACCTTAATCTGGACTTTTAGCCTCCAGAACTGTGAGAAAATAAATTTCTATTCTTTAAAGCCGCCCACTTGTGGTATTTGTGTTACAGCCACACTAGGAAACTAAGATACCCTGAAATTCTCAATAAAATTAAAAATTCATTTTGGATGGAGACATGCTGATATTTGAAAATTTGAAGACCTGAAATTTAAACAGAGTTTAATAATGAAGGAAGCAGTTATCAGCAGGCTCATAAGGGTCAGTCTTGGAGCTCAGTGTTACAATATGAAGGGAGAGCAAAGGTGAACTAAGCAGGGAAAGAGGGAGATTAGACTTCCAGCTTATCTCTGGGAGGTCCTGAAGAAATGAGACCTGAGGATAACATCATTCTAACCCCAAAATACTTTCTTCAAGTGAGCACCATCCAACTTTCCGATTTGCTAAAATATTACGGCAAACTGAGCTTTTGTAATTTACAATAAAATATACCTCAAACTCAGTTTTTCTTTCGAATTCCTTTGTTGCTGAAGTCAGGACAACTTTATTCGGCATCTTTGGTAGCCAGACTCTATTAAAAGAGAGTATCCTGGATAAAACTCAGGAATTATTAAGAAAAATGAAGTATTTTTGCTGTATGTTGGTTCATCAGTGTTTGCGAAGTGAATATAACCTAAATGTTTAGAACTGTGTTTTGTATTTAAAGATTGGTGAGATAGCCTATTTCACTTGTGTGTATCACTCTCTTCAGAACAGAAGTGAAATCAGCCTCCCGCCGCCATCACATTTGCGTGGGTAGTTCTGCCTCTTTGTATAAGCCCATTCTTCCAGCCTTCCTTTTTTTAAAATTTCTGAACAACCCTGTGCCCCTCCGAAAAAGCAACTGTATTCACACTACCAACATCTTTATTCCTGTTGGCATTTTCTTTCCAGCTTACTTTAGCAAAATCTGATCAGGTAGTATCAGAAAATTATGTATGCATTTTGAGGTGCTCCACATTTTTTTTTGGAATTTTGTAATAGAACAAATTTAACCGGAAGCCAAAGAAACATCCTGCTTTTTCTAAATTTATCTTTAAAAAATAATTCTTGAAAAAATTATTTCTGCACTTTTGTAATTCCCCTCAACTTCTTCACCATGGTTGAACAATTGACTTCCATACAAATGAAAACTACCTACCAGAGATCAAGAAAGAAATATGATAGAAGATCTAAACTCCACAAATTACACGAATGCAGCTGCCTATGTCAACTTGAGTCCTTTGTAATGCAATAAACTTCAGGCACGCTCAGTATACTGGTTTCCAAGTAACTTCTTCTGTAATTACAGAAGGACTTTGTTTATGAAAAGCCCGATTTCATGATCACTTTCCAGCAACCAAAAACGTACGTGAGCGTTGACTTCCACATTTCTAGCAAGATGCCTTGAGCTCCTATTCCTTTTAAGAAATGTATCCTTTCGCCTTTCAAGAACAGAAAAGGTCTTTAAAACTATTCAGCAAATTTAAAAAGAAAAGAAGAAAGAAGATAACTTTCATACGGGCTCATTAAACTAGCAAACATCTATTGGACTTGTACAATTAAAAATATAATACATAAAGATGAAGTAACCATATGCCTCCCAGGAGGACTACCATTTCTTTCTTTCTAGTCCACCTGCCTTGGTGGGTCCTTATCCCGTAATGCCCCCACAGGATATGTCCACTTTCAGGCTCCCACTCACTCTAAGTAGTGCTGCTGCCAGCCTGGTCTCTGTACGATGCTGTTTGCATAGCTAACACCACATAAAGGGTCCCCAAATGGTTAAAAGCTAAACCAAGCAGTAGTGACCAGGGAGGACTTTGAGAGAGTGACCCAGAAAGTAAGCCAAGAATCAAAGGCCTCTGAGTAGCAGGGAGACTTGCCAAGTAGACAGCAGCCTGCATGTTACCTCTGTCCAAGACAATCCCTGTCCCTGCTTTTGCAAAGCCACGAGGTAGACAAGCCCTCCCACTGCTGCAGCCCTGTCCAAAAGGAAGTGGTTCTCTGGGCAGTTACTCGGAGCCGGGGCAGGTGGTTTTGCAGAGTGCACACTGGAGAAGAACACAGCTAATTAAGTGTCAGCATTGTGTAGAACTGTGCAGGAGTTAAGCAGAAAAATGTAACTAGAGTTTAGGATTAGAGTGGAGGAAGATACTCTACTTACATACTCAACTTGAGAAATTGCAAGCTTGGTTGGAAACTGATTCTCTGAGTCATATCCTGTTGCAAAGTTATGTTGCGTATCCTGATGCAGAGGAATACCCAACCACTATGAATTAGCATGGAATGTTAGATACCTGCGAGGATCACCAAATTATCTTAAGTTAGGAAGATGAAAGAAGAAAAGCTTGATAGGCGTGGGACAAAGAACCTTCCCTAAAATGAGGGTGTGAAGGAGGTGATGGATGTGAATTCTTGTAATATTAATTAGTTTTACTTATTTCACAAATTTCTTAGTAAGAAAGGCTTAAACATTTACTGGGATATCTGCATACTACTTGGAGTTTGTTGTTTAGATATTTACTTACATTCATTCCTTTAAAAAACCATTTACAGGTCATTCCATAACGTGAGTACATTAATTCTCAATTAATTTCTTGTCTGATGACTTCACAATATTAAGTGTTCAAAGAATACTTCAGGATTGTTAAAGAATAATAGTTGAACCTGAGACTTAGAAGAATTGACACCTTTGAATTATGATGTTGGCAAAGAATATGGAGTATACCACAGACTGCCAAAAGAACAAACAAATTTGTCTTGGAAGAAATACAGCCAGAGGCTCCTTAGAAGCAAGGATTGGGAGAGACTACGTCTTGCATACTTTGGATATGTTATCTGGAGGGATCAGTGAAAGTAGAGGGTCAGTGAAAGAGAGGACGACCCTCAACAAGAAGGACTGACATAGTGGCTGCAACAATGGGCTCAAGTGTAGCAACGATTGTGAGGATGGCACAGGACCAGGCAGTGTTTTGTTCTGTTGTACACAGGGTCGCTATGAGTCAGAATTGACTTGACGGCACCTAACAACTTTCAACCTGATAATCAGAGTATACGGATAAGTAAGGCACACCTGCCCCTATGTAGGAAAGTGCCTGGTATACCTCATGGTACACAGATGACCTATCCCTTGAACAAACTTCAGTGGCTCCCTGATTTAGAATTAAGTTCAAACTCCTTAGCTTGACATTCAAGGCCTATTAATCTAGTGCCTATACAACCACCTTGCCTTCCATCATCATCATCATCATTATCATTATTCTGGAATCCATGGGTGGTGCAAACAGTTAACATACTCATCTGCTAACTGAAAGATTGGAGGTTCAAGTTCACCCAGAGGTGCCTTGGAAGAAAGGGTTGGCTATCTACCTCTAAAAAATCAGCCATTGAAAACCCTATGGAGCACAATTCTACTCTGACACAATGGGGTCACCATGAGTTGGAGTCTACTGAATGGCAGCCGGTGGTTTTTTAATTATTATTATTCCACCCAAACCATTCAGCTAACCAGATCTATCAATGAATAGTATTCCCCAAACATACAATGTGAATTTCTGTGTTTATGGCTGGAATGTGCTTTCCAATATTCTGTGGAGATGTAGCCATCCTCCAAGAAGTTCAAGTTCCATTTCCTGTACTAGGTTTTCCCCAAACATCCCAAGGATAGCTCCTCCTCAGAATGCCCAAACCTCGCATTGTCTATATTCCTTTACCCTCAACTGCAGCAAGGACTGAAATATTTCATCAGGTGTGCATTCAAAGGGTGATTATTGACAATGCTAGAATAAGACAGGTGAGACATATTTAATTTCATAATGGCCAGGCTTACATGTACATGACTTTTTATTTTTTTAAAAACTGAAGCATATAAAATTGATAGAATTGGAGGTAGTTATTCATACAAAAAATAATTCATTGATGAGTTCTTTAGTGTCATGGCCTCACTACTATATTTAAATATTTTTTAATGGACTGCTAACTACTTGGCAGAAGGGGCTAAATAAAGCTTAAACTAGGTTAAAATTTAGTGCGTTATTCATTTACCTCTTCATAGAAGAAGGCATCCTCTATGCTGTATAACTTTCTGGAATCTGATGCTGTTTGGCTTAGTTCAGTGAGTCAGATGATACCGTAAATCTACGGCTACTACATCTGAAGTGCAAAACCATTAAGTTACAGATGGACAGAATTTTCCCGAACTGGAAAAGAACTTAGAGACTGTCTAGTGCAACTTTTCAAACAATATCCTAAATAATTCTTGTTAAGAAAATATAAAATAAAAATGCCAATTCATTCATGAATGAATAATACGTGGAACAGTTTTCATAACAGAGATCTGCTGTGAGAAGGAGACAGACCCAGCCATGGGAGTAACCATTTGCACAGCTGACTTCAGTGTGAGACTTTGTTGCAGCCGATTGCCTGGGGGTGGCTCTTTCTCCGCAGAGCTACCAATAGAGCTGTTTGTGCGAGGAGGTGAGAAATCACTGTGTACAACAGCCCAGAAATGGAGGAAGTACTTGGGCGGTACAGGGGGCTTTCCAGTCAGAACTGTGAAAGGTATTTTTTTTGTGGGGCAGGGGAGAGGGGGCATAATGTTTTTACTGGAAAGATCCTATGCTCATTTCTTGAACTTGGCATAGGGGTGGATAGGGGGGCAGGAAGATTTGGTCTAGCATTGCCAAGAGTTCCCTCATGGCTGATCCCTTGGAGGGGCAGCCCTAGATGTAATGGTCTGTCCTCCCTGAAGAACAGCTTGTTATTTCATTCATGCATAAACGCATGAGTGCATTAATTAATTCATCCAGTATTTGCTGAGCTCCTACCGTGTGCCAGCGACCATGCTAGGTCCAGCAGACACAGAGTGAGCAGATACGACACGGTTACCACTCTCATTGCACAGCCACCTGATGGAGGAAGTAGACCACAGTTAAATAATACCCACATAAGTACAAATTCCCAACTGTGGCATTCTGAGAGTATTTACGGGGGAGATAACCTAGTCTAGGGACTCAGGAAATTGTCCTTAAAACTGAATTTTGAGCTGGAATCTGAGAAGAACAAGGAGTTAATGTGGCAAAGGGGAAAGGGAGAAGATGATAATGTTCCAGATAAGGAAAATATTTGCAGCTAGTGCAAAGGCCCTGAGGCAGGAGGAGGCAGGAGGAAGTAGTGTCTGGAAAAAGATTGTAAGGCTAGAGGGCCTTAAGTGAGGTGGGGACCTTGTCAGAAGTATTGCTTGGAAGAAGGCAGCGGGTATCTGATCTGAGCGATTGGGCTGCAGGAAGCAGAGTGCCTTGGGTCGATGGCTGAAGCAGAAGGAATTCCAGGTCAGTGTGCTATGGAGACCAGAAATTGTGAGGCCAGCAGACTTTGTGACCCAGGACAAGTCATTCCAACTCTCTGAGTTTCGATTTCTTAATCCATAGAAAAAGATTGCATTTTGAGGATGTCCAGGGCTGGTTCCTGGCTTTGCTACTTACTAGCCACGTAACTGCTAGAAAAATTAGTGAACTACTTCGCTCTTCAGCTTTTTTGTCCAGAAACAAGAATAATTACTCCAGTTTTGTCTGCTTTGCAGCATAGTTGCAAGAAGAGAAAGTTAGATAACTAATGGGAACGTGCTTTGAAAAACTGGGATGCATGATACGATGAAAGTAATAATAATAAGGTGGATGACAATAGTGATAAATAAAGCGTCATCAACAGGATGAAGCTAGTGTAGAGAGAAATACTGGGTGAAGAACTAATTTTCCTAATCTGATTCGGGAATGAGTTAGTTCTTTATTCTGTGTTAATCTGTGTAAGTCAGTTTTGTGATTAGGCCAGGAGTTTTCTTATCTACTTACTTGAAGCCAGCTGGAGCCAGATTTGAATCTCAGCCCCTCGACTTAACCGCTCTGTTAGTTTTCTGTTGCTGCCTAACAAATTATGACAAACTTGGTGGCTTCAAACACCACCCATTTATCATCTCACGGTTTCCAGAGGTCAGAAGTCCAGCATGGCTCACCTGGGGTCTCTGCTCAGGGTCTCACTCACGTTCAAGGTGCTGGCCAGCTGTGTTGTTGTCTGAGGCTCTGGGAAGAATCTGCTTCCAAGCTCATTCAGATTGTTAGCAGAATTCTGCTCTTCGTGGTGGTAGGATCAGCTTCTTTGCTGGCTATTGGCTGAGGGCTGCTCTCAGATCCTAAAAGGCTCTCTCCAGTTCTTGCATGCGGCCTCCTCCATCTTCAACCAGCAATGGTCAAGGAGTCCTTTTCATGTTTGGAATCTCCCTGACTTCCTCTTCTGACACCAGCCAGAGAAAGCTCTCTGCTTTTACAGACTAATGTAATTAAATCAAGTCCACCTGGATAATCTCCTTCTCTTTAGGTCAACTAAGCCATAAGATGTAACGTAATCATGGGAGTAATATCAGATTCACAGCTTCCGGAGATTAGGGCATGGAATCTTGGGGAACATTTTCAGAATTCTGCCATCCACAACTGTTCAGGGTGACCCTCTATTGGTCTTAGTTTCCTCATCTGTATAAAACAAAACACCAAACCCGTTGCCGTCAAGTTGATTCTAATTCATAGAGACCCTATAGGACAGAGTAGAACTGCCCCATATGGTTTCCAAGGAGTGGCTGGTGGATTCCAATGGCCCACCGTTTGGTTAACAGCCAAGTTGTTTCAACCACTGTGCCACTAGGGCTCCCTCATCTGTATAATGGGGTGCAAAAATACCTTGAAGCATCATTATGTTGATAAATAAAATAAGATAGGCATTGTAGCTAAAACGTATCAGCTGTTCAGCAATTGTGAACGCCCTTCCCCCGGCATCTCACAATTCTGTTTTTTGCATTGAGGGCTCTGCTAGCTCCTAACACCGGGAGATCTTATACAAAAAGAGGAATGAATCCTCTCCCTTACAAAACCTCAGAGTTTTATACTATTGTATTGTATCACTAGAGTCCTTGGGTGGTACAAATGGTTAATGCGCTTGGCTGCTAACCAGAAAATGGAAGGTTCAAGTGGACCCAGAGGTGCCTCAGAAGAAAGGCCTGGAGATCTACTTCTGAAAAATCAGCTGTTGAAAACCCTAGGGAGTACAGTTCTACTCTGACATAGCTGGGGTTACCACGAGTCAGAATCGACTATGTGGCAACTGGTATTGTATCACCAGGATATTCATTCTCCATAGTAGCTGGAAACTGAAGTACATACCCTGTACTTAGGCATAAATTAAGAACTTGTGCAAGAGAAGAAGAACTTGCCAGAATTCAGCCTTGAAATATTTAACTTTGATCTTAAAAAAACCAAACAGAAAAAACATTATGTCTTGGCAGTGAAAGTAATTTCTTGGTGGTGGTGGTGGTGGAGAAGAGGAGAACAGGGGTTTACATATAATTGCTGGAGTTCAGTTTGTCCTGCAAATTTTACAGGTAAATCCTCTCAAAGCCTCCTTGCTTTTAAGGCTGCAGAACCTTATGAAAGAAAGTATGGTCCTAGCCCGCTTCTGTAGTTTGGAGGACACAATGATCCCTGCATGCTACAGTAAGTTTTTATAGAGCTCCTTTCTTTCTTAATAAGAATTTCCACAAAAGAGCCCACAGCCCTTAAATCCATCAACTGGCCATGAATCTAAGCAGCTGCATCATGAGTCACCCCAGGATCAGCACAGTGAATGGGCTACTGTGCTTCCACTGGGATTTGTAGCACCCCTCCCTGAAATGGCCACCCTGCCAAAATCTGTAATATTCGTGCTAAGGGGAAGTCAGAACTGCAGCTCTTCACAGATCTTCCAAAGCAATGTGGTAGGGGAGAGATGGCAGGGGATCTCAGACCCAAAGTCTATAATTAGTGAGAGAAGAATAGCTTCTGTTGTGAATTTCAGTGGCTTCTCAACTACTTACTGCCCCTCATTTCTCCAGTAATAGAAAGGGGTTAGTAATTTCTGCATGTTAATATTTGACCCTGAGGAGTATTTTCAGGGTTGATGGAATAGCATGCAAAAATGCTTTGAGTGGAGCATATTATCTGGTGGTTATATATTTTGTGCGCTCTCCTTTGAGGCCTAAACCATAGATAATGATGAATGACATAGCCTTGGGGAAGAACATAAAAAAGAGAAACCACACACATCCAGAAACCTTCCAATCCACAAACGTTCTCTGCTCACTCAACGCAGTGAAGTCTGGATTAAATGAAACCTTGGGAAATGGGGTATTATGGCTTTAGTAAATTCTGGGGTCATCAGAACTCCTTTTGGTTTGCAATACATTATGTGGAAAGCCTTTAGACATATCTATGCCTTAAAATGTCTTCTTAAAATAATTTTATCTTTTCCTCTTCAGTATAGCTCTTGTGTGGTTCATCTTTCTGAGTTTTAATTCTTACTGTGTAATGCTGAGGATTACCTTGTTGAAGGTAGGCTATACTGATGCTCAACCCTCATCATGAAAGAGACTTCTAAAAATACACTACATCTCTAGGAGCCCTGGTGGCACAGTGGCTAAGCACTCGGTTGCTAACAGATAGGTTGGCAGTTGGAACACACACAGCTGTTCTGCGAGAGAAAAGAACTGGTGATCTGCTCCCGTAAAGATTACAGCCTAGGAAGCCCTGTAGGGCAGTTTTATTCCGTCATATAGGGTCATTATAAGTTGGAATCGACTCGACGGCACCCAGTAACAGCAACATGGAATCTTCTACCACTTTCAATCACTAACTCCAGAACAGAGGCCTGTCCTCTGCCAGTGCAACTTCTCTGGTGCCTCAAAAAACAAAAAGAAATGAACAAACAAAAAATTCACTACATCTTGATAGTTACTTTCTTTTAGTTTATTGCTTTCTCCACAAGTGGAACACATACAAATAATCTATTTCACTGAGTTCTGTTCAGTGTCTGAATGATCGAGATTTGCTAGAACATACTACTGTCTAGCCTATTTTTATAACTCGAAAATTTCACAAAAATACCCACTATGTTCTACAGAACATGTAAAAGAACTTGGGGGGTGGAAAAGAAAACAAGAGTTCCTGTTTATTGAGAGATTTCTATATTACTGGATAGTATGCTAAGTGCTTTGCTTGAATTATTTCATTTATTACAACAAAGAACTCTAAGAAAAAAATACCATCATCATTATCATCTATATTTTACTATTAAATGGAGGACTAGAGAAATTGGGCTATTGGTTCAGGGCTGCCCAGCTAGAAGGTGCTGGGACCAAAATTTGAGTGCAATTCTATGTGACACTGATGCTATCATGCCTGCGACTCGTGTGCCATGCAATGGGATATAATATGTTGTTGTTAAAGGTGTGTGTCAGGGTTGCATCCTTTTGCCATACTTATTCAATCTGTACGCTGAGCAAATAATCCGAGAAGCTGGACTGTATGAAGAAGAATGGGGCATCAGGATTGGAGGAAGACTCATTAACAACCTG
>NW_004443938.1:21156242-21166406 GCF_000243295.1 Trichechus manatus latirostris
GTGCAGAGACCCTTTAGTTGGGCTTGCAAAGGATCTGGCTCCTGATGGGGTGTGGCAGTGACACTGTCCCTGTCACCTCTGGCTGTAGACACTGGAGAGGGCCTCCCAGGCAGCCACTTGGGTCGAGGTGCTGGGAGCAGGGCACTCATTCCTTCTTCCAGCCAGGCATGAGGTGGCTGCACGAGAGGATAGAGCAGAGAGCTGGAGCTTGGTTCTTCTGCCTGGAAAGGAGCTATAGATTTCAAGGGTGAGGAAGAAGGTCCATGAGGTCCCACAACACTGTCTCTCCTTGGTCTTCTGAGAATAGAACTGGGATTCTCACAGAGTTTTGCCTCTCATGCCTTCTGAATTGTTCACGGGGCACCCATCAGGTGCAAAGCACTGGGCTTGTTGCTCAGAGGTGTGATAAAGGAAGCCCAAGCCCATTCCGGTCACCTTAACTGTTTTAATATGAATCTTAAGCATTTGCATATAAGGCTTTAAAAATTAGGCAAAAACTGTAGTTGAATGTAACTGATACATTGTAATTTACAGGAAAGGAGTTCTGGTTGTGCAATGGTTAAGAGCTTGGCTGCTGACTGAAAGGTTGGTAGTTCAAACCCACCAGCGGCTTCATGGGAGAAAAGACCTGGTGATCTGCTTCTATAAAGATCACAGCCTAGGAAACCCTATGCAGCAGTTTTATTCTGTCACATGGGGTCACTATAAGTCGGAATTGACTCGATGGCATCCAACAACAATTTACAAGAAATGCTCTTTTAGAACAGAGCTATGTTCTCTCTTTTAAATATGTTTTCTTGATGCTATTTCAGATGGGACCTCAGATTCTGGAATCTCAAGTGCTGCCTCACCATCACTCACATTTGAGAGACAGTTCTCAGAGGAGAAGGTATGTCCGACATCCAAAGGCGATGCTGCCTTTGGCAAGCCCGGGGACCCTGTCCCAGGCATGGCCTACATACTGATGCAACACCAAGCTTCGTGATAAGCAGAGCTGCATCACTTTCTAGCACGAATGAGGCAGCAGGGAAAATTGCTCTTGGAGATTACGAAGTCACATCAGAAATACAACCTGTGGGGAAGATTGGAAGGTAAAACCATTTTCCCTTCATCTATCAAATCTTAGCATCTAAGACTTCTGGATTTCAAGGGGAATCCTTGTAAAGAGATGGCAGAAGAAAAACATCAGGCACACCTGTCCTCTCAGTATTCCTGATCATGATAATATCCATGCAGTGACCTGAAATTCCCTGGTCACTGGTGGCAAAGAAGCATCTGGAACCCATCAGAGGACTTCATCTTCAGAAAACCTGTCCCCAGAGCAATTTATCATTTGCCTTTACCAGGCAGGAGCAATATTTGGAAGATAAACGTGAAATATTTGACAACAACCATCATAGACTCTAGCAGCCAGAGGAAAATAAAAAGGAAAGTTGGTTGTCAGCACGGGTGACATGCCCTTAACGGGTCCTCTAATGAAATAATCACAGGTTAAATTAGCTGCGCCACTTTATGAAAACAGAATGAGAATTATGAGCTAGTTCATCCAGAGTGAGAGCTGATCCGTGGTAACAGGTGACATGAAAATGCAATCTGATTTTCGAAGCTTTAGGCTATCAGAGTTAACTTTTTTTGTTGTTATGGGAAGTGCGAAAGAACAAGTCTGCTCAAAAGGTGTTCTTTGTTATCTAAGTGAAGAAATCCTTCTTTATTGTTAAATGTATTAATAACTCACCTACAGGTTTCCAGCCCAAATGTTCTCTCACCGGTCTACTTGTCTTTTGATGGAAAGCCTCGAGCTGCAGGACTGCATGGTTATGGCATGAGGAAAGAATTTTGAGTTAAAAGAGGGCAAGAGAATTTGCACAAAATCGCTGTCAAACTAGAGATCCAAGCAAGCCTCAGGGATGAACTCCCATATCCTTAGGCTAAGTGAGACAGTTTTTGCTTACTGAAATCCAAGTGTCAGGAGACCCTGGTATGAGGCAGTGGTTGTTCCATGGTAGAATTCTTGTCTTCCATGTGGGAGACCTGGGTTCAATTCCTGGCCAATGCTCTTCATGTGCAGCCACCACCATCTGTCAGTGGAGGCTTATGCTGAACAAGTTTCAGCAGGGCTTCCAGACTAAGACAGACTAGAGAGAAAGGCCTGGCAATCTACTTCTGAAAATCAGCCAATGAAAACCTTATGGATCACAATGGTCTGGTTGCAACTGACTATGGGGATGGCGCAGGGCTGAACAGTGTTTTGTTCTGTTGTGAATGGGGTCACCATGAGTCAGGGCCGACTCAACAGCAGCTAACAACAACAACAAGTGTCAGGAGACCCCTGTAGCCAGTGTCCCCCTAGTAGTTGTTGTTGGTGGGGGCTCTCCACCTCTGACTAAGACCAGAAGGGGTGGCAGCCCTATCGATGCTGGGGTTTCTCTGGTTACATATACCTGGTAGATGCATTAATGATTGTGCTGGGTGGGGATCTAGCAGAGATTTCCAGAAGGGGATAAGGAATTCGAGCTGGCAAATACAGGAACCACATAGGAACAACTTTGTCCTACATCTTCCTGAGAATGGAAGGAAAATCCATGCTTAAGCAGACAAATATTATTATTAAACTGTATGACAAGCTTAATATTTCCCTTTTAGCATGGACTCAGAGGGCTGTTCATTTTCTGCCCTTAAAATCCATTGCCGTCAAGTCGATTCCAACCCTACAGGACAGAGTAAAACTGTCCCTTAGGATTTCCAAGGAGCACCTGGTGGATTTGAACCACCAACCTTCTGGTTAGCAGCCATAGCACTTAACCACTATGCCACCAGGGTTTCCTTTCTGCCCTTAGGCTTTTAAAACTAATTCAAAATCACACAAGCAAAACATTTGTGTAAGGAAAACACTAACACAAAACATGTCCATGTATTTTCTAAATATGTAAATATATAGGAAATATTTCTGGGAGGATGTACAATCCACTAATAACAATGGTTAACTCGGTAAAGGAGACAGGGGAAAATGGATGGAGGAAGAGGCTGGAGTAGGGGTTATTTATTAGTCAAAGGGTAAAGACTTTAGCCTTATTTGTAATGTTTTAATATTTTACATGAAGAATATTTTTTCTCATTTTGCCTTATTGCCAGAAACCTTTGCAGGCTTGCCAAGTATTTTTACATTTTAGCATTCCCCACTAAGGAGTCCAGTTGAATAATTCAGATTTTGGGAGTTGAGTATATTTTTTTACGACCAAAGTATTATGTTATTAACAAAAGAAAGCAGCTCATTGGAGTTGCATATAAGTAGAGTTTTTACAATCTCCAGGTCATCTTTCCACAAATAGATAACAATATGTTCTCTTCCTCTATGCAGAATGCCGTCCCAGAGGCTGATTTCTGGTTCCAAATAGAAAGCCATTGTTGCAGGCTCCACCAAGTCTAGTTGCAAGCACAGATAGGAGGCTAGGAAAGTCCCTCTCTCCACTTAACACAGAGAAGCTGAGTCTCAGAGCCACCGGAAAACACGGAAGTCACCAGCTCCCTTCACGCTGGCCTTCCTGCTTCCCACCCAGCCCCGTGCTGCTGGGAGGTGCCCAAGGCCCACCACAGCCCAGCCCAACTGCCCACCTTGCTCTGGCCTCGATTGCTCATTTATATATATCTATGCTCCAGCCAAATGAAACTACCTCCTTTTTCTGGAACATACCCTTGCTTTCCTGGAAATCCTACTCATCCTTCAAGGCCCATCTCATATGACACAGCCTTCATTTAGTCTTTCTGTATTTCCCAGCTAGATGCGATTTCTTTCTCCTCCCACTCTATCCCCTTTGTGTGTATACCCTGACGGTTCCCCACGCCTACTTAGAAACACACATTCTCACTGTCCCTCAGAGAGTGTGAGTCCTTTGAAGGCTGGGCAGTGTTTGAGTTGCACAGTCCATCCCACCTTCCTTCACATATGCCAAGCCTTATTCTAGGCTTTGGAGAAATGAAAATGGACAAGAAATGGTCCCTATTCTTGCAGAGTGCACATTTAGAGATTCAGATAATTACAAAAGTCAGTAAGGACAATAGCCCACGGCTCCCAAATGCAGTTTCCATGCACCTGAGCCACTCTAGGGACATGCAAGCCTTACCTCTTCTTTGCGTACTCCATTGGCATTAGTTTCCGAAAGTAGCTGCAACAAAATAGCACAAACTGGATGGCTTATAAGAGCAGAAATTAATTGTCTAACAGTTCTGGAGTTTACGAGTCCAAATCAATGTGTTGGCTGGGTCATACGTCCTCCAAAATCTAAGAGACGCTCTTTTCTTGTCTCTCCCATCTTCTGGTAGCCCCAAGCATTCCTTGGCATGTCCTTCACATGTAGATCCTTCCTCTATCTGTCTCTCTGTCTCTTCTCCTCTTTTATAAAGACACCTTTCATTTGAGAGTAGGACTCACCCTGCTCTGCTATGACCTCATATTAATTTAATGATAATATCTTCAAAGAACCTATTTCCAAATAAGGTCACCTTTACACCTACCAGGGGTTAGGGCTTCAACACATCTTTTGGGGGAACACAGCTCAATCCATAATACTACCTCTCAAACCTGAGAGAAAGATTCATTCTTCACAGGGCCAATATGCTTAGGTAGAAAGCTGGAGAGAGACCTATCTTTCTAGTGTGAGAGGGAGGAGGGGCAAAATAAACAGAGATGAACAAATCAGTCATGTAAGCAGAAATGAATAACTGACCCATACGATCACTGGGAAGAGGACTAAACACCAGAAGTATTCTGCCCCCAGGGTCTGTGAGCATGTGTGTGAGACAGAAATGCGTGTGTGAGAGAAACATGTGTGTAAGAGAAACGTGTGTGTGAGAGAGAAACGTGTGTGTGAGAGAGACGTGTGAGAGAGAGAAGCATGTGTGTGTGAGAGAAACGTGTGTGAGAGAGAAATGTGTGTGTGTTAGAGAAATGTGTGTGAGAGAAATGTGTGTGTGAGAAAGAAACGTTTGTGAGAGAAATGTGTGTGAGAGAGAAATGTGTGTGTGTGAGAGAGACATATATGTGTAAGCGAGAGAGAAACCCCCAGGGTCTGTGAGTGTGTGTCTGTGAGAGAGAAACATGTATGTGAGACGGAAATGTGTGAGAGAGAGAAGCATGTGTGTGTGAGAGAAATGTGTGTGAAAGAGAAATGTGTGTGTGTTAGAGAAATGTGTGTGAGAGAGAAATGTGTGTGTGTTAGAGAAACGTGTGTGAGAGAGAAATGTGTGTGTGAGAAAGAAACGTTTGTGAGAGAAACGTGTGTGAGAGAGAAATGTGTGTGTGAGAAAGAAACGTTTGTGAGAGAAACGTGTGTGAGAGAGAAACGTGTGCGTGAGAGAGACGTGTATATGTGAGGGAGAGAGAAAACCCCAGGGCCTGTGTGTGTGTGTGTGTGTGTGTGTGTGTGTGTGTGAGACAGAGAGAGAGACCGCTGTTGAGTCCCATGGCACTCCAAGTCCTCACCCGATGCTAGTTCATGAAGAGCTGAGGAAGGCCTGGCTCTGGCCACAGGGCTGCTGGGTCCTGTTGGGCCTTCCCTAACCGGAGGCTTTAAGGACTGACCTCTAGCTCAGGGTGGAGGAGAGATGGAGAATCAAGCTTCTTGCTGTGGGCACTCTTGAAGACACATTTAGCCACTGGAGGAACAAAAGATAAATGAATTGGAGCTATGCTGTGTCCCAGGCAGCTGTCAGGTGAGGGTGGAGATGGGCAAGGATGTAGCTCTGTGTCCTGAGAAGAGGAAAACCTTCCATTGAACTTATGTAGATCACCTTACACAAGGGAATAAGACATCTGGCTGAGTGTGGACTCTGCAGTCTGAGTGCCTGGGTTCAAATCTGGCTCTGTCATCTGCTGGCTGAGAGACCTTAGCAACTAATTTAACAGTTCTGCGCTTCAGTTTTCTCATCTGGGAAATGGGGATAATAACTGAACCTTCCCCACAGAGTTGCTGTGAGGCTTAAAGAGCACTTGGCACAAACTAAGTAGCCAATAACCAAACCAAACCCACTGCTGTTGAGTCGATTCTGACTCATAGCGACCCTGTAGGACAGGGTAGAACTGCCCCAGAGGGTTTCCAAGGCTGTAATCTTTATGGAAGCAGACTGCCACATCCTTCTCCCATGGAGTGGCTGGTGGGTTCCAACCACCGACCTGTCAGTTAGCAGCCAAGCACTTTAACCACTGTGCAACCAGGTCTCCTTAAGTAGCCAATAAGTGGTAGATATTTTATTAGAGTTGTTGTTAGCTGCCATTGAGTCAGCCCCCAATTCATGGTGACCCCATGCATGATGAAATCAAATGCTACTCAGTCCTGTGCCATCCCCATGACTGACTTCAGATCAGACCATTGTGATCCATAGGGTTTTCATTGGCTGATTTTTGGAAGTAGACCACCAGGCCTTTCTTCCTAGCCTGTCTTAGTCTGGAAGCCCCACTGAAACCTGTTCAGCATCATAGCAACATGAAAACCTCCACTGACAGATGGGTGGTGACTGCGCATGAGGTAGAATGCCATAAATGTGAGGAAACACCTCCTTCTCCTTATCCATCTAGTATACCTAGACCAAACCTAGCTATAGACAATGAGAGCCTTTCAGAACATCCTGTCTTCCTTGGGAGTACTTTTCTCCTCCTTTGGGGTGACTCCAAATCTCCTTCCCACATACCCCCCAGATGTCCAGTACCTTCTGCTGTCTTCCTAGCTGGTTAGGAAAGGTAACTCTCTTGGGGAGCCCACCCAGGGATGCCCATGTGAGACAGAACCCTGATTCTGGAGTTAGCTTACCAGCATCTACTTTTTAAAACCTTAGAAACTCCTTGAGGATATAAGCAGTATCTAACTCTTTCCTTCTTTCTTTTTTAATTCACACATATTTTTTCAAAATCCCCCTTCTGTGTCAGCTCTCAAACAGTTGTTTATCTTCTGTACCATTCTCTGGAAAGTTCTTCTTCATTGGAAAGGAGCTAGAAAGTTAAATCATGCCCATGAGTTACTATTAACATGGCTTCTCATTTTAGCCTGGAACTCATGCCTTGTCTGAATGAGGGTGACATTTAGGCTATTATGAGTTGACTAACGAGAGAGAAGTTTTAGTGTAGGAGGTGGAAAGCTGATCTAGAAAGATTCCTGCCACACTTCGAGTCACCCCCTAAAGGCAACTCGGGACTCTGTTTTTGCAGAAGACAGCCTTGAGCTCAGATCCACTGAACGAACTCCACTTACTGTACCCACCAAAGGTGGTTTGGAAATAAAATTAGTGCGACCTTGCTTTAATTCGTTTTTAAGTAACCTTTATTTTTATATACTAAAGCATAATATCGTGTAATTTTCAGCAAACAATTTTTTGGGTTTTGGCTTATACACATAAGCATAAAGATGTCTTTAAGTGGATTTGTCACCTTTATATTTGGCTTAGTTGCATTTATAAATGCTATAAATATGATTTGCTAATACTTCGTGGGTTTGTAAAGGAACAGGTAAGGAAAGATGGGCAAGGTAAGGAATGAATCAATTGGGAGGAAGAAGAATACTAACATCGCTCGTGCTTAACCGTTTGCTGGACAGTTTTTTGTAAGTATTTCATTTGAGGCACGGAATAGGTAAATATTATCCTACCCGTTTTACAGATGGGAAAATTGAGATGTAGAGGGGTATCTGGCTATTCTTGAGTCCGTGATGGAGCTCGGACTTGGACTTGTTTTAGATACCACACTTAATGGCTGTTCCATACTGCCTCCCCTAGGAGGCAAGGGTGGGCAAAGGCGGGAGCAGGGTGGACAGACACTGACATTGGGTTAGCAGAGGACAAAGCCAGAACAGCTGCTGACCAGCTGCCAGAATAGCTGCTGAAACAACCACAGCCCTCCAGGTAGGCTGAGCAGGGCAGGCCTGACTGTGTGCTCTGGCCAGCCTGCCCTCTGCGGATCCATTGTTCTGCTTGTGCTGATCTACCCTGGTCATCAGAGAAAAACACACTGCTGTCGTCCCCTACCATGGAGCAACCCCTTCCTCCACCGCTCCCTCTTCCCATTCCTTACTTCCACCTCAGAGGCAACCACACGGGGCTTTCCAGTAGAGATTTTGGTTTGTTCTGGGATTGAGGCAAGCCTGGCCCCTGCCCTACTCCTGCTGGCTGACATTACTGATTGCTGGTCCCGGAACTGGGTCAGTGCACAGCCCGGAGTGACCCCCAATGACGCTGGGAAACGGACCTACGACCTCTGCTTGCTGCGGGTCAGTGAACTTTCTGGTGGTGCACGGGCTAGTGAGAACAATGTCAGCGGGGCCAGCAGGGAAAAGTGCTGACAATGGTGGGCACTCACAAAGCTGGCTCCTCACACGGGACGCTGGTGGAAATCTGCCCTTATCTCGGCTTCCCAGCTTCCACACTCCCATCCCACTGACTCAGAATGAGCAAACTGAAGTCGAGGTCATCTTAAATGAACCAATCATAGCCGCCTGGTCATTTTCTCAAGAAAAGGCTTTGACCCAAAGAAAGGTGTGTATTTTATGGGAGGATAACAAGTCTATGTCTCTTTTCCTTTTCCTCTCCGTTTTTCTCTTCCCTTTGCTGTTTATGCTCTTGGGCCTGTCCTACTCTCTTTTATTTATATTTACATATTATATTGACTATTTAATCATAACCAGCACAACAACAAAACCAAACCAGTTGCTGTCAACTTGATTCTGACTCATGGTGACTCCATGTGTGCAGAGTAGAACTGTACTCCATAGAGTTTTCAAGGCTGTGACCTTTTGGAAGCAGATCATCAGGTCTTTCTTCTGAGGCATCTCTGTGTGGATTTGAACTGTCAACTTTTTGGTTAGTAGCTGAGTGTTTAACCATTTGCACCACCCAGGGACTCCATATATTCATACTCCCATAGCATGTTTATAAATACCACTCTATTTATACAAATACTGTGTGTCAAGATCTGTGCCAGGGGCTTACAGATACAATGAAGTCTCTGTGCCTGGGGGTGTGTGGTCTGGTAGGGGTGCACAACAAATATCCATACCACAAGGGAGGGTGCAAGAAAAGGCACAAAAGGATACAAAGAGATTGCATGTGGAGTTCAGAGGAGGGTGAGAACACCTGCAGATGGACTGACCAGGGAATGTTCAGGAGGATATGACATTTAGCTGGACCCTGAATTGGTGCTGATGGGCAGAGATAACGTGGCATTGCATTGTTAGTGCACGACCTAGCACAGGGACACCGAAGATTGTAGGCAGAATGGGCAGCCTGAGTGAGAGTGTGGAGACGGTGAATGACAGGCAGCCTCGTGTTCCTTATTGATTGAGTCACCTAGCAAATGCTTGTTGACCATCTCCTGTGCACCAGGTGTGCCTCTAGGTGCTGGGGATTCAGGAACAACCAAGCGCACAAAGTCCCTGCTTTCATGGAGTTGACACTCCCATGGCAGGAGAAAGACACTAAGCAAATGAAAGGATAAATCTATAACATGCCCGGCGGTGTCCAGCACTGCAAAGAAAGATAAGGATAGAGCAGGATAAGGGGGCAGAGGGCAAGGGAAGTGTATTTTGGAGAAGCTGGTTGGGAAAACCCTTCTGACCAACAGAACCCTGATGGAAGTGAGAGGGAACACCATGTGGATTTCAGGATGGAGCACCCCAGGCAGAAGAACAGCAAGTGCAAAGGCCTGAGGAGGGCGTATACTGAAGAGGAGCACAGATCAACCAATGTGGCATGCGACTGAGGAGGTGAATGACAGGAGGCCAGGTTAGAGAGAAAGACAGGGCCAGATCATGTGGGGCTTTGCACACCATGGAAATGTCGTGGTGTTTTATTCTAGGGGTACTGAGCAGAGCAACATGACTTCATATTTTGAAAAGACCATTCTGACAGCTGCAAGGAGAATAGACTAAAATAGGCTGAAGCTGGGAGATCAGCTAGCAGTAGTATAGGGTATCTTTTCCTGGAGTATGGTGTACATGTAATGTATATTAGGGAATAGTTTATTTCTCTAGGAAAGAAACCTGAAGTAGTAACTTGGAACCAGACCATGGAGGTTCCATCTTGAGTGCCAGGCTAATGAAATTAGGTTCTATTCCATAGTCAATAAGAAGCTGTTGGAAGATTTAAGCAGATAAATGAAATCATGGTGGTTTAGCTCATGAAAGC
>NW_004443938.1:21170748-21171868 GCF_000243295.1 Trichechus manatus latirostris
CAGGCTTGATGATGCCAGAAGGAAAATGACAGAGGTTGGAAAGCAGGTAGGTAGACAGGGATGCAAGTTTTAGCAAGGGTGGGTTTTTTGAGATGCCTAAACATTTTGGTGGAAGAGGAAAGGAATGGCTGAAGGTGTTCAGCAAGTGGCCAACGATCCTGAGCACTGAACCGAGCAGTCTGAATTCTCAGCAAGGGGTTCATTCCTACAGGGTCTTTATGTCTGGTCTCCTGGTGCTTTTGACCTGAAGCAATAATAAATTATGTTAAAATATCTCACGTGATGAAATGATCCTTTTAAAGTAAACTGACATAAATACTTATTTATGACCAGAAAACTAAAACCTGAGCATCATGAAATAATCTTTCTTTCAACTTTGTGGCAACATCAGTTGCCGACATTTCCCGGGACTTAGTAACATACCTTTTATCCCAGCCATTAATCTTAAACTGCTCTAACCAGTCACCTCATTCTTCACAGCTTTAATGAAATGGGGCTCTTGACATCTCTTAGGTCTATGCCTCCATAGATCTCTGTTCCAGAACAGGCATCTTGTTCTCATTATCAGCCAGTTTAAGAAGGGACTAACTTGGAGCAGAATACGCCCACGCCCGCTCACTCTGCATTTATTTGGAATCAACAACCTCTTCTGCTCAATACCCTGGGAAGGAAGAAAGACTGTTTTAGAGTCTCTTGCAGTCTGAAACCTTGGAACTAGAGCCACAATTCATAAAAACCACACAGTCTCTGCCTTCAGCTATGTGAGGTCTCTCAGGGTTACACTCTCCTGCTCTAGGTTTCACAACACTCATTTTCAGATATTCCAGCCTATCAGTAAGCATTCCGAAGATGAACTTAATAGATATTTTTAACATACATTCTTTCACTCAAATGTAGACAATTAAGGGTCCCTGAAATGAAGTCCAGCATCCCTGGGTGGTACAAATGATCAACATGCTCAGCTGCCAACATAAAGGTTGGAGGTTTGATTCTACCCAGAAGTGCCTCAGAGGAAAGGCCTGGCAGTCTACTTCCAGAAAAAGCAGCCACTGAAAACCCTATGGAGCACAGTTCTACTCTGACACACATGGGATTGCTGTAGTCAGAAAGGACTTAATGG
>NW_004443938.1:21173818-21200189 GCF_000243295.1 Trichechus manatus latirostris
TCGATCCAACAGAACTTGGAAAGATATTAATAATAATAAGATAGTTTTGTGTTGACATCAGAACTACAGAGCATAGGGAAAGTTGAATATCACCTTCTCATAGGGGACCACTCAGTTATTACAAGGATAAGAGTTTCCCACTCCAAAAATATATTTTGAAACTTCCGAAGACTTATTCCCAGCACTAAAATTATTAACCATTTCTCACTACTGAGTGGGAGGGAGAAAACCTTAGCCCATCACGGAGTTCACAGGGTTGGAGTGTCAGGGCTGAGAGTAGGGTAAGGGACAAAGGGCTGCTGCTGGAAGTTGGGCCCCATGGGGATAGGGTTGGGGTTTGAGGTTCTGCTGCAAGACAGCATGCCACACCCAGAACCAGAAGAAACACTAGCATTGAAAAGGTGTCAAGCCATGCTGAAGCTGGGATAGCAGAGCCAGGATTTTGACTCAGACACACAGACTCAAAGAGAGAGGGGCTGGAAGCCAAGCTAGAGCCTGTTGTTAGTGTAGTGGTTAAGCATGTGATTTTGGATCTTGGCTGCCTGGGTCTGAATCCTGGGGCCCTCTCTCACCTATGTGGGACATAGATATGTGGGGCAGTTTGTCTGATGTCTCTGCATCTCATATTTCCTGCCTATTAAATGAGAAAAATAGAACCTACCTCAGAGGTTGTTATGAGAATTAAATGGGTCAGCACATGCCAAGTGCTTAAAACAATGTCTCCCATATGTTGCTGTTGTTGGGTGTGGTCGAGTCAGTTCCGACTCATAGTGTCCCTATGTACTACGGAATGAAACACGGCCCAGTCCTGTACCATCCTCACAATCGTTGGCATGCTTGAGCCCATTGTTGCAGCCGCTGTGTTGATCCATCTCATTGAGGGTTGTCATGTCATGATTGAATTGTGTCCCCAAAAAACATGTGTATCAATTTGGCTCGGCCATGATTCCCAGTATTGTGTGATTGTCCACCATTTTGTCTTCCGATGTGATTTTTCCTATGTGTTGTATATCCTATCTCTATGATGTTAATGAGGTGAGATTAGCGGCAGTTATGTTAATGAGGCAGGACTCAATCTATAAGATTAGATCTTGTCGTAAGCCAATCTCTTTTGAGATATGAAAGAGAGAAGGGAGCAGAGAGACCTGGGGACCTCATATCACCAAGAAACAAGAGCCTGGAAAATAGCACGCCCTTTGGACCTGAGGTTCCTGCACTGAAAAGCTCCCAGACAGAGGGAAGACTGATGCATCACAAGGACCTTCCTCCAGAGCCGACAGAGAGAGAAAGCCTTCCCCTGGAGCTTACACCCTGAATCTGGACTTCTAGCCTCCCAGACTGTGAGAGAATAAAGTTCTGTTTCTTGAAGCCATCCACCTGTGGTATTTCTGTTATAGCAGCACTAGATAACTAAGACAAGGGTCTTCCTCTTTTTCTCTGACCCTCTACTTTACCAAGCATGATGTCCTTCTCCAGGGACTGATCCCTTCTAATAACACTAATGACTGAAGACCAGACGAGTTGTGGAATGAGATCAAGGACATCATACATGAATAAAGCAAGAGGTCATTAAAAAGACAGGAAAGAAAGAAAAGACCAAAATAGATATCAGAAGAGACTCTGAAACTTGCTCTGGAAGCTCAGATGAAACCTGTCTGTCATGGGTGACCTTGCTGGTATTTGAATACTGGCGGCATAGCTTCCAGCATCACAGCAACACACAAGCCCCACAGTACAACCAACTGACAGAGGGAAGTACTTACTGGCACATAGTAAGTACTGAATAAATGTCAGGTATGATTAGTTTATCCTTATCTGGGTGAAGCTTGACTGTGTGAGGAGCTAGGCCTGCTGGGCTAGTGTCTGGTCCACAAAAGGACAATGTGTTCTGTATTCCACTATGGTCTGAAATTGCACGTGGATTCAGCTAACTAAATTTTTTAGTTTAACTGTGTCCATCATTAAGAATTATTGAAGGATTTAGAACATGGGCATGACGTTATTTAAGTGTTCCTGTTAGGAAAGTAAGTATTGAAGTGAGAGACTAGAGCAGAGACACTACTGGGAAGATGTTATAGTAGTTTGGTTTTCTCTGATAAGGCTAGCATTGCAGAAGATAGAAGGGAAGAAGCGTTGGATGTGAAAGCATTATGACTGGGAGGAAAGAGCCATGGTGGCTCTTTCGGTTAAGCACTTGGCTGCCAACTGAAAGGTCAGCAATTTCAATCCAGCGGCTCCGCGGGAGAAGAATGTGGTAGTCTGCTTCTGTAAAGATAACAGCCTTGGAAACCATACGGGGTAGTTCTACTCTGTCCTATAGGGTTGCTATGAGTCGGAATGGGATGAGAGGAAGAAATAAAACAATGTCATAAAACAATGACTTCAAGTTTCCCCACCTGGATGTCTAGGAGGATGATTGTGCCAGTTAGCGCCATAAGACGTGTGGTTTGCAGATTTAGCTGAACTCTCAATATGGCTCAACTGCTCTTTCATGTATCCCTAAGCAGTACCCTTCATTGTTGCTATGGTGGATGTTCCACCTCCTACCACTTTCTTCTTAAGATCTCAATCCTGGTCTGCAACCTCCCAGCCTATAGCTTTGCTTTCTCTCAGTTACGAACTCCCTCAACTTCTCTCCCCACATTTCTAACCCTCCCTCCATCCTTTCACGGGTTCCCTACGTGGTTCCCATCATCATTTTCTTTCCTTGAGACCTGGAGGAGTAAAGAATAATTCTTGACATTAGCACTATCACATATAGCCTCTTAGCTTTCTCTTCTGAGCCCTTGCTTCGTAATTGTTTTAAGACAGTGCTTTATCATTTTAATCGTTTATTTCCCATACCATTAGTTCTCTCCTTTCACTGTTTTTTTTTAAAATCAGAATGTAAGAATGCTCAAATCTTTTCTAATCTTAAAATTATCTTTCAGTGATTGTACATCACCCCAAGCTTCTTCCCTTTTTTTTTGCATTCTTCCATTTAGCAGTGAACTTACGGGTAGAAAAGTCTATACCTCTTCTACTTCCTTAATTCCCATTTATTCATAAACTCTCCCTTTTTTTAAAAAAAGAAAAAAACCTGTTTGTATAAATAAATATAGCATACATACAGAAAAGGGTACACATCATAAACAGGGATGGTGCTTGTAGTAAACAAGGCACGCGCGGGCTTAATTGTGTTTACTTAAAATAGCCGAAACTGTGCACTCCAGATTAGTAAGTAAGCACAAGTAAGCCCATAGATACCTTGTTTATTAGGTAATCTGTCCCTGATCATAAACATACAACTCAATGAATCAGTACGACATGAACATACTCCGATAACAATCCAGATCATGAAAGACAGTAGAAGGTTACCAACTTTCCAGAAGCTCCTCTGAAGCCCCCTTTCCATCATTAACCCCTTCCTTTTTCTCCAAACCAGTTGCTGTAGAGTTGATTCAAACTCATGGCAACTTCATCTGTGTCAGAGTAGAACTCTACTCCGTAGGGTTTTCAATGGCTCATTTTTTGGAAGTAGATCACCAGGCCTTTCTTCCAAGGTACCTCTGGGTGGACTCAAACCTCCAAACTTTTGGTTATTAGCTGAGCATGTTAACCATTTGCACCACCCAGGGCCTCCGTTTTCTTTAAAGGTAACTACTATCCTAATTTCTAACTAACACCATGGATTAGTTTTACATGGAATCATACAGAATATACAATTTTGCAACTGGCTTCTGTCCCTCGATATAAAGTTTGTGAGACTCAACAACGTTTCTTGTATATCTGAGTAGTTCATTCATTTTCACTGCCGTGCAGTATTCCATTGTATAAATATACCACTGTTTATTAATCCATTCTACTTTTTATGGGAAATTGCATTGTTTCCGTTTTTAGGTATTGCAAAAAATATTGCTATGAATATTCTTTTGGCGTTTGTATCTATACATTTCTTTAAGGTATATACTTAGAGCAGGCATTTATGAGTCAAAGGTTACACACATAATCAATAATACCATACAGTTTTCCAAAATTATTTTACCAATTCACACGCTCATCAGCAGTGGATGAGAGTTCAGTTGCTCTCATACTTGTAAACACTTGGTATTGTCGTGCTTTTATTCTAGCCATTCATGCAGGTGTGTAGCAATATCTCAATGCATACTTTTTCTTCTTTTTAATTTGTCCTTATTGAGATATAATTTACCTACAATAAAATGCTCCCATTTTAAGTTCTAAGTGTTTGCAAATTTATACACCTATGTAACCACCACCCAATCAAGATATGGAATATTTCTATCACCTCAAAAATTTTGTTGCACCCCATTGCAGTGAATCTCCCTAATTCTTGGCACCAGGCAACCACTGGTCTGCTTTTTGGCTCTATAAATTAGTTGTGCCTGACCAAGTTTTCATAGAAATGAAATCCGAGTATATACCTGTTTGTGGCTGGCTTCTTTAATTCAGTATAATGTTTATTAGATTAATGCAAGTTGTTGCATGTATCAGTACTTTATTGCTTTCTATTACTGAATAGTATTCCAGTATATGAATAAACCATATTTTGTTTATTTATTTATCTGTTGATGGACATTTGGGTTGCTTCCGCTTTTAGGCTACCATGAATAAAGATTCATGTTCAAGTGTTTTTATAGATAGAAGTTTTCAGTTTTCTTGGGTAAATGCCTAATAGTGGAATTTATGGTATAATGTAAGTATGTGTTTATTTTATAAAAAACCACCAGACTGTTTTCAAAAATGATTTACCATTTTGCACTCCCATCAGCAATGTATGAGAGTTTCAGTTGTTTCATATTCCATTTTTTCTCATCTATTGGCATGTTAGCTATACATCTACATGTTACGGGTTGAATTATGTCTCCCAAAAATGTGTGTCAACTTGGCTAGGCCATGATTCCCAGTATTGTATGATTGCCCACCATTTTCTCATCGGATGCGATTTTTCCTATGTGTTATAAATCCTACTTCCATGATGTAGAGGTAACTATGTTAATGAGGCAGGATTCAATCTACAAGACTAGGCTGTATCTTGAGTCAATCTCTTTTGAGATTAAAAAGGAGAGAAGTGAGCAGAGAGACGGGGGACCTCAAACCGCCAAGAAAGTAGTGCTTGGAGCAGAGCATGTCCTTTGGACCTGGAGTCCCTGCACTGAGAAGGTGACAAGGACCTACCTCCAGAGCTGACGAAGACAGAAAGCCTTCTCCTGGAGCTGGTGCCCTGAATTCAGACTTCTAGCCTACTAGACTGTGAGAGAATAAACTTCTGTTTGTTCAAGTCATTAACTTGTGGTATTTCTATTATAGCAGCACTAGATAACTAGGACAGAATTTGGTACTGAGAGTGGGATGGTACTCTAACAGATACCTAAAATGTGGAAGCGGTTTTGAAATGGTGAATGGATAGAGGCCGGAAGAGTTTTAAAGTGCCTAACAGCAAAAGCCTAGCTTGCCTTGAAGAGACGCAGCGCAGACAGCAAGAAGTAGCAGCAGAGAAACGGCAGCAACAGAGGAATGGCAGCAGCAGAACCAGGAGACCAGCTCAAGACAGTGCTGGAGCCAACTCATGGAGCAAGAGAGCTGAGTGCCTTTGCACAGGAGGCTTCTTGGCAGAGTGGAGTGCCTTCGAGAACTTATTGGTGGAGCTAGGCTTGTGACCCGCGGAGCAAGAGAGCTGAGTACCTTTTGGCCAAAGTTTACTGCTAGAGTAGGGTGCCTCCAGGCACTTATTGGTGAAGCTAAAGAGCTTTGGAACACTTGCCCCAGCAGGGCAGACCGAGTGGAGAGGCCCAAGGGGCTGAGAGGCCAAGGAACCAGGAAGCAGAAGCTAAAGAGATAAGGAACACAGGAAGCACAGCTGCCTCATTCTCAAAGGGTGGGACCTCCACCTCTGGGGCCTCAAAGGGTAGGGCCATAGCCTCCTATGTTTCGAAGAGTCAGATCTTCACTAACTCAGTTCCAGACTGTGGGGCTGTCTTTCATGAGTGCCAGCGGGATGGGGCCAGATCCACTGCCCAAAGCTGAGGGGACAGGGCTTCCGTGCCCAAGGGGCAGAATAACGGGGACTGCTGGGGCCGAGGGGGTAGGGTCACCCCTCAGATGGACAAGGAGAATGGCGCCGCCCAAACGCGAGGGAACAGAGTTGCCATTCCAGTGGGCCTGGAA
The DNA here is from genome assembly GCF_000243295.1 of Trichechus manatus latirostris. NCBI lineage: Eukaryota > Metazoa > Chordata > Mammalia > Sirenia > Trichechidae > Trichechus > Trichechus manatus. The sequence continues at coordinate 21,179,984 of NW_004443938.1, forward strand.
GGCAGTGCTAAAGCCCAGGGCCAAGGGGTCTCCACCCAGAATCCAGAAAGTGTGGCCAACATCCAGAGTCTGGAGGGCAGGGCCATTGTCTAAATGGTCTCAGAGAACAGAGGATTATTTTCAAGCCTTGAGGGCTAATGTAATGTGTTCCACTGACTTGCTTGGTGCCTGTTATCCCCTCTTTCCCTTCATTTTCTCCCATTTGTAATGGAAATATCTACCTTGTGCCTGTTCTAGATTTGTATTCTAGATTTCACAGATGAAGAGAGATCTTTGGATTTTGGACTTGGAGTTGATTTAAGACTTTTGCTATGATATGATGAGGTGAATGTATTTTATGTGTGGCAAGGACATGAATTTTTGGGGACCTCATGCCACCAAGAATGAAGAACCAGGAGGGGCGTGCATCCTTTGGACCTGAGGCCCCTGCACTCAGAAGTTCCTAGACTAGGGGAAGATTGATGACAAGGACCTTCCCCTAGAGCCGACAGAGAGAGAAAGCCTTCCCCTGGAGCTGATGTCCTGAATTCAGACTTCTAGCCTCCTTGACTGTGAGAGGATACATTTCTCTTTGTTAAAGCCATCCATTTGTGGTATTTCTGTTATAGCAGCACTAGATAACCAAGACACTATATTTCTGGTTATTTTTTTTTTTAGTGGTTGCTCTGAGGATCTCAGTATGCGTCCCTAAAGTATCACAGTCTACCCTATACTACTTCATGTGTTGCTGTTGTTGTTGTTGTGTGCTGTTGAGTTAATTCTGATTCATAGCGACCCCGTGTGACAGAGTAGAACTGCTCCACAGGGTTTTCTAGGCTGTAACCTTGATGGGAACAGATCGCCAAGTCTTTTCTCCCGTGGAGCAGCTGGTGGGTTATAACTGCTGACCTTTTAATTAGCAGCCGAGGGCTTAACCATTGATCCACTAGGGCTTGTATATGAACCTTAAAACAGTGTATTTCCGTTTACCCTCATCCTTTGTTCTATTGTTCTCTACGTGTTACTTCCTTACACAGCTTACAATATAGTATTATTTTTGCTTTGAACAGTTCAGTTACCATTTAAAGAAATTAAGAAAAAAATAGTTATAACAAAACTACCATTTCTAGTACCCTTTATTTCTTCATGTAGACCCAAGTTGTCATCTAATGGCATTGTTCCGTAAGTCAGAAGAGCTTCCTTTGGTATTCTTGTAGTGGAGTTATGCTAGAAATACCTGCTCTTAGCTGTATTTTTCCTGAAAATATCTTCTTGCTTATTTTTGATGGATGTTTTCTTTGGATATATCATCTAAGGTAACAATTTTTTTTTTCCTTTTGGCACTGTGAAGATGTTGTATTATTGTTTTCTGGCTTACATTGCTACCGATGAGAAGTCAGCCACTGTCTTTATTGTTAAGTTCCTGTGTATGAAATGTTTACTTATTCATTAAGGGTGTCTATGTGAAATGTTTGCTTAGAATTGTACATTGAACAATGAAATATTTTCTTAGAGTTATAGATTGCAAAATGGATGAAAGCTTTTAGAAAGCCTCTGTTTTTTAGCTTTTTACTGATTCTATGTGGTCTTTCCCTCAATTTGACTGAAGTGGTGAAAATTTACTTGATGGTATATAAAGTAGTCTTTTAGGATAGATTCTATTTTTAAAACACATTGAAATATCTGAATTGGTTTCAAATGAACTGTATAGTCTATATGTAGATGTTTACATGCATATGACACTGGCATAAGAATCAGACCTGCCCCAAACCCTTTGTAGAGTTGAACTGCTGCTGTGGAGTTGATTCAGACTCACACCAAAAAAAGCCGAACATGTTGCCATCAAGTCGATTCTAACTTGTCTCAGTTATCTAGCGCTGCTATAACAGAAATACCACATGGCTTTTAACAAAGAGAAATTGATTCTCTCACAGTCTAGTAGGCTACAAGTCCAAATTCAAGGCATCAGCTCCAGGGGAAGGCTTTCTCTCTGTCGGCTCTGGAGAAAGGTCCTCGTGATGCATCAGTCTCCCCTTGGTCTGGGAGCATCTCAGCGCAGGAACCTCAGGTCCAAAGGATGCACTCTGCTCCTGGCGCTGCTTTCTTGGCGATATGAGGTACCCATGTGTCTCTGCTTGCTTCTCTCTTTTATATCTCAAAAGAGATTGGCTTAAGACACTACCTAATCTTGTAGACCTCATCAGAATAACTGCCACTGATTCATTTTATTACTTCATAGTGATAGAATTTACAACACACAGGAAAATCACATCAGGTGATAAAATGGTAGACAATCATACCATACGGGGAATCATAGCCTAGCCAAACTGATATGCATATTTTTGGGGGGGCATAATTCAATCCATGACACAACTCACAGTGACCCTATTGGACAGAGTAGAACTGCCCCATAGGCTGCTATCTTTATAGAAGCAGACTGCCACATCTTTCTCCCACAAAGCAGCTGGTGGATTTGAAACGCCAACATTTTGGTTAGCAGCCAAGTGCTTAACCACTGCTTCATCAGGGATTCCAACTCATAGCAATCCTGTATGACAGAGCAGAACTGTCCCATTGGGTTTCCTAGGCTGTCATCTTTATGGGAGCAGATCGCCAGGCCTTGTCTCCGCAGAACCGCTGGTGGGTTCCAACCACCTACCTTTTGGTTAGCAGCTGAGCTCTTAACCCTTGCACCACCAGGGCTTCTTAGAGTTCTACTACCTAGTGGCTATTTTAAGAGCTCAGCCGAGAATTATTCTCCGGTTCAGATAGCAGGCAGAATGTTTAGATTGACAAGGCACTATTACCCAAGACTTAGACTTTCCCCAAAACCCACAGCTAACCCTACTTTTAAAGAGGACTCTTGATGTATCATAAATTAATGAGTCATAAGAAGAGGTAGATTAAGGTATTAAATGGAAATGAATACAGTTATCTAAAAATGGAATCTTAGTAGAACTGGTGCAGACATTTAAAACTGCCTGGAAATTTATAGACTAGGACAAACATAAGTTTTTAAACTTTTACTACCTACTGCCCCACTCCTTTTGGGGGTCATAATCACTGATTATCTCTAAGACTTTTTATATTCTGTAATCCAAGGAGAAGCCCCTCTTTTTCCTTCCTATAAGTGGAAACAACTATTTCTTAAAGGAATTCTCAAAATAAGGTTTAATAGCCTCAAATGTTGTCCTTTCCAAATCTTATAAAACTTAAGCCGTTACCCACTGCCATTGAGTCAATTCTGACTCATAGCGACCCTCTAGGACAGAGTAGAACTGCCCCATAAGGGTTCTGAGGAGCACCTGGTGGATTCGAACTGCCGACCTTTTGGTTAGCAGCTGAACTCTTCTTAATCACTACACCACCAGGATTTCCTTATAAAACTTAGGTTGTCTCAAACCCTTGAAACAAACAGAAATGGCTCCTACATGAGATGACTTTGATCCCAAGGGTCCATGAAAGTGGGAGAAGTGGGGAAAAGGCAGCAAATGACAGTTAACATGTCTTTCACCTAATACACTAACGTAACACAATTACCTCAGGTCTTAGAGATGGTGACACCAAGTCTTACCCCTTCTATACACAAAGAGTGATGGCTTGAGTGTCCAGTGGTCTAACCGTTATGTACCATCCCCCAAGCAGCCCTCAGATCTCTCCATGAGTTCTGTCTCCTTCCTGGCCTCATCGACAGGCCATGTTGCTTCCTCTGAGCTGACGGATCCCTGCGGCCCCTGGGCTGGCTGCCCTAAGCTGGTGACCCCCCTGATTCTACCACTCTCTGGCTTCGGGGAAGGTATAGAACCCTCTCTTGGCCCCTCCTTCCAAAGCAGGCCCTACCCTAAATTGCCAGTTACTAAATGATCTAGCTGAACATTTAGTAAGGCTTTCTGAAAGGTTTGAAGATAATAGGACACAGAAAGTGACTTAAAGCCACTGGTAAGGTACTTACTCTGAAAGCCCATTGGCCCAAATGTGATTTTAACTAAGGTCTCTGACTGGATTAGCTCCCTCCTGTACTTTCAGTCTGCTACCATGTGACCTGGAGGAGTCCTGGTGGTGCAATGGTTAAGTGCTTGGCTGCTAACCCAAAAGTCAGCATTTCAAACCCACCCAGCAGCTCCACAGGAGAAAGGACCTGGCAATCTGCTCCCATAAAGATTAAAGCCTAGGAAACCCTATGGGACAGTTCTACCCTGTCACACGGGGTCACTATGAGTCAGAATTGGCTCAACGGCAGCTAACGACAACAACCATGTGACATGGACCATCTCCGTGACCCCCAATCCCAACCATTGGTAACCCCCAGTCATTGCTACATCCTGGGGTCCATGTCCAACTGTATCCCAGCACCAGGGAGAAGGGGACAGTTATTCTCTAATGCCAGCCAAGACGGGCATCACCGAGTCCATATTGTGCCTTCATATTGCCTTTTCTGAGGATGACTAATAGCATGAATAACTATTCCCTTTAGTAATCTCCCCTCTCCCATCCACAGAGCTGTAGTCTGGGGCTGTTCTGGATTGAACTGTGTCCCCCAAGATATGTGTTGGAAACCTAGCCCCTGTATATGTGAATGTGATCCCATATGGGAATAAGGTTTTCTTTGTTATGTTAACAAGGCCATATCAGGGTAGAGTGTGTCCTACACCTGATCAATTCTGAGTTATAAAAAAAGCAGATTAGACACAGAAGCAAGCACAAATGGGGGCCAGATAGATGCCACGTGAAGATTATCAAGGAATCGAGGAATGCCTAGGCTACAGAAGCTGAGACAAGGATCTTTCCCTAGAGCCAACAGAGAGAGCCTTCCTGAATTTGGACATCTAGCCTCCTGAACTGTGAGAAAATAAATTTGTTTTTTGAAGCCACCCACTTGAGGTATTTCTGTTACAACAGCACCAGGAAACGAAGACAGGGCCTATATAGTGCATTTCACAGATATCAGATGTAATATCTTATGTAAAATGCCAAATCAGACTGGGGCATCTCGACACCAACCTGCTGAAGTGAAGAGCTGGCTCGCCTGCATTCCTCTCCACCCAAGCACCACCTCCTCTGCAAACAAGTGCTCGACAGCATGATAGCATGCATATCCGTGGATACAAGAACAAGCCACAGTGAACACACACAGTCTAAGTACAGATATAGAGTGGCCCATGTACACCTCAAGACGGAAATCCTGATTTATCCCTGCACTCTCCCCAAACTCTCCCAGGCTTCTCTGATTTCATGAATGGCACCCCCATGAGCTCAGTTTTTCATGCCAGAAACCAGCCTCTCATTCTTTTTTTTTTTAAATTGTACTTTAGATGAAGTTTACAGAACAAATAGTTTCTCTTTAAACAGTTAGCCTCTCATTCTTAATTCCTTTCTTCCCCTAACCTCCACATCTAATGCCTTGTTGTTGTTGTTAGCTGCTGTCAGGTCGACTTTGACTCATGGCAGCCTTTTGTACAACAGAACGAAACACCACCTGGTCCTGCAACATCCTCACAATTGCTGGCATTTTTGAGTCTGTCACTGTGGCCACTGTGCCAATCCACCCACTGAGGGTCTCCCTTGCCCTCACTGGCCCACTATATCACCACACAGGATGTTCTCCTCCAGCGACTGATCCTTCCTTGATGATGTGTCCAAAGCAAGTGAGTTGGGCAGTATTCTGTTGTGATCCATAAGGTTTTCATTGGATAATTTTTGGAAGTAGATTGCCAGGCTTTTCTTCCTAATCTGTCTCAGTCAGGAAGCTCCACTGAAACCTGTCCACCATGGGTGACCCTGCTGGTATTTGAAATACCCATGGAATAGCTTCTAGCATCACAGCAACATGACATACATCTAATGCCTTAGCAACTCCTAGTGTATCTTTTCCTTGAGGAGCCAAAGTGCTTCAGATCAGTTTCATTCTGTCCATCCCATTGCCACCACCGCAGTTCATGTGAACATCTCCTGCCCAGACCTAGAAATTGCCTCCCCACTGGTCTCCACCTTATGCTCTTACCTGCCCCTGGCCTATTCTACCAGCAGCCAGTTATCTTTGCAAGATATAAGCTGAACTATGTTACCCCCTGTTTAAAACTGACCAATGATTTTCCATTACATTAAAAAAAATTACTGTGGTAAAAACATATATAACAAAAATTTTCCATTTTAACCATGTTAAGTGTACAATTCAGTGACATTAATTATATTCACCATGCCGTGCAATCGTCACCACAATCTATTTCCAAAAATTTTTCATCACCCAAGCAAATACTCATTACCTTTCATGACTTGTGGGACATATGGTATTCCAACTGCTTTTTATGCCTCTGGAGTTCTTTGGGAAGGAGGTAGCCCGATTTTAATGACTTTAGCCTCAAGGTGGGAGCCTTTTAAAATGTGTGAAACTCAAGAACCCTGAGTTGGAGCTTCATTTTTGTGTAGATGGAGCATTGTCTTCGGTGATGCCTCCTGGATGTGTGAATTTTCTAAACTTTTGACAGGTTTGCCTTTATTTCTGTGAGATAAGCCTCCTCACTATGTTTCCCAGTTACTATGTTCTTGTGAGAATGTACTCATCGCAAGAATAAGCCATTCCCAGTCTTCATTCATAGTGACCATTTTCTCCCTGACATCATTCATTGTTTCCAGGTATTACTGGCTCCCTGCTTTTCTAGCTTCAGAACAGTAAATAATGCCTTTGCAACAAGGAAAAATGCATTGCAGTGGTACTTTTCAAGAGATTAAAACTCCTGTAAGTTATTATTACCCTGCATTCAATCTTAGGTCCCAATCATTGCTTCCACGTGTAACTGGTGCAATGCACTGCTGTGAGCAGTTCTGCAATATTCCAGGGCAGCTGTTTCTGCTTCTTAGCTGTTAGTACTGCTTTTGTTATAATACAGGATATGTAGTACTGGTAATTTTCCTGAGATAAAAAATCCCTTGACTTTTATTTATTAGAGCTATAAGTACTACTTACAAATCATTGTGCCATGATTTGAAACGTTTCATGAAAAATAATAAAAAGGCTAAGAAGGAGACTAGAATAAAATGTATGTGCAGGTGCCTTCATGATTTACCTCATGTTTTGCAAATTTTCAAGAAATTAAAAAAAAAAAAGGTTTTATCATTGACACATATCAGCAGAATTTATGACATCCAGAGTCCTGTGGGACATATGGGATCCCAGGTAATGGGTATCAAAACCCCTAAATCATAAAAAAAATTCTGAATTGGTCCTTTAAACAGCATGCCTGCCATTAGTGCAAACACAGGGTATCAACAAAAAATTCAAGGGAGAAAATGCTTGGGTCTTTAAAGGATTTTAAGCAATAACTCCTCATTCTACTCCTCTCCCAGTCCCTGGTAACCACTCATAAACTTTGGTCTCTATGCATTTGCCTATTCTATATATTTCATATAAGTGGGATCATACAATATTTGTCCTTTTGTGTTCATTACAATTTGAACAGAATACAAACCCCTTTCCATGGCTTGAATGGTGCTACTTGATCTAATCTCTGTCTACTTCTCTAACCTCTGGGTTAAACAACAAAATGCACATATGCCAAATGCAATGATAAATGCATATGTGATAAAGAAGACCCTGGTGTGTGTATGTGTGAGTGTAAATTGGTATTCTTAACTAATTTACCTTCGACTCAGAGAATGTTAGAGCTAGAAGGAAATTTGTTGTGTTGTTGTTGTTGTCAAGTTGGCTCCAACTCATGATACCCTTACATATAACAGAACAAAACACTGCCTAGTCCTGAGCCATCTTCACGATGGTTCAAGTATTTGAGTACATTGTCGCAGCCGTCGTGTCAATCCAGCTCATGGAGGGTTTCCCTCATTTTCACTGACCCTCTCCTTTACCAAACATGATGTCCTTTTCTAGTGATTGGTCTTTCCTGATGACATGTTCAAAGTAGGCAAAATGAAGTCTCATCATCCTTGCTTCTAAGGAATATTCTGGCTGTACTTGCTCCAAGACTTATTTGTTCATTCTTCTGGTAGTCCACGGTATATTCAGGATTCTTCACCAAAATCACAATTCAAATTAATCTTAGAGATTAACGAAACCAGTCTGTGGACAGATTAGAGGTCAGAGGCCAGTCTTTTAGGAAACAAGTCGTATTCAGTGAAAGGAAGGATCTGGGAAAAATGAGTATCAGAAGGACGCCAAAGCAGGGTAGCAGGCTGCAGTTTAGGAGAAATGTGCCCAGTGTGCATGGCTTCACTGGGGAACTGGATCAGGCCAGGAGCTGGGCAAGGCAGGGCAACATCTTACAGTTTAGCCTTTCCTTCCTTTCCCTCACAATCCTCCTTCTCACCCCATTCTTCCAGACTTGTACAACAAAGGAGAGATATAATCACTCTGGGAGAATTTTCCAAGGCAGTAAATGAATAGTGTGGCACTTAATTAGAGATATCTCACAAGATAGGCTCTTGGAATATGGAGAACTTTATTATAGAGTGCCATTAAAAAGTCACATATACACAGACTCCTGGGAAATGAGGTCATTTGTTCAGAGTTAAATAATAAAAAGGCAACCTGGCAGGAGCCTCAGGTACTTCCTCCCTCTCTCCATTTTCTTTGCCTTTTCCTCGCTCCTGATCCTTTCATCCCTTGCAGGCAATTGGAAAGAGAGAATTGAGGTAGAAGATGAGGTAGTGATGAACAGAAATGGAAGAAAGAAAGTAAGAGAGGGACAATGGGAGGATGAGGTCCAAGAGACAGGTGAGGAAGGAAGAATGAGAGCAGGATATTGACTATGGCTAATCCTAGGACACATCCTCCAAACCAGCTGTGGTGAAATGAGTTCCTTTATGTGGCCTTTTGCTTTGGATCTTTGGAAAAGCAGCTTGAGAGACTTTTTTCCCCTAAGCCCTGAGGCCTTTGCCCTAGTTTTCTACCCCAGATGGTTTGTTACTTTTGTCCAGGTTGATCGACATTTCCTGGGTAAGCTGTAAACAGCTTGACTTTTTGTCTGGCCCTGGGTTGCAGCCTGACCTGTGATTGGTCTATTTCATGCACCTTGCAGGGATTTCTCAATACACTTATGCAAATGAAGTGACTGTAGCCTACTATGCAAATGAAGTGTCTGTGCCTACCAAGAAGGGATTGGTCAGTTTGTGGCCCTGGTGGGAAGGTCATGCCTTGAAATTGACCAGGAGTTTGCTTATATATGTAGCCCCACAGAGGTTCACAGACAGAAAGAAAAAAGAGGCAGAAAGGAGAAAAGGCAAGAAAGGCAAGAAGAGAGAATAAGCAGAGAGAGAAGGGGAGGAACCTCCTAAAAGAGCAGAAATACAGGTTAAAGGCTGTAACACTGAAGACAACAAGAAGCCCAGAAGGAGCCCTGTGGCGGAGTCAGTGGTGGTGGCAGGGATGTCAAAGGCAGAGAGGCCTGTTCTAAGGGGGCTGAGAGAAGCTTGTCCGGAGGGGGCCGAGAGGAGGCCTATTTTGAGGAGGCTGAGAAGAAGCCTGTCCCGAGGGGGCCGAGAGAAGGCCTGTCCTCTGGGGACCGAGAGGAGGTCTGTCCCAAGGGGGCCAAGAGGAGGTCTGCATGGCTGAGAAGGGGTATGCATGGCAGAGAGAAGGGCCTGCTTGCTTGCACAGCCGAGAGGAGCTGAGAGAACTGTCCTGCCCTGAATAAGGGAGGCATGTACTCTTTGGGGGAGCCTTCTAGACTTTGCATGCTTCTTGATCCTGATCCTGAGTTGTAGTCTGTTGATCCTAATCCTGAATTGTATCCTGTTACTTCCTTAATAAACCACTTACCTGTAAGTATGTTCTGTGAGTTCTGTGTGGCCATTGCAACGGATTATCAAACCCAGAAGTAGAGAGTGCTGTGGGAAGGACGGCTGGTGTCAGAATTGGTAAAAAAGTTGCAGAGTGGAGGTATGTCTGACCTCCATCTCATAGGGATCAGCCTTGGGCTGCTGATCTTGATTCACATTATCCCTCTTGAAGTTAGGTTCTGATGCTACTACTACCATTTTACACCAGCAAAGTATGAAAATAGTTACAGTTTTTATCAAAGGAAACTTTCCTTAGAAAAGCTATAGGGAATGCAGCCTAGTAGAAAGCTCACTGGCAAGGCATGGGTGACTGGGGATTTAGTCCTGGTCTAGTTTGATTGGATGTGTGATCCTGTGCAACTCTGTAGGCCTCAGCTCCTCCTGGATAAGGAGAACTTTGGATGAGAGGACTTGTCTGGTCCTCTCCAGTTCTGACATCAAGTATTTCATAAGACAGGAAGGACGGAAAACCTGGGTAGGAGGGAAGGTTCCAGTGGGTAGGGGTCCTTCAAAATTGAGGCGTTTTAACTTATAGTATTCCATGTATTATAAAGGGGTCTAGCAGACCAGGGTCAAAATCATGTCTGACCAAGACTTGAGAATGACTGAAAAACGCATCTACATGTGCCATCAAGTCATCAGAGCAAGAAGGACCTGTGAAGTCCAAAGGTATGGAGAGAAGAATGGTTTGGTTGAAATGAGAGAATGAGTCTTGGTCTGGATGGCTTTGGAGCCTGTGGCAAAGCTTGTATAAGCTCCTGGTGGCCTTTTTGGTAACACTGTTGAAAGTCAGGTCTTTTAGAGGCACTACAACGATGGTCTTTTTCAATTGCCACATACATATGTGAAAATTAGACAATGAAAAAGAGGACAGAAGAAGAATTGATGCATTTCAATTATGGTGTTGGTGAAGAATATTGAATATACCATGGACTGCCAGAAAAATGAACAAATCTGTCTTAGAAGAAATACAACTGGAATGCTCCTTAGAAGCGAGGATAGTGAGACTTCATCTGCTTACTTTGGACATATTATCAGGAAAGACTAGTTGCTAGAAAAGGACATCATGTTTGATGAATTGGAGGGTCAGTGAAAACAATATGTGATGGTTAAGGTTATGTATCAACTTGGCTAGGCCATGATTCTCAGTGGTTCAGCAGATATGATATAATCATCATCCATAATGTGATCTGTTGTGAGCAGCCAATCAGTTGAAAGGGGAATTTTCTTGGGGATGTGGCCTGCATCCAATATATATGGATGTTCTGGAAAAGCTTGCCCTCTCTTGATCCTGTATCTAACCCATCATCCTCTGATCCCTAGTTCTTAGGATGTGAGCCAGCAGCCTGCAGCCCTACGAGCCAGAAGCCTACTGTCTGACCTGCCGATTTTGGGTTTGTCAGCCCCTGTAACCACGTGAGTCAGGAGAAGCCTCCAGCCTGATGCCTGACCCATGGATTTGGGACTTGCTGACCTCCACAACTATGTGAGCCATTTCTTTGAAATAAATCTCTCTGTATATATTTTTATATATATGCTTCACTGGTTTTGCCCCTCTAGAGAACCCAGCCTAAGACACAAGGTAAACCTTCAATGAGGTGGATTGACACAATAGCCTCTACAATGAGCTCAGATATATCAGAGATCTTGGAGATGGTGCAGGAGTGAGCAACGTTTCGCTCTGTTATACATTAGATTGCTATAAGTTGAAGCTGACTTGATGACAACTAACAAAAACAACAGAACGACGGATGGATGCTTCTCTGTACAAGGTTGAACCCAGTTCTCTCCAGGGATCCAGGCTTTGGACTGCTGCCAGGTAAGATGAACCAGGCAGAGCTGTGGACCTTCAGACACCCAAAGAGGGCTCCTCTACCCTCTTGCTACAGCAATCAGAGATACCACCTGCTTGCCTATGGACATCAGTGCATGCTGGAGATGGTGCCATGAGACAGAATGGGCTGGTTCTGCCGACCATTCAGGCCATAGGACAAGCCTCAATGCTCTGTGGCATAGGGTTGGCAGGCCCTTTGGCCTCCAGGTCCAATAAGGATGGCCCCCAGGACGAAGAGTTCGGCAGTGTATTGGAAAGTCTCCCTTTGCTCTTCTAGATGCATTCTCTACCCTTGTCCCCTCTGTTCTGAGCCTCAGGGATTGACCTTTATGACCTGCACCATTGGCCTGCCTTGCTTGCTGATATCCATTGGGCTTGGTCAATAGGAGACACTGGTAGATTGAAGTGGGAAGAGAGTGAGATCTGGGGACAGGCCAGATATCTTCCAGATGCACTTCCCCCCATCTCTAAAAAGATTTGTAGAAAGAATGTAACTTTAAAATGCTACATGGTAACCAGTCAATAAATCCAAAAGGACATAATATATGTGTGTGATCACTATAACAATGGACTCATAGAATTCAGGAAGGCTGACTGAACTAAATTTGACAGTTATCTTGGAAGAGTTCTGTTGGACCTATGCGTGCTGCTGCCCTCCTTCTCATTGTAAATACCCTTCAGGCAATAGAGACCGGAGCTGAGTCTCTCTGTGTGTCTCCCTCTCATGGCCACTGGCCATTTCAGGTTATTCCTTTGTGTCAAACACCAAAGAGTCCACCCTTTGATCCTTCAGTGCATTGTGATTTCCCATTGTCCATGAGCTTCAAATTTTGACTTGACATGTGGTACAGAGTTTGAGCTCGGAGCCATGAAATCAAAAGTCTACTCATTTCTGCCACAACTCCTGCACTGCACCTCACTAACCAACTTAACCAGGACACTACACTTTCTACTTGTCAAATATATGTAAGGATCGAATATGAGGTTCTTAGTCATCTACTGCTGCTCTAACAGAAATACCACAAGTGGATGGATTTAGCAAAGAGAAGTTTATTCTCTCACAGTCCAGTAGGCTACAAGTCCAAATTCAGGGTGTCAGCTCCAGGGGAAGGCTTTCTCCATCAGCTCTTGAGAAAGGTCCATGTCATCAATCTTCCTTTGGTCTGGGAGCTTCTCTGTGCAGGAACCTCAGGTCCAAAGGACATGGTCTGCTCCCGGCACTGCCTTCTTGGTGGTATGAGGTTCCCATGTGTCTCTGCTCGCTTCTCTCTTTTATATCGCAAAAGAGATTGGATTAAGACACTATCTAATCTTGTCAACCTCTCAGTATAACCTCATCACAGTGACAGAATTTACAACACATAAGGAGATCACAAATAACCTCATCATAGTGATAGAGTTTATAACACATAAGGAAATCACATGAGATTACACAATCATACAATACTGGGAATCATGACCCAGCCAAGTTGACAGATATCTGGGGGGGAACACAATTCAGTCCATGACATGAGGTGTCCCTCTAAGGTTAAAAGATTCCCCCCTCTACTAAAATACCACTTCAAAATCCAATTAAGTTTAATTTTTCAAACTTTTTCACTGGGATTGCTTCCTTCTGAGTCAGTTTCCAGCCATATTAGAAACTAGTTTCTTAGCCTATAGACACACTCCTTGGGTTGTCCTCTCCTTGACCCCTACCCTATCCAGCCACCTCCTTCCTTCCCTTCCCCATCCTTCTCTTCCTCTCTCTCTCTCTTTCCCTTCATCCCATATTACCTCTGTCTCTCCCTTTTGCAGCTGCCAGGACATGAGTCAAGAGGATCTGGAAAAATGAGTTGGATTGGTGTTGGCATGGAACTGAGGTCCATGTGGAGGACAGGGCTGAGGAGCTAGCATCAAGGAGAGAGGAGGCCCTCACAAGGAGCAGCATTTCTAGAAGCAGACTGATGGATCTATTTTCATGTTTTCCAAAATATACGTGAGAGTGACTAGCTGAGCACAAGAAATCAAAACTTTAGAGAATTAGGAGGAAGCCCTCGAAAACTGTTCTTTCTGCTCCTGAGATAACATGCAAACAACAACCTCCAGACTAAAAGGAAAGAAGGCAATCCTGGACAAAATAGAAGCAAACAAATATACAACAAACGAACAGAACGTATTTTCATCCCTATGCAGGGGACTTTGTCTTCAGAATGAAATCTTAAGGGTCTAATCACAAATTTGCCCTCCACTGGTGGAGTCAGCCTGTTCATATTAGACTGAATGGATTTAGTTCATATAAACCATCGAGGTTGAGCAAGCTAAATAAACAAATAGCAGCATGGTTTCCACTTCTAAGCAATACACAGAAAAAGAGCAATAATTATAAGCTTAATTATTAGTTGAAAATAACTGACATTGAAAGCTGCTGTTGAGGTGTTTGGATGCACAGGAGAAAGTGTTGATGCTTAAAATCCAGCTTTTCTTTTCCCCCATAGCTTCTGACCATGGCCAAAGGCTGCCTCTGAGTCTCAGAAACAGCCCACCTCAAACTGGAAGACTCACGGATGTAATTGCATTTTTCCTTTTTTTTGGCAGTGATGTCCCCTCAAGGGGGATAACATATCTTCTGGTGGCCACGTCAAGAGGATCAATGTCAGGAAAAAACAGTGTTTGTTTCCTTTGTATTTTGAGACTTCCTATCATTGGCATCCTTCCTGGAGGATCTGGCTTTATCTCAGCGCAGAGACCAGGAAGTCAATTGTGTTGGCTGAAGCATCCTCTTGGCCAAGCCTGGTCTAGAGTCTGCAAACAGCCCAGCTAAGCTTCTGGCAATTTCGTGGACTGTTGGCCCAGGGTAGGCAAGCACAGGCTTTCCCACATGTCCACATTCAAGTGACCGGGAGGGTTCAGAATGCTTCCACCTTGTTTGTAAAATATTATTTGTCTTCTTCAGACAACAAAGTTAAGCTTCATCTTACTCCGTGTCCTTTTAATCTTTTTCTGTTTCTGTGGCTCTGTTAGCCACACGTGGGCGAGCTCAAATATTTGTGTCTCTATAAGCAAACAAGATTTTCTCAGTTTTGTTACTAACAATAGAACAGATGACGTTGTTAACGTCCAAGGAATTTTTGTGTTATATAGTAGCAGTGGGTGAATGGGGTGATGGGTGTGACTAACATTATGGCTTCATTTTATCCCCCAGACACAGTTGCTAATGAAGGTCTTATAGAAATGTTGTTCTTATTAAAATGACACAAAAAATTACTTTATCTCTTTGTAGCTCTTCAATGCAATGTACACATTTCTCCTCCAAATTAGCAGTGCCTTACTTTTAAAATTTTGCTCTTTAAAATATTTTTTCTTAAATTTTGAAATTTTGAGTTCTAAAAAATAACAAATGTTGCAAACATATTTCCATCACCTAGAATTATCAGCTTAGTTTTTATTATATTTGCTTCTAGCTTTTTAAATTCTCTTTTCCGTTTCTTAAATAATAAAAGCATCACAGGGGTTCCTTGGTCCCATATCTAATCTTTGTCACACCTACCACCCCAACTATGCAATTGTTGGGTTTAATGAGTTTGGTTTGATGAGTTTGGTGTGTATAATTTAAGCCCATTTTCATATTTTACATAGAATATAAGCCCATAAAATATAGAATACATATTTTTATGTGTATGGTATTTTTTATCAAAGTAAAACATATTTATGTGTGTGTGTGTATCAAGTACACATATTGAAAGCTACAGCTCAATAAATTTCTAAAAAGTGAGATACCTACGGGCCCACTACTCAGATTAAAAAACAAAAACAATTTTGCCTGCTCCACAGAAGCCCCTTTTGTATCTACTCCATTCATTATCTGCTCCTGTGTTATTCCACCATTGATTAGTTTTGTCAGTTTTGGAATTCCAGGTAAGTGGAATCATTATTCTATATAAATGCAATCTTTTGTGTCTGACTCTTTTGCTTGACATTATGCGAAATTCATACACACTTTTGCACAGAGCTAGATTTCATTCATTTTCATTTCTATATAGTATTCCATCACATTAATATTCTAAAATATATTGATCCATTCTACCATAGATAGACATTTAAGTTGTTTCCAGTTTCAGGTTATTATGAATAGTGTTGCTATGAGCCATTTTGTTCATGTTCTCTGGTGTACTAAGTTATGTACATGTCTATTGGCTATTTAACTAGGATTGGAAATGTTGGATGATGTGATGGGATTACAATCTCGTTTAGTAAGCACTGTTGTTAGGCGCCATCGAGTCCGTTTTCGACTTATAGAGACCCCATGTGACAGAGTAGAACTGCCCCATAGGGTTTCCTAGGCAGTAATCTTTACAGGGACAGATCGCCAGGTCTTTTCTCCCACGAAGCCGGTGAGCACTTAACCATGGTGCCACCAGAGCTCCTTTAGTAAGCATCACTAACCTATTTCACAAAATGTTTATGTTAATTTACATTTCCACAAATTTGCTGATGTTTAATTAAAGTGTACTGAAATTGATTCCTTTGAATTATGGTGTGGGCAAAGAATATTGACTATAGCGTGGACTGCCAGAAGAACAAATGTGTCTTGGAAGAAGTACAGCCACAATGCTGCTTACAGCGAGGATAGTGAGACTTTGTCTCATGTACTTTGGACGTGTTATCATGAGGGACCAGTCCCTGGAGAAGGATATTGTGTTTGGTAAGGTAGAGGGTCAGCGAAAAAGAGGAAGACCCTCAACGAAATGGGTTGACACAGTGGCTGCAACAATGGGCTCAAACACAGCAACGATTGTAAGGATGGCGCAGGACTGGGCCGTATTTCATTCTGTTGTACATAGGGTCGCTATGAGTCAGAGCCAACTTGACAGCACCTAACAACAACAACAACAACATCCTTTACCAATTTTTTAAATTGTGTTGCTGATCTTTTTCTTATTGATATCTAGGATTTTTTATATAGTATGGATGCCTGTTTTGTTTGTCTATTACACATGTTGAAAAGGATCCCTCCCAGTAGAGTTTGTTTATGATGGCACCTTTGCATTTTCCAAAACACTTTCACACATGCCATTTCCACCGTTCATCAAATATTTATTGATCACAGTGCTTGGCAGTGGCTGAGTCACCAAAGTTACAGAAATCTCTGCTGTGGTGGAGCCTACATTCTAGTGGGAGGTAACAGAAAATACGCCAGCAACGAATAAAGCATAGGCCAACGGGGTTAAGTGCTATGGGTGAAAATAAAGCAGGGGAGGGGGGTAGAGTGACTGCTGTGTTATGTGTGGGGTGAGGGGTGGGATTGCTATTTTATATTGGGTGGCTGGGGAAAGCCTCATTTATAAGGTGACACTCGGGTGACTGAAGGAAGTATGGGAGGAAGTCTGTGGATGTCTGGGTGAAGAGTGCTCCAGGCTGAGAGAAGAGCCAGTACAAAGGTCGTGAGGTAGAAGCACACCTGGTGTGTTTGAGGAATAGCAAGAAGGCTAGTGTGGCTGAGATGGAGTGAGCAGAAAGAGATGAGGTCCGAAAGGAGTGGAGAAAGGGCAGGGTATGTAGCGCCCTGGAGACCACTCTAAATACTCTGGTTTTTACTCTGAGCTATGTAGGAAGCCACTGAGGTTATTTAATCTCCACAGGCTCTGCGAGGTTCCACAAATTGCCAGGATCATATGGTTAGTAAATGGCAGAGCCAACTGAAATCAGAACTTCTGACCCCATTGTTCTTCAGTCACAGCACAGCTGCCTGAAGTCTTCATACCTTCTTTGTACATAACAGGAATAAGCCAAGAGAGGAATGCCTATCTAAATGCAGAAACATCTGTTAGGGTGACCAGTTGTCCTAGTTTGCTGGGCGCTGAGGTTTTCTGTGACACAGGTCTTTCAATGCTAAAACTGGGACCAAACCAGCAGAGTTTCCTAGGCTGTAATCTTTATGGAAGCAGATTACCAGGTCTTTTCTCCAAGGAGCCACTGGTAGGTTCTAACCACTGACCTTTTGGTTAGCAACCAAGCACTTAACCGTGCACTAGCAGGGCTCCTAGAATCTCCTGGAGGATGTGATAAAGTATAAACTGCTGGGCCCCACCTTTAGAGTTCTGATTCACTACGTCTGTGATGGGGCTTCATAACGTGCATTTCTAACAAGTTTTCAGGTGATACTGTTGCTGCTTGTGGCAATGGGGGAGGGGGAGAAAAAAAAAAAAACACATTTGAGAACAGCTGATCTATATCGTGGGTGTGATCCTTAAGGTTGTGTGCCAACTTGGCTGGGCCATGATTCTCAGTGGTTTGGCAGTTATGATGTAGTTTGGCAGTTGCATGATGATGTGATCACTTCCATGATGGGATCTGCTGTGAGTAGCCAATCAGTTGAAAGGGAGTTACCTTGGAGGTGTGGCCTGCATCCAACATAGGTGGACTCTCTGGCAAGGCTCATGAGCTTTTGCTCACTCTGAATCCTGCAGCTGGCTCCTGTTCTTCTGACCTCTGGTTCTTGGGAATTGAGCTAGCAGCTCACCTGCTGTCTTGCCTGCCGATGTTGGGATTTGTCAGTCTCCGCAACCTGTGAGCCAGAGACCTGCTGTCTGACCTACCAATCTTGGGTTCACCAGCCCCTGTGGCTATGTGAGTTGGGAGAAGCCTCCAGCCCTACCCAGGGACTTGGGACTTTACAGCCTCTACAACCACGTGTGCCATTTCCTTAATATACATCTCTCTATATATTTATATGCTTTACTGGTTTTGCTTCTCTAGAGAACCCAGCCTAAGACAGTGGGTTAATTGTTTTTTGGTGCTGGTGTGGCCATTTATCCATCAGGTATAATCTTATTTGGTGGGAAAATTCAGTTCAAATTATAAACTTGTTTATACAGTAATTCATTCTTTCTTCATTCCCTCCTGCAGCGATCATTTGTTAAGGCCTCTCTCACTAAGGACTAGAGATACGTAAGATGAATGGAGGAGTCCCTGGGTGGTGCAAATGGTTAATGCGCTCGGTTGCTAACTGAAAGGTTGGAGGTATGACTCCACCCAGAGGTATGTCAGAAGAAAGGCCTGGCAATCTACTTCCAAAAAATCACCATTGAAAACCCTATGGAGCACATTTCTACTCTGACACACATGGGGTCATCATAAGTTGGAACCAGCTTGATGGCAACTGGTTTTTGGTTTTGAAGATGAATGGTACATAGTTATGGCCCTAAATTTAGGTACTTTAAGCCTTTTTTTTTTTTCCAATTCCAAAATGCCTGAATAAGATATTAAATTTAGGAAGAAAATGAGAAACTCTAAATAGAATATGCTGTTCATAGTTCAAGAAAATTGACTGACTTTGATAAATGTTCCATGTTAAATGTGAGTTGTCCTTTATGAATTCAATTGTTTAGGGTATAGGGGAAGTGAGGCCAACTTCTTGGACTCAGGCCAGCTGATCAAATGGAACTATGAGTAGAAAATAACAAGAAGAAATGTAAAGTCCTGGGTTTGAGCTTTAGAAGAAAAAACTCAATCACTCAAGTTCAGTTTATGTGAAAAAGATCTAGGAGTTTTTATTGGCTTCTATCCAAGAACCACGTACAGCAAATCTACTTATTTAGCTTCCTAGGGCTACATTTTACAACTAGTTTATGTTGGAGGGATAACCAGGAAGTTGTATAGCTTAAAATTAGATTTCCATGGACTCTTTGTGCGTGTGTGTATATATATTTATACATATGCACACACACACTTCTATTCACAGTAAGAGACTGGTGGCACTTTCTTTGAAAAATTTTCTTGGCAAACGTATCATAGCCATGCTCTCTGGTGGTGTTTCTCAAAGCGTGGTTTGTGGACCACCAGGATTGGAATCACCTGAAAACTTGCTGAAACTACAGAGTCCTAGGCCCCAACTTAGTCTTTCTATACCAGGATCTCCAGGAATAGGCCCCAGAATCTGCTGTATTTTAACAAACTACCCCAGGTGAATCTTTGGCAGACTAAGGTTTGAGAACCTCTGCTCTATGTCAAAAAGACAATTTTCTCAGAAATCTTGTCCTCACCCATAGGTATGCCCTCAGCATGTTCTGACCACCTCCTATTCACCCCATTAGTGAAGGAGAGATTCCCCCACCCTATGGGATGGCCAAACACACAACACTGGAAAGATGAGATTGACAGTTGTTTTTTAGTCACATAAGCTCATGCCTGGGGGAGAAAGACACCACATGCCATGCAGGGCCATGTGGGAGCTGTACTTGGGAACAGAGTGCACCATCAGAACCTTTGAGAGGCAGGCTTCGTAGTAACAAGAGGGCAAAGTGCTCTCTGGTTCCCATGGGAGAATGTGATTGGTTTGTTTGAATAATTCTGCAGGCTGGCAGGGAACTGAAGCCCATTAGGCTGAGGACTGGGTGGAGTGCTGGTCTGGCTTATAGAGGAGCTAGCTGAGTGGGGACACTTTTCTGCGGGGCGGGGGGACATATCTGGTGGGACCAGGGTAACTCATGATAAGGCCTTTGGGGTCCAGGGAGGCTCAAAGATGTCAAGGCAGCACTTGACGTTTTAGGCCTTAAAATATATATGACACTTGCGTTGTCTTTTATTTCAGCCTGTCTCCTAATTAGGTTTCTTACTTTCCTT
>NW_004443938.1:21202484-21203928 GCF_000243295.1 Trichechus manatus latirostris
CTGATTGCCCCTAGCACCTAGAAACACTGAAAATCTTTCTAACAAGGAGACCCAACAGTTACCACTGGCCATCAAGTTGACTCCAACTCATGGCAACCCCGTGTGTGTCAGAGTGGAACAGAGTTGAAGCAACAGGGTTCTCAATGGCTGATTTTTTGGTATTAGATAGCCAGGACTGTCTTACAAGGCAGCTGAGAGTAGGCTCAGACCTCCAATCTTTTGGTTAGCAGTTGAGCACGTTAACCATTTCCACCACCCAGGGGCTACAAAGACAGTGTTCAGTTATCAATTAATCACTTTCGTGCTTAATCACACCCTCCTCCATTTTTGACCTTATCTCTCCCCAGCTTTAACATCTGCTTCAGTGACTTGTCCTGTGCACATCTCCTTTACACTTCCTGTCCTTCAGCTCCACCCCCTCTCAGCCACACCCACACCAATTACTGTGACTGGGGTCAGGCACTGTGGTAAGCCCTTTGCTTACAGTCTTTCATATATGCCTCACAATGAATGCATGAGATAGGTTTAGGCTGGGAGAAGCACCTTGCCCAAGTCCCAGAGTGAGGTGCATATACTTTTTGACTCTGCCATACCCCTCCCTCATCATAGCAGAAGCACTGCTCCATTTCTGATTTCTTGGCCTGCCACTGTCTCCACTTGTTCACTGTCCCCTGAGAAGTCAGAAAAAGGAGATATTTCATCTCGAGTTTAAAACCAGGGCTTTGAACCAGTTCATTCGGGTTCAAACCCCTGCTGAGAAATCTGCATTTCTAACAATTTCCCAGGCGAAGCTAATACTGCTGGTTAGGAACCAGTTCTGAGAACTGCCAGTAGAGCAGTAGTTCTCAAATTTTATTATACCTAAGAATCACTTGGGGATCTTTTTAAACTGTAGATTTTGATTCAGTATATCTGGGGCAGAATCACTAGCACTGGCTGGGAATGCAAATTAATCTCTTTGTTGTTACGTGCCTTCAAGTAGATTTCGACTCATAGCGACTCCATGTGATATAGGGTTTTCTAGGCTGTAATCTTTATGTGGCGAAGTGGTTAAGAGCTTGGCTGTTAACCAAAAGGTTGGCAGTTCGAATCCACTAGCTGCTTGTTAGAAATCCTATGGGGCAATTCTACTCTGTCCTGTAGGATCACTATGAGTCAGAATCGACTCCATGGCAACAGGTTTGGTTTTTTTTTTCCTGGAATCTTTATGGGAGCAAATTACCAGGTCTGTCTTCTGTGGAGCCACTGGGTGGGTTCAAACTGCCAACCTTCGGTTAACACAACCCTCCCTATTCTGGCCTGTGGCAGATACTCAAGAAATGTTGAAGAAATTAATGAATTATGACTACTCAATACCCATTGGCTGAATTAATGATTGAAGCAAGGAAATGAAAAAATGAATGGATGGATGAATTTATAAAGTCTTGTAGAGACAAAAGGAGCC
>NW_004443938.1:21205557-21206547 GCF_000243295.1 Trichechus manatus latirostris
AATTATCTTCAGATGTTTCTCATTGGTCATGATTACTAGACTGGATTAAAGCAGGTTTTGTCCTTTCTTCTCTTCCTTTCTCCTACTCTCTCCTTTTTGTTTCCTTCCCACAAATACTTCTGTATCTATATATGCCTATATAGAAGCGCTTTTATCCTCCATTACACAGCTTGTGCACTTGTGTTTTTAGGTGAAGTGTAGACCTTACCTATAGACTGAGTGATGTCATGGGAAAACAATGGACTTAGGAGTTAAGTGACTCTGAATTCAAGTCCCAGTTCTGTCCTTTAGCTATAGGATCTTGTCAAGTTTCTGAATCTCTGTGAGGATCAATTTCCTCATCTACAATGTAGAGGTAATAATCCATATCTTGCAGGGATGGAGATAACGTGTGCAAATTGCCTGACCCATCACCTGGACAGAACAGGTGCTCAATAAGTGAGAATGATCTGACCCTTATGTCATGCTGTTAGGTCAAGTCAGAATATGGGATAGTCTTGGTCATCAAAATACACCAGCTAGGTATCCAACCATCCATGAGCTTGTTCAGCATGCCATCTCTGTTTTCCTTTGAGTTACTGATAAAAATGTTGACCAGGACATGGCCTGGGAGAGAACCCCAGGACACTTTCCAAGGACACCACTCTCTAGTGCCTTCATTAATAAGCATTCTTTGGTCAGGGGCCTTCAACTAGTTATAAATAGAATTGTGCTCTTTTCCAGTCTATATTTTCCATCTTTTCAACATGGATATTGTGAGGGCTTTTGTCAATTGCCCTGCTGAAATCCAAATAGTCTGTGTCTATGCCACTCCCCGACACAGTAATCAAAAGATCCTCTGTTTCTCTCCTGTGAGTCTTTTTTAAAGGCAAAGGCTCCTGGGAAGGCGAACATGCTGAATTAATTCACACTAAAATGTTCATGATCTGACAGACCCCTTTCTACTCAGGTGGGAGTGGGGGAGTCGCTGGATGCTCAGGGAGGTATAAA
>NW_004443938.1:21207331-21226971 GCF_000243295.1 Trichechus manatus latirostris
AAGGTAGATCGCCAGGCTTTTCTTCCCAGTCTGACTTAGTCTGGAAACTCTGCTAAAACCTGTCCACCATGGATGACTCTGTTGGTATTTGAAGTATCGGTAGCATAGCTTCCAGCATCACAGCAACACACAAGCCCCCACAGCACAACAAACTGATGGGTGGGTCGTAGAACTCTAGAGATGAAGAGCCCTTAATCTTCAGACAAATCCTGCCACCCCCTAGTTTCTTTTTAAGGATTCATAGTTTGACAAGGGTGGCTGCACTAGCTGGGACTCCAGGGAGATTCTGCCACTAAGTCCCTTTTGGCTTCCCCCCACCTGCTCTGTGGAAGCCCCCGCCTCCTGGACATTGTCCTCTAGGTAGCCAGACCACAGCACTGCGGGAATCTTGAGTGAACTCCCCTAACTCTTTGAGGATCATACTCAGAGACATCTGCTCTTTGGAATTCATACTGCTGGGAAGCTGCCCTCAAATTGTTTTAGAAATGGGCGGTGGCGTCTTGGAACAGCCTGACTGGGGCCCGAACTCATTACTAACAGAATTGTGACCTTTCAGCGGAATATGGAAAATGCCATTGATATAATATGCAAAAATGATGTCAGTGCTATGATATGGGAGGGAAAGAGATGGCCCATGTGGGATATTAGTTTCAATGATATCACCAGCATTTGTTATGTGGTTTGAATTAAATAGAAGTCTTTGAGTCTAAACTCCATCAATAGTCTTGCAAAACATTCCCTTGTTTTGTCTGGTGTCATTGAGCACTCAATCTGCTGCATTTCCTGGCTGAACAGAGCCCTTGATATGATTTCTTTGTTCTGATGTCTTAGACTCAGAAATAAGGGGGCCTTTATCCACAATCTAATTGAACCCATATTGATCCAAGATACAAGCATTCTTTTAACAAGAGTAGGAAGGAATGCGATGGTTCAAATTAAGAAGACAGGCGGGATGGAGCCCAAATTATAGATGAGTTAACTTGGTCTGCTTATAGTTGAAACACACACGCACACACATTCTGAAGTCAAGATGAAAATGTATGGTGACAAATAGGTTACAAAAATACAAACATGTTTACATGACCATTTGGCAAGTTTCCAAGTGCATGGCTGCCAGGTTGAGCCTGAGGGTCCTTAAATCCTAGCAGGTGACTGAACTGAGTCAAACAGATGCCCCATTAGGAGCTCCCAGCTACTGTTCTGAAAACTGCCCACCATGGAACTGGGAACAGAATGGAGAACTAGCAGATGTTTGCTAATAACGTTGTGTTGTTATCAGTTGCCTGTCATGGATTGAATTGTGTCCCCCCACAATACCTGTCAACTTGGCTAGGTCATGATTCCCAGTATTGTATGATTGTCTACCATTTTGTCATCTGATGTGATTTCTCTTTTGTTGTAAATCCTATCACTATGATGTAATGAGATGGATTAGTGGCAGTCATATTGATGAGATCTACAAGATTAGACAGTGTCTTAAGCCAATCTCTTTTGAAATATAAAAGAAAGAAGTGAGCAGAGAGACATGGGGACCTCATACCACCAAGAAAGCACTGGGAGCAGAGTGCGTCCTTTGGACCTGGGGTTCCTGCACAGAGAAGCTCCTAGTCCAGGGGAAGACTGAAAAGAAGGACCTTCCTCCAGAGCCAACAGAGAGAGAACGACTTCCCCTGGAGCTGGCTCCCTAAATTTGGATTTCTAGCCTACTGGACTGTGAGAAAATAAATTTCTCTTTGTTAAGGTCATCCATTGTGGTATTTCTGTTATAGCAGCACTAGATAACTAAGACAGTGCCCTTGAGCCAGTTCCGACTCATAGCAACCCTATGTACAACAGAACGAAACACAGCCCTGTCCTGCGCCATCCTCGCAGTCGTTACTATGTTTGAGCCCATTGTTGCAACCACTGTGTCAATCCGTCTTATTTAGGGTCTTCCTCTTTTTCACTGACCCGCTATTTTACTAAGCATGATGTCCTTCTCCAGGGACTGTCCCTCCTGATAACATGTCCAAAGTAAGTGAGACTACGTCTTGCCTTCCTTGCTTCTAAAAAGCATTCTGGCTGTACTTCTTCTAAGATAGATTTGTTTGTTCTTCTGGCAGTTCATGGTGTACAGGCAGTCCCTGGGTTACAAACGTCTGACTTATGTACAGCCGGTAGTTACAAACCAACCCTTGCAAAGCCTATTATATTAAAGATTTTGAGGTACATACAATGGTTCATTAATAACAAATGGGCACAGCTTTGCGACACACATCAATTTGTTAGTTTTGTGAGAAGCTTTGTGTTCGGTGGCACCCGGCCCCACCTGCCCCCCTGACCCCCAAACCCAGACCCTCGGCCCCTCTGTCCCAGCCCCCACCCCTCCAACCCCCATTCCTCGGCCCAACTTGGGCCCTGGCCCCCGGCCCAGCTCACCTCCCAACCCCTGACCCTTGGGAACTCAGTCCTGGCCCTCACCTTTGGCCCAGCCTAGCCCCCTCCCGTCTGCTCCTGTACCGCCGGGCCGCCACCACTCAGCTGGGGCTGACCCTTCATCTCATTGGCCTTATGCCTCAGGTGACAGCAGCTCCAGGTGTTCCAAGTAACCCTGTGGTCACGGTCTCAGGGCCTACTGGGCCCACGGGGCAGTCTGCAGTGGGCCGCTGCCTTTGCTTCCTGTCCTTTCACCACGCAAGGAAGGGAGAAGGGAAAAAGCAGGGGCTGCTGCTGCTGCTGCTGTTGTGGGGGTGGCAGGCACCAAGGAGCGGGCCGGGCTGGGAGAGTGAGTGTTTCTTTAATGTTTTTTATACACAGGATGTTACGCTATATACTAAGACAAACATTTGACTCAAAGATGTTAGATATGAACCATACCTAAGTGTTCCAACTCACATACAAATTCGACTTAAAGACAGACTTAGGAATGGAACTCATTCATAGTCTGAGGACTGTTTGTATTCAATATTCTTCACCAACACCATAATTCAAATACATCAATCCTTCGTCGGTCCTCCTTATTCATTGTCCAGCTTTCACATGTATATGAAGTGATTGAAAATACCATGGCTTGGATCAGGTGCAACTTAGTCATCAAACTGACATCTCTGCTTTTTAACACTTTGGTAATAATAGTCCTAATAATAAGCTGAAAACAATAGCCCACACCTTTCATTTACATCACCCTTTAATGCTCTTACATGTTAACTCAACCAACCTTCTCAACAAACCTGTTGTGAGAGACATAATTGTTGTCAATACCGAGGTTGTCACTGTCTCCATTTCATATACACCCACTCCTTACTTGTCGACATGGTTAGGTTTGAAAGACCAGGTCATTATACGAAAATTGACGTTTTGCGAAAATGGAGGATGACTCCATCATTACATAACGGCCAAATTACATCATTACATAACTGCCAAACCACTGAGAATCATGGCCCAGGCAAGCTGACACTTAACCATCACAGCCAGTGTTACTCTTGCCTTGAAGCTTGGCCTTCCTTATTGCCAGACGTACGTTGTTAACGTGCAAAATAGTCAGATAGTAGATTTTTTACTATTGTCATAAATGCAAATGTTGGATAACAAGATAGTCAATAAGTGAGGAGTAGGTGTGTATGGAAGCAAACCCAGAGGGAGGACATTTCCCCCCACGCATGCATGTAGTCAGTGGTAAGAACTGGACCCATAGGCTCCTGTGTGTTAGGCTGGTGCTGCCTTCCCACATCTCACCTTGGTAGACACCAGAGTACAGAGAAGCACACTCTCACCTGAGTCTGGGCTGGTGGCCCATCACAGAAAATCACAGGAGCCAGCCCCACTCTAAATGTCAGCAATCAGTTGCCATAGGAATTAAGCAATTACTCTAGGCAGAGTTGTGTATAAACAGCTCAGGGTGTGTGGGAGTGGAGGTGGGTAATATAGGATGTCTATAAAAGTACTTCCCATATAAAAGTATAGATAAAAGATTGAAGTTGTCAAGGATCTCATCTTACGGATCCACAATCAACACCCATGGAAGCAGCTGTCAAGAAATCAAATGACGCATTGCATTGGGCAAATCTGCTGCAAAAGACCTCTTTAAAATGTTAAAAAGCAAAGACATTACCTTGAAGACTAAGGTGTGCCTGACTCAAGCCATGATGTTTTCGACTGCCTCATATGCATGTGAAAGCTGGACAACGAATAAGGAAGACCGAAGAAGAATTGATGCCTTTGAATTGTGGTGTTGGCAAAGAATATTGAATATACCATGGACTGCCAAAAAGAACGAACAAATCTATCTTAGAAGAAATACAGCTAGAGTTCTCCTTAGAAGCAAGGATGGCGAGGCTTTGTCTCACATACTTTGGACACGGTATCAAGAGGGGTCAGCCCCTGGAAAAGGACATCATGCTTGGTTAAGTAGAGCATCAGCAAAAAAGAGGAAGATCCTCAACAAGATGGATTGACACAGTGGCCAACAATGGGCTCAGGCATAACAACAATTGTGAGGATGGCACAGGACTGGGCAGTGTTTCGTACATAGGGTCGCTATGGGTCAGAACCGACTCAACAGCATCTAACAACAACATAAAAGTACAGTAAAACCCACGAAAGCCAGAACCTGTGGAAGGTGGAAACCTACCAGAGGAGGAAAACTCAAATATTTTCCACTAACCCAAGTAATAGAAAAGTGGTAAGACTGTACCCTGTCAAAGGCAGAAAACTTGTAAAGGCAGTCCTGCCAAGTTCTGGCTCTTACAGGTTTCACTGTATATAGGCTGTATGGAGATGTGAAGGTCCACAGGGGACATGCCATGCCAGATCCATTCACTCCACAGTATTGAGTGCCTGCTCTGTGCCAGGCCTGATGCTCAGCTGACTGTCTGACCCATCACTGCCAGGTGGGGCACCTCTAGAGGCTACGTGACTGTTATGGATTAAATTGTCAAATATGTATTGAAATTCTGGCCATATGTTGTTCATGATTTAATCATGTGAATAAATCATTTGGCCTTGGATGGAACAGATTACCTTCCATAATGTAATCTAATGTAATGTAACATAATCACTTTCCATAATGTAATCTAAAAACAAAATGCAATCTAGGGTCCCTGGGTGACACAAACAGTTAAGTGCTCAACTACTAACCAAAAGGTTGGCAGTTTGAACCCACCCAGAGGTGTCTCAGAAGAAAGGCCTGGCAATCTGCTTCCAAAAGGTCACAGCCTTGAAAACCCTATGGGGTATAGTTCTACTGTGCAACACATGGGGTCGTCATTAGTCGAAATCACTTCAAAAGCAACTGGTAAACTGGGAAATCTAATAGAATGTAATGTAATCAGTCAGTGGAGGTCACATCAGTGTAGGGTAGATTCTAAACCTAATCACTTCCGAGTTACAAAAAGAGCAGATTAGACACAGACGCAGGCACATGGGGGAAGATAGATACTATGTAAGGACTGTTTACAAGCCAAGGAGCCAAGGAACCAAGGAACATTCAGGGCTACTGACAAGGAGGGAATTGACACAACTGAGACCCTGATTTAGGCTTTTAGCCTCCAGAACTGTGAGAAAATAAATTTCTGTTCTTTAAAGTCACTTGTTTGTGTCATTTATGTTATAGCAGCATTAGGAAATGAAAACAGTGACCTTTACAAGTCCTAGCAGAATACCACCAATGCTGGTTCCACAGAGCTGAGAAAAGAAAAGCCAGTTCTCTTTGGCTGTGCATAAAAATCACTTGGAGAATTTGTTAAATTCCAGTACATGGGCCCTGCCCCCAAGATTCTGATTCTGGATGGGTCCAAGAATCTACATTTTCAACAACCTCCCAGGTGATGCTGAGGCTACCAGTCCACAGACCACACTTTGAGTAGCACTGCGCAGTAACACACTGGGAATTTACCCTTCTCAAATCTGGCTCCATTTGGATTATTTAACAGCCTCTGGATATGAACAATATGTATTCTATTACCTTCCTCAGGGTAGGCCAAGTGTGCAAACCAAGATAACGTCGTTCATTTTACAGTCTTGGAGTGTTGTTGTTGTATACACCCAGCCTGTGCAGGCTACTCAGTTCTCCTGAAACGTTTGTAATTGTCTTGCCCTTGTACAGAAGATCACAGGCCGGAGAAGAGCGCTTGTCTCCCTGAAACAAAGAGCACGCAACCCGTCATGCTTTGTGGCTCTGTCCTTATTGCTCGCATTTATTTATTTATTTATTTTATATATACAAGAAGAAGACAATCAACACTGCTGATGAAGGAGAACATTACGGTGCTGGCGAGATGCCCTTCCCAAGTGCTTAAAAAAAAACCAACCTGTTGCCGACGAGTAGATTCCTATTCATAGCGACCCTATAGGACAGGGTAGAACTGCTCCATAGGGTTTCCGAGACTGAATCTTTACAGGAGCAGACTGCCACATCTTTTTCCTGTGGAGCTGCTGGTGGGTCTGAACCATCGACCTTTCAGAGCAGCCAAGCACTTACCCACTGCGCCACCAGGGCTCCTCCCTGAGTGATTAGTTCTGACTATTTGCAGCTAAAAGAAGGGGCTGTGCTCTGAAACTTCAGCCAAAAGCAGGGCGTTTTGTATTCAGAATAGATTCTTCCCAAGAAGAATTATAAATACTTCACAAAAGCCCATCTAACCTGTTATATAACTGAAGTATTTACGTCATTCGTAACTACTGTTTCTTGGCAGAAAATGCATGCCAAGTTCCAAATGCTCAGACGAATACCCAGGGCAAACATTTCCCTCTGTACCTTGCAGGTATGGGGTTTGGGGTTGGGAAGTGGGGAGGAAGTAGAGTAAAGCTGACAGAGGGGTAACAGCTTGTGAGAAAGCAGGGGCAATACAACGTAGAGGTCAGGACTCTGGGCATCAGGCTTACATACTCCTGAACTTGTTCATTTGCTTGGGCTATTTATTTGTATGTTGATTATTTGCTAACAGGGATAATATGCATGCGATCAGGTATTGCTGTCTAATTAATTCACATGTGTTCATCTTGTCTCCTCAACTAGATTATAAACTCAAGGTCTAGGACTATATATGGTATCTCTACTGCCTTTTGAGGTGGCCTCTTTAAATCAATTCTTGACAGCATTTAATGTCTACTAGATGCCAGCAAAAGAGCTCTGGTGGCACAATGTTTAAGTGCTCAGCTGCTAACCGAAGGTTGGCGGTTCGAACCCACCCAGCTGCTCTGTGGGATAAAAGATCTGGAGATCTGCTCCTGTAAAGATCAAAGCCTAGGAAATCATATGGACAGTTCTACTCTGTCCCATAGGGTTGCTGAGAATCACAACAGACTTGAAGGCATACAACAGATCCCATCAGGGCTCAGCAGCCCAGTTATAAAGAGTAATGAAATCAGATTGTGAGATCTAGTTGGGGTTTTGTCATGCAGGGGCAGAGGGGGGACTATGAGGTAAAGGATTAAAGGTGTTGGCAATGGCAAGAGGACAGACAAAAGGTTCACTGGGTGGAAGGGTCATGCTCTGGCAGTAATTTAACTTCAAAGATAAAAGAGGGCACTGGATCAAATAATTTCCTTTGATCTCATGGGAAATCAGACTGAAGGACAGTAAAACCAAAACCAAGGAGAGTAGGTGTCTATAAATACTGTTGTTCTCACCAACTGTTCTTATGGTGCCAGGGTAGGTTGACCTAGGACCATGGAGAAAGTTCAGTGAAATCACTAAAGATTCTCAATGGAATAGGACCAGTGCCCATTCTGGAGCTACCCTGAAGGGGCAATGAGTCTACAGCTCTCGGTGGAATGAGTTGAGATTGCCCAAGAATGTCTCCTGTTTCTGACCTGGCTGTGAGGATCTTGTTAATGGGATGACCTGCCATATCTTTGTAACCTCTGGATAAAGAAAAGTTTTTTAAATGGAACACCACCAAAAGCATTAACCAAAAAGGAAATATTGATAGAAAAGGAAGTGAGAACAGGACAGAGGCCTGATGAACACCAGTTAAAGACAGAGGAAATGTGCCAATAGTCTTGACTGAGAAAACCACTGGAGAGAAAGGAGGAAAATTAAAAAAGTGTGAGGTGTGAGAAAGCGAGGGAAAAGTCCTCTTTAAGAAGGCTGGAGTACTCAACAGTGTCAGATGCTGCCAGAGGGTCAAGCGGGATAAAGACTGAGCATGTCCCGTGTTGAATGAGCAGGCAGGGACATTGGTGAGAGCAGCTTTGGTGGAGGGAGGCACCATGAGCCAGACAGAGGGGTTGAGCAGTGGTGGTAGATGAGGGACCAGCAGAGCGTAGATAACTCTCTCAAGCATTTGTCTTTGCAGAGGTGGCGAGGGATGGGGCGATCATTAAAGTGGGTAGGAGTTAAGAGAGATTATTGTTATTTTTTAATGAGAGTCTTGAGTGTATTTAATGCTGAGGAGAGAAATTATAATGAAGAGGGGCTAGGATTTAAGATGTTATTGGGAAAGATGATAAGGGGTAACAGCATGAAGTCCTTGAGAAAGGAAGGGGTCATTCGGTGTATTTGAAGTACAGGGGGAGGAATTAGCCTAAACCCAAAAAACCAAACCCATTGTCACCGAGTCGATTCTGACTCATAATGACCCTATAGGACAGAGTAGAACTGCCCCATAGATTTTCCAAGGATCAGCTAGTGGATTTGAACGGCTGACTTTTTGGTTAGCAGCTGTAGCTCTGACCCACTGCAAAGCCTAAAAGAAGATCTCCTTTAATACGAGGATGAAAGAAAGGATATAAGTAAATGCAAATTAGCTGGTGTCAGTTGAGTGATTTTTGTAACTGATACAACTCATAATACAACTCATAATAACAATTATTGAACACTTGCCACGTACTACACTATTCTAAGCAATTCACCTGTGTTAACTCATTTTATATCCTCTGAACACTTCTATGAGGCAGGTACTATTATCATCTCCATTTTACAGCTGAGGAGAGGGAAGCACAGAAAGAGGTTAACTAATTTGCTCAAGGTCACACAGAGCCTGCCTTCACTCCAGGTAACCTGGCTCTGGTGCACTGGTGGGTCAGTGGAAGAATTCTCACCTTCCAAGCAGGAGAAGGGGTTGGATACCTGGCCAATGCGCCTCATGCACAGCCACCACCCGCCCATCAGCAGACGTTTGCATGTTGCTATGATGCTGAGCATGTTTCAGCAGGGCTTCCAGACTAAGACGGACTTTGAAGAGTCTGCTTCTGAAAATCAGCCAGTGAAAAACCCTATGGATCACAATGGTCTGATTGTCGGAACCACAACTGATCATGGGGATGGTGCAGGACTGGACAGTGTTTAGTTTCAACAACAACAGCAACAACCTGGCTCTGGAGCCCACTCTTACCCACTACTTCACCCCGCAGTTTGTCTTCACTCTCTCTAAAGGAGAGGATTAATTTGAAAATGTCCTGGTGGAGGACAAGAGCGTGACCCCTGAGAAAATGCAGAGGGCTTCCAGGCAGCGTGCAGGATTCAAGGGAGGCGGCAGCCATGCTTTGCTGGCCCAAGCAAGGAGAACTTCTGAAAATGTTCTAGACCAGGAACAACCAGAAATCAGGCTGGCTTCCCAGCAAAGGCAGGACTCCTTTGATGGGAATCCAAACACAATAAGAGGCTGTTCAAAGAGCAGACACTACTCAGCACTGTACTTGATAATTACATTGCTAATTGTTCATTTTCTGATTAAAAAAAAAAAGGAAGAATTACTCTTGAAGAAAAAGCTAGAGGGAGATTCCAGCTTCCAAACTGTCCTTCAAAATGAGTAAACAGGATATACGAGACCTATTAACGGAAGGGGTGAAGGTAAGTTATTAGGAAGGGATGGAATGGAGCGTGGATTTACTGGCCGAATTATGCAACCTTAGTTTTATAGGAACACTGTGCTTCACAGAGATCTGCTGGACTGTGGGTGTTATTCATATCCCTTGACAAGCACTCAGGGGATCCTATGACCACAAACTTGTGACTCAAACTTCCAGTCTTAACAAGCTGGTCACGCATAAATAGTCCCCCAATCTGCAAAATACCCTGCCTTAATGCACCTTCTCAATAAGCTCTAGTTGATTGACTGGTTGGCTAAATGACTGGAAGCTTTTCTTTCCCAAGCCAAGACTACATTTAAAAAATTGAAATGAGATTGGGACAGAACCTGAGAATTTTTGATATATTTATTAGAAATAGAAGAGAAAATGAACCATGAAATTTCAAAGTTTGCAAATGGTACCGAGCATGCTTATATCATCAGATGATGATCTGATGTTGTTGATGAACCAGAAGAAGACCACAGGGGACTCACAGAGTGGCCAGAGGTATAGTGTTGAGTTTGCATGTCAGCAAGTATAAGCTAATCCGTGCAGGAGGAGTGAAGCTGTCTCATGAGTCATAAACTCTGATAATCGTCTCAGCCTAGGAAAGGATTTAGGAATCACCTGTAGAATGTTCAATCCATTGACCTGCTGGAATCAATGATAAACATTACAAGGAAGAGTACTGAAAAGACAGAAAGATTGTTTTAGTCTATATAATTTCCTACACACTTGAAATTCTTCATGTTTCTAGAAATTAAATCTAAGAGAAGGAAGGGAGAGGAAGGCAGGGAGGGAGGAAGGAAGAAAGGAAGGAAGGAAGGAGGAAATAGGGATAAAGGTCTCAAGGCATTGAAGATGGCTCAGCTTTGAGTCACTAAACTTCAACAATCAAGAAGATAGAAGGTTGCCAGATGACAATAAGCCACCAGATTAGAGCTTTTCAGCTTGGGAAAAGTAAAGGCTGAATGAAAACATCAAATATAATAAATAATAAACTAAACAGATGAGGGGAATATGGAATTTTATACTGAATGTCGGACATTAGGACTAAGGGGTCCTTCCAGACTTCAACTATGTAATTTTAGAAGAATAGTATCAACTGACAAGCCATTAAACGATTCTGAGACTCATTAATAAATCAACAAATACTTATCTTATTTAATCAAATTTAAGGTGCTATAACTGAAGCACGTCATTGTTTTTTATGTATCGCCAAGAAAAAAAAAAAATCTCTGGCAGCTGAACTCTGACTGTTGACAATTATGAGCTACATCCTGATTTCAGAGATGTTAAAACAGAAAAGAAAATGTTTGTTTTTAGAATCAATAAAATACAATATTTAGTCTCTAGAATGTGCAATAAAGACATTGTGCTAAGTTATGAGGCACTGCCAGTACAGTTAAGAAAACATTAATCATACAAAGAATCAATGGTAACAGCCAGATAAGAGGTGCATATGATAAGCAGCATTAAAGCGTTTGAAGAAGGCCAGGTAAGACTTTTAAACAATGATGGCTGCAGTGGGATGGATGGCGAGAAGAGGGGAGACCTGTCCTGAGGCTATGGCAGTTTTCTACTCGAGCTGGCAAAGGATGGGGTAGGTGAGAGACCTATTTTCTATAACGAATACATTGTACTTATCACCTCCAGAAAAGGTCAGAATGAGCATGTTGAGTATGTTTTCACACTAAATTCTTTACACTTGGACTGATTTCTGCAGAAAGGGCAATAATAAACCAGGGACAGGAAGTTCTAAAGCAGAGTTTGGAAGGGGTGTGTCTTAGTTTTCTAGGGTTGCTTAACAAAATACCACAAAATGGGCAGCTTTAAAGAACAGAAATTTATTTTCTCACAGTTCTGGAGGCTGGAAGTCCAAATCAGGGTCTTGGCCATGTCAATTCCTTCTGGGGGTTTTGAGAGAGGAACCGTTCCATACCTCTCTCCTAGTCTCTGGTGGCTGCCGGCAATCCTTGGCGTTCCTTTGCTGCTTATAGATGCATCTGCCTCTGTCATCACATGGCGTCTCTTTTGCTCTCTATGTGTTTCTCTGCGTCTGTTTATAAGACATCACTCAGAGGGAACAGACTTAGAACCCACCCTACTCTGGTATGACCTTGTTTAACTTAACTGGTAACAAAAGAAAACCCTAATTCCAAACAACATCCCTTCACAGGTACAAGGGTTAGGACTTCAACAAACTTTTTGTCGGGGGGACACAAGTCAATCCATAACAGGGTGTTCCTTGAGGGAGGCGCCAAGGTGGAGAGGCAGAATCTATCGAAAAGAGTCACAACACTGGGTAGAAAAAATTGGTAGAGGGTAAAATAACAAGGATCAAGTCAGAATGGAAACTGAGAGAATGGGAACAGCCAAGGTTAGAGGATGAGAGAGAGCAGAACGGTTTGGCTCAAGGAGAATGGTTCAGACGTAAGATCACGGACTCCTGTTCTCTTTTACGAGGTGCCTCTCCTGGGTGCAGGAATCCCTGGGTGGGGCAAATGGTTAAGTGCTGGACTACTAACCAAAAGGTCAGCCGTTCAAACCACCCAGAGGTGCCTCGGAAGAAAAGCCTGGTGGCCTGCTTCTGAACGGTCACAACTTTGAAAACCCTATGCAGCAGCTCTACTCTGCACACATGGCATTGCTATAAGTCAGAATTGACTCGACAGCAACTGGTTTGGTCTTGCGTGCAGATGTGCTCGCTCAAAGGACAGGTATTTTGAAGAATGTCAGGGCCATATTGGGTTATTAAGGAAAATGAGTATTTTCAGTTTCTGCTCTTAACATTGTAGAGATCATAACCACATCTTTCTACAACATGTAACTTGTAGCCTTTGTCGGGCACCTTGCCAGGGACTGGATGAAATAAGGCTCCGCGCCAAGTATGGAAACTATTACGATAACTGAAAATGTGAATTCCTGGAACTTAAGGCACAGCCTTACCTGAATTTAGACATGAAGCATCTTTGAAACCATTTGACTGTGCATTCATTTAAATGCTTCCTTCACAGAAGAGAAAACAGAAACAACTGAAAATCATTTTTCTTTCAAACAGATTACATGCTTTGCCATCTCACATGAAGAGAGAAATATCTTCTCTTTTTGACTCTACAAAGGAGTTGTGCAGTTTTTCCATCTGTCCAGCTTGTGTTCAGTTGTGTGTAAAGTGAACTGATGACAGTGGCCCAATTAATTAGCCACTAAAACTCCCATGCAAAATTCCTTAGACTTCCTCAGCCAGAGAAACCTCTAGGTTATAACTGCTGCTTCAGAATTTTTCTTTCTTGTTTTGTCTGCTGACCATGAGAATCAGAAAATGATGTGACATCTCACTTAAAAATTCCTAGCGTATGAAATACCTACCAAATACTATAGTTTAAAATTATTTGGTCATTTGATTAATTTCTTCTACACAATTCTCATTGTAAGCTTTTGCCTGCTGTAAAGCATTATAAGGAAACAGTCCTGTTCTTTCTGAGCTTTTCCCATTTTTTTCCTGCCTCCCAAATGGATTTGGGAGGCAGGTAAATCTGGATTGTCTCTTCTGTTTTGGAATAACCGTTGTTTTAGGATTTTTTTTTTTTTTCAGAGTAGTTCTTAATAGAGTAGAGTTCCTGGGTGGTACAAACGGCTAATATGCTTGGGTGCTAAGAAAAAGGTTTGGAGGTTTGAGTCTACCCAGAGGTGCCTCAGAAGAAAGGCATAGTGATCTACATCCAAAAAATCAGCCATTGAAAATCCTATGGAGCACAGTTCTACCCTGACACACACGGGGTCACCATAAGTTGGAGTTGGCTCAATGACAACTGGTTTGGTTTCTTAATAAAGTAGGGAAAAGATTTAATGGTCTCTTATTTTTATAGAAAGAAAGCATCTGATATTTTTTCCAAAAGGCAACATGATTTCTCTCAAAATGCTTACCTACCCCCCAAACTTAAGGATATGATGCGTAAGAACATGCATGGCTACTTTTTAATATCTTCTCATTTTTGAACATTTAAGCTACTGGAAATACAGATTTAGGGGAAAGCAAGTGACTACCTATGCCTAGTAGTGTAATACTACCAGTTAAGAATTGAGTATAAGGAACAATTTTCTGAATAAATTCCAGTAAAAGCAAGAAAGTTGCTTTCCGGGAAAAAGCATCTAAGTTCAGCATCTCTGCATTGTGTGGCGACTTGAGTGCAGTTCCAAGCCCAAATCTCCTGTGACACATGAAGAGCAGGAATATAACTTCCCGGTGAGATTCTGTTTACAACAGGAACTCTTAGGATATAAATAATTGCAAAATCCACTTGGCTCTGAATGCCAGATACAGGCAAGTTCACAGGTATTCCTTTTTGTATTAAATCTCTTATGTTTGAGTTCTGGGACCTTCTAATGTTTGCAGCAGGACTTCAGATCCATTCAGCTCAGTTCAGTCATGGCCAATGAAGAGACACCAGAATGGAACTGAATTTTTAAAATGTGGGTGAACTGGAATGATAACCGGAACAGGAAAAATTACAGGTCAAAGCCCTGCGAGAAAATTAATCCCTGTTTTAGAAAACAAGGGCTGCGTGCATGTTGCATAGCAACCAATTCTCCTGACCAGCAGAGCCAGAAACAGCGATGCTCGATGCTCGGGTCAAAGATGACAATCGACTATGCCGCTTTGAATATGTATGGCTCTCCACAGTCCTGGCAATAATCCAATGTCATGCATCAGTCTCCTGAAAGGGCTCACTGTGTCTCTTCCGAGGGCTTCAACCTGTAATTTTTCCCACTCTGGTTATCATTCCGGATCACCCAAATTTAAAAAATTCAGATCTGTTCTGGTTTTGTTTTGTTGGCCATCACTGAACTGGTTTGAACTGGTGCAAAGCCCTGGTTTGCAGCTACGTAGGTAAACCTGACTGGGCCACAAGTAATCCACCTTCCTTGTTTATGCTACCTACCAAGAAAAAAATCTCTCTGGATAATGAAGATGCACAACAGGGGGTGTTAGCAGCATCTAGGAAAAGGCATGGGGCCTCAGGCCATCTCGCTGCAGGGTGGGGAAGAAGAGAAGTAATGACTGTCCCTTGGAGACTGTGAAAAAATATGGAGTTCCAGGTCTGGACAAGGCAAGGAACAGGTGAATCCAGATGTTAGAAACCAACATAGCAAAGGTTGGAGTCAAGCAAATGGGGACAAGTTTCAGAACAAGTCCCATGACTACTAAGTGGCAGAACTGGAGTAAAACAAGTCCCACGACTGCTAAGTGGCAGAACTGGAGTTTGAACCCATGTTTGTTTAGCTCCAAAACCTGTGCCATTAACTACAATATTGCTCTGCTAGACTCTCCCATGTCCCATTGCTAAGGCTGCCTCCTCAGCCCTCTGCAAGCTGGCCTCCACCCGATCACTTTCCTGAAATTTCCTTGATAAAGGGTACCAGTGATTTCCCAAACTCACAGATCTTTTTTATCTCCTATTAGGCTGCATTTCTCTGCTGCACTTGACCCTAATGACCATGTACTCCTTGAACACTCTGTTCTCCTAGGTCTTGTGACTCTGTTCTTCTTTGACCGACATCTTGCTTCTCCCTTACAATGTCTCCTTTGGGGTCCCAAGCTCCTCTGCCCACTGTACATTCCATTATCGGTACAAGGTACCATCACCATATAGCATCCCAAATCAAAGTCCTCTTGCACCTCCTCAGTCACCAACTCTGATGAATTCCACCCATGAAATGACTTGTGGCTCCATTCTGTCCACTCCAGCCTGGGTACCACTGGCCTGGCCTTCATAATATCTTCTCTGGACTTCTGCAGGAGCCTCCTACCTCCCTTCCTGTCACCTCCCCTTTAATCCTCTCTCCACACACAGACAGTATATTAAAAAGCAAGTCTGATAATGTTACAGCCTTGCTTAAGTCCTTCCAATGGCTCCTATCACTGTGTGCTAAAATGTTGACTTCTCATGGTAGGGTACAAGGTCTACCACGTACTGCCTCCTATTGCCCTCTCAGCTTTCCCTCCTGCCCACTCCTGTCTCCCTGTATGGTCACACTACCAAACTGACTACTGATCCCTACAAACAACAAACTCTTCCAAGCCTGCTGCCTTTGCTTCTGAGCCTCCTCTGCCTAAAATGCTCATCTCACCTTTCCTCAACTAGCAACTCCCTATTAATTCTTTATGATACAGTTCAGGTGTCGTCTCCTCGGGGAGCTTTCCTGACCCCTAGATTGACCTGCAAGCACCCTCTCTGTATGCACTGATCTCTGCACATATCCCACTGATCAGTTACCACCCTGTATGGAAGTATCCCAACTGGACCAATAAACAACATCATGATAAATGGAGAAAAGACTGAAGTTGTCAAGGATTTCATTTTACTTGGGTCAACAATCAATGCCTATGGAAGCAGCAGTCAAGAAATCAAATGACGTATTGAATTTGGGCAAATCTGCTGGAAAAGACCTCTTTAAAGTGTTAAAAAGCAAAGACATCACCAAGAGGATTAAAGTGCCCTCGACTCAAGCCTCATTGGCATGTGAAAGCTGGACAATGAATAAGGAAAACGGAAGAAGAATTGATGTCTTTCAGTTATGGTGTTGGTGAATACTGAATATTTCACGAACTGCCAGAAGAATAAACAAACCTGTCTTGGAAGAAGTACAGCCAGAATGCTCCTTAGAAGCAAGGGTGGCGAGACTTCATCTCACGTATTTGGGACATGTTATCAGGAGGGACCAGTCCCTGGAGAAGGATATTATGCTTGGTAAAGTAGAGGGCCAGCGAAAAAGAGGAAAACTCATTGAGATGGATTGACATAGTGGCTGTAACAACGGGCTCAAATATAACAAAATATAACAAATATAACAGGACTGGGCATTGCTTCGTTCTGTTGTACATAGGGTCGCTATGAATTGGAACCGACTTGATGACACCTAACAACGACGACATGAAAGTATCAGCTTCTCCCTTAAACTATAGTTTCCATAAGCACTAGGTCTCTGTCTTGTTCACTTACATGTCCCTGCACCTAGCACAGAGCAATTGTTGACCTGAACTGCACAGTCCCCGAGTCACAGCTGGTTGGCCTGGTCTACTGCCATGGTACCACCTATGCAGCTCACAGAGCATGCCCACCATATTCAGACCCGCTGCTGAAGGCCTATAAAGGCAGCTTAAGCTGAAGTCCAGAAGAAAGCAGTCTCCCCTTCTTCCTAGTACCTCAACCCGGGACTCTACCCAGGTAACTGGTCATGGTCCTACTTCAAGGGATAAGGCACTGCTCAATTTCCACCCCAAAGAAGAGACCTGCCACCCTTGCTCTGGGGGGAGTGTAGCGGGAAGAGGCGTGGAATTGTACTCAGACCCGTGGTTAGACTCCTATGGTATTTGACAAGGCTCAGTACATGCACCCCTGTTCTTTGTTTGGGCTCATTTGATAAGTAGATACCACAGCCAGGAAGTCAGAGATCAAAATACCAGCTTTATTACGGAAAACAGTCCCTAGTGGTGCAAACCGTTAATGTGCTTGGCGGCTAACTGAAAGATTGGAGGTCAAAGTCCACCCAGAAGTGCCTTGGAAGAAAGGCCTGGTGATCTACTTCTTACAAATCTTAAAAGTCATCCCCCCTCAAATGTGGGTGAGGCTCTGTCACTGGCCCCTCCTCCCCCCCGGGAATGAATCCCACTCGGCATGAGGGCGATTTTCTGTGTTATTTCCATCTTGTTCACTCTGTGTTACGCTCATCCTATCTTCCGGCTTGCCGTGGCCACTTCTCATAAGAGGGGAAATAACTGGGTGTGCGGGCTCAGGACTTGGAACTAAGTCATTCATTCAATTAAAACTTACTGAACACCTACTATGTGCCAGCAGGGGCAGATTAGCCAGTAAACACGGTATGTATCGGTTTGCAACGAGCAAGATACTTGTGTTTACTTGCTCATATGTGGTGAGCAATTTCACATGGGTTTCACCACATCTTGGAGGTGGTGGGGGACAGGTGAAATTGTAGCCTGTAGACTGGTGGGAAGGCATGATTAGGCCCATACGTACCGTGCTTATTGGATAATTCAGCCCTGTGTGCCAGGCACTGTTCGAGGCCCGAGACTGAGAGACTATCCTCCGCCTATGGGACTGGAGTTTCCTGCTTGAATCAGGGGCCAGTTCACAGGGCTTGCTGTGTGTACTTAGGCAAGTCTCATTGCCCTCTTCAGGTTTGGCCCACCCCGTACACTACCCCACACTACCAGGTGCTGTGAGATGGTTAGTCAGTGTCCTGTGGATTATAACGGAGTGACCCAGGAGGTAAGAAGGTGGCTACTCCATGGGAGGATAGTATGTGTGCTCATATCCGTGAATATCCATGCTGGCAGTGGGAATGGAAAAAAGGGAATGACTTCAAGAGACATAACAGGGAGGGACCTAGAAGACTTAGGGACAGACTGTGTGTAGAGGGAGGGAAGGGAAGGAGGCACAGGAGAGGTGGTGCTGGGTGACTAGAAAGCTGGGACCGGGAATGGCTTTAGGCTGTAGCTGAGAGTTGGGCTAAAGGAGTTGGTCTGGGATTATTGAATTTTTAGGTGACAGCAGAATGACTGGCTTTCTCTCAGGTATTTTGAAATGCAGTTCTAAAAATGGGGAGAAAGATGGGGCCTGTGGAAATTAGGAAGTTGTCACTAAAATATTTCGGTCTGAAGTGGTCTTCAGTGAAGTGTCATTAATATAAACATTACCTGAATATCCTTCTGTCCTCCAGCCTTTAGGGGTTGTCCTTTCTTTAATTCCCAATGAATCTCCATGCAACCCACCCGCCCCAACACCCTGACACGCACCAACACACACTAACACACAGAGCTGGGTTGGTGCAGACGCATAAACCAGGCGTTAAAGTCATACAAACGTGCAGCTATATTCCAGGTGAAAAAACTGAGCTAAAAACGAGCTTTACACAATTCTAGGCAATAACAACTTTCCATACTCACTGAGGGCCTGTTGTGGGCCAGAGAGTGAGTAGAGAGTGTGTTACACTCTCTCCCATTAAACCTCTAAAGGTCACAGGAGTAGGTATTATTATCCTTAATTTACAGGTGAGGCAGTAGAGAGAAGTTAAAGAGAAAGTCCAAAGTCACAGAACTTAAAGGGCCGAGCGAGAATTCATGTGGCTCTCTCTCGACTAGGACACCTTCCTATTTCCTGCTAAGTGACTCTGTTTCACATTCCATAAGTCAGAATGGAGCCATTCCTAAACCAACTTGAGCAATCAACTGCTGCTTCCAAGATCTACAGGCTGGTGACAGAGGTTGAAGAAAAGGTACACTCCTTAAAAGATTTTTCTTGCAAATTTGGCCAGCTTCTTAAATGATCGTTGCATTTACTTTGATCTATCTCCTTCAGGGATGAAGAATCTGTCCTGTTCCCTTTCCCCTGTGCTTATAAATGTTCCTTAATAAATTATGCTTGCTGACACCCGGTGAGAAAGCCTTTCATCATCCTGCACAGGTTCGCATAGGATAAAACCACTAACACAGTTCACCCAGAGTGCACTGTCCAGAGAGGTACAGGTTTAATATTCACAGTTGTAAATGCCATCTTTATGCTGATGAGGGAGAAAGAGCTGGCAGTCTGCTTCCGTAAAGATTTACAGCCTTGGAAACCCTACTCTGTCCTATACGGTCGCTATGAGTCAGAATCGACTTGACAGCAGTGGGTTTTTGGCTTTTTATGATGATGATACCCAAGCTTTTATCTTCAGTTAAGACTTCACTCTAAACTCAGGTGTCTTAGTTATTTAGTGCTGCTATAAGGGAAATATCACAAGAGGATGGCTTTAACAAAGAGAAATTTATTACCTCACAGTAAAGTAGGCTAAAAGTCCAAATCCAG
>NW_004443938.1:21227071-21238929 GCF_000243295.1 Trichechus manatus latirostris
AGGCCCGAGACTGAGAGACTATCCTCCGCCTATGGGACTGGAGTTTCCTGCTTGAATCAGGGGCCAGTTCACAGGGCTTGCTGTGTGTACTTAGGCAAGTCTCATTGCCCTCTTCAGGTTTGGCCCACCCCGTACACTACCCCACACTACCAGGTGCTGTGAGATGGTTAGTCAGTGTCCTGTGGATTATAACGGAGTGACCCAGGAGGTAAGAAGGTGGCTACTCCATGGGAGGATAGTATGTGTGCTCATATCCGTGAATATCCATGCTGGCAGTGGGAATGGAAAAAAGGGAATGACTTCAAGAGACATAACAGGGAGGGACCTAGAAGACTTAGGGACAGACTGTGTGTAGAGGGAGGGAAGGGAAGGAGGCACAGGAGAGGTGGTGCTGGGTGACTAGAAAGCTGGGACCGGGAATGGCTTTAGGCTGTAGCTGAGAGTTGGGCTAAAGGAGTTGGTCTGGGATTATTGAATTTTTAGGTGACAGCAGAATGACTGGCTTTCTCTCAGGTATTTTGAAATGCAGTTCTAAAAATGGGGAGAAAGATGGGGCCTGTGGAAATTAGGAAGTTGTCACTAAAATATTTCGGTCTGAAGTGGTCTTCAGTGAAGTGTCATTAATATAAACATTACCTGAATATCCTTCTGTCCTCCAGCCTTTAGGGGTTGTCCTTTCTTTAATTCCCAATGAATCTCCATGCAACCCACCCGCCCCAACACCCTGACACGCACCAACACACACTAACACACAGAGCTGGGTTGGTGCAGACGCATAAACCAGGCGTTAAAGTCATACAAACGTGCAGCTATATTCCAGGTGAAAAAACTGAGCTAAAAACGAGCTTTACACAATTCTAGGCAATAACAACTTTCCATACTCACTGAGGGCCTGTTGTGGGCCAGAGAGTGAGTAGAGAGTGTGTTACACTCTCTCCCATTAAACCTCTAAAGGTCACAGGAGTAGGTATTATTATCCTTAATTTACAGGTGAGGCAGTAGAGAGAAGTTAAAGAGAAAGTCCAAAGTCACAGAACTTAAAGGGCCGAGCGAGAATTCATGTGGCTCTCTCTCGACTAGGACACCTTCCTATTTCCTGCTAAGTGACTCTGTTTCACATTCCATAAGTCAGAATGGAGCCATTCCTAAACCAACTTGAGCAATCAACTGCTGCTTCCAAGATCTACAGGCTGGTGACAGAGGTTGAAGAAAAGGTACACTCCTTAAAAGATTTTTCTTGCAAATTTGGCCAGCTTCTTAAATGATCGTTGCATTTACTTTGATCTATCTCCTTCAGGGATGAAGAATCTGTCCTGTTCCCTTTCCCCTGTGCTTATAAATGTTCCTTAATAAATTATGCTTGCTGACACCCGGTGAGAAAGCCTTTCATCATCCTGCACAGGTTCGCATAGGATAAAACCACTAACACAGTTCACCCAGAGTGCACTGTCCAGAGAGGTACAGGTTTAATATTCACAGTTGTAAATGCC
Organism: Trichechus manatus latirostris; assembly: GCF_000243295.1. NCBI lineage: Eukaryota > Metazoa > Chordata > Mammalia > Sirenia > Trichechidae > Trichechus > Trichechus manatus. The sequence goes on from NW_004443938.1 coordinate 21,228,562, forward strand.
ATCTTTATGCTGATGAGGGAGAAAGAGCTGGCAGTCTGCTTCCGTAAAGATTTACAGCCTTGGAAACCCTACTCTGTCCTATACGGTCGCTATGAGTCAGAATCGACTTGACAGCAGTGGGTTTTTGGCTTTTTATGATGATGATACCCAAGCTTTTATCTTCAGTTAAGACTTCACTCTAAACTCAGGTGTCTTAGTTATTTAGTGCTGCTATAAGGGAAATATCACAAGAGGATGGCTTTAACAAAGAGAAATTTATTACCTCACAGTAAAGTAGGCTAAAAGTCCAAATCCAGAGCATCAGCTCCAGGGGAAAACTTTCTCTGTCAACTTTCTCATCAATCTTCCCCAGACTACGAGCTTCTCCATGCAGGACCTTGGGTCCAAAGGACACACTCTGCTGCCGGCACTGCTTTCTTGGTGGTATGAGGTCCCCAACTCTCTGCTTGCTTCTCTTTCCTTTTATCTCTTGTAAGATAAAAGGTGATGCAGGCCACACCCGAGGGAAACTCCCTTTACATTGGATCAGGGATGTCACCTTAGTAAGGGTGTTACAATCCCACCCCAATCCTCTTTAACATAAAATTACAATCACAAAATGGAGGACAACCACACAGTACTGGGAATCATGGCCCAGCCAAATTGATACACACATTTTTGGGGGGACATAATTCAATCCATGACATCGGGAATTGTACATCTAACTGGCTATTTGACATTGCCACTTAGATATTTCACACTGTCTCAGACTTAACATACTCAAAACGCAACTTTTGATTTCCTTCTTTCTCCTCCATAAACATGATCCTCTCCTATTTTTCTCATCTCTGCAGATGATACCACCATACACCAAGGAGACGTTGAAGGGTTTTGTTAGAGAAGGGCCTGGCCAGGTTTATTTATTTTTTACCTAGGTCATCTTGTCAACAATGTGGGCTCTGAATTTTTACAGCTGAAAGGAGAGACTTGAGTGGGTGGCCACAAAGCAGGTTAATCTGTAAGGCTTCACTCATGACTGATGGAATTATTTTCTTTACATTAATAAAATATGATATATAAGAATAAGGTAATGAAATGTTATAGAAATTTCTATTAGGTTTAACCATATGAAATGGCCATTTATAGGTCAACAACAGGTGAATAGTGGCAATTTTATGTGATTCACAGCAGATAGCATCTCTGTCTATCAAATACTGTACCTAGTTTTGGTAAAAGTGTTAGAAAACAAACACGATTATACACTACTGGTACAAGTACAAATTGTAAAAAAAAAAAACTTTCCATAAGGCAATTGTATCTTAAATCCTAATACAGTAAAATTTCATGGAGTAATTTTACTTTGGGAGAAAAAGGAAACACCAGTGCAAAAAGATTGTTTGTTTACTGCAGTGTGTTTATAACAGGAAAAAATGGAATCTGCCCAAATGTTTATCCACAAGAGACTTTACGTAAATAAGGTTAACCTGTTCCATGAAATGTCATTCAACTACTTAAAATAATGATGTAGAACTGAATTTAATATCATGAGAAGAGATCCACAGCATATTGTTGAGCAAAAAGGGCAAGATATAAAATGACATGTATAATACGATACCATTTTTTGAATTATGATTCCGTGTCTAATTATTACAATATGCAGAGAAAATTATCTGGAAAAGGATATTTCTAAATGTTAACCAAGGCTACCTCTAGATGAAGGGATTTCAAAAGATCTTTTTTTTTCTTTATACTTTCTAGTATTTTCTAAGATTTGTATGAGTATGTTATTTATCTAATCAGAAAAAAAAGCTACCTTCAAAAGAAAAAACCTAACTAACAACAACAAAAAAAGCTTCAAAATATTTAGATAAATGTAAGAATGATCATTTTTTAGGGAAAATCCTAGTGTTTAGATGAATCTCCCTAATCTTTGACACTGGCCTTCCTACATTTTTCATGATGCCAACTGTGAAAACAGAGAATAGGTTCAGAGTCAGAATCAACTCGATGGCAATGGGTTTGGTTTTGGGTTTTATAGAAGACATTCAGTGTATGTGGACAATGGACAGACTTGCACTGATCATGGTGATCATAGTCAATAGTTGAAAGGGATTGGGCAGTGAAAGCTGTTAGACAACTCACACATGAAGTAAACTTCAAAAACTATTTGTTGACTCTTGGATGGGTGGGGCTTCTTTTTTTTAAACTCCTCCTAGTATGTTCTGAACCTAGGTTTCACAATAAAGCTCCTGGCACCGTATCTTACAGCTATTTCTGGCTACCTATGTGTAAAGCTAACACAGCATTGAGCAAAGTCCTGGTACTGGCGTTGACCGGGAAGTTTTCCTTCTTTCTTCCCTCTGTGGGATGGTTCTAGGCAACTGTGGAGCCCAGGTGCTTCGCGTGGATTGGAATCAAAAAGACATGTTTCAGTTTGTCAACTGGGGTAAATGATCACTGGCTCCGAGCCTGAAGACGCCAGAAGGTGCTGCCATCCTTGACAAAATCTGCCTTTAGTCTGACGTGCTGATTGATCCTTTCCCAAATGGGGCTCTGGGGAAAGGGAAACGTTTGCCAGAGGAAATCTTACAGAAGAACCCAAGACTCATCTCTGCGAATGTTTCTACCAGAATGAACTTACCCAGTAAGTATTGCCAAAGCAAAGAGCATGATATTAACTTTTTGGCTTTGTCTGGTGTACTGTCAAAATTTGGCCGGAAACATGGGAAACCATAGGCACCCCCAAATTTCCTGGCTTCCTCAGTCGGAGGAGGGGCTCTGGGGGCAATGGGTATTGTGATGGCTCTTTTCGAATGTGCCCAGTCTGCTAGACAGCAAACTGTTGATGCCAATGTGATAGAAGGGACAGCTTATGTTAGCTCCATACTGCGGTACTTGCAGAATTTGGACAATTTTAACAAAGTGAAGGGAGAAAATCTACATGATGAAACAAACGTATTGGACCTCCAATGGAAAATTTATGACTGTGGGGGGCTTATGAAGCCCCTATCTATGAGAAATTTCTGGAAGGACTGGATTTCGATACTTTAAAAACTTTCCAGGCAGCTGAGTTCACCAGACTGGCCGAGGCTGAAGACACTTTTTTGTAGACATATTTTCTACAAAGACACAAGCAGAATGGTGTGAGATCTTTGATGGATTGGATGCCTGCGTGATCCTGTTCTGTCCTTTGATGCTATTTCTCAACTCCTGGAGAAGTGCTGTTCTTTTATCGTGGATCAGCAAGATGTGATATGCCCAATGCCAGTTCCACCTCTTTCAAAAAAACTCCAGCTCCTGTCCCTTGCAGACGGAGTCCACGCCTAGGTGAACGCTCAGAAGAAATACTCAGAAAATATGGATTTGGCAAAGAAATAACAGCCCATCTCCATGCTGCAGGAGTCATTAAAAGCAGTAAGCCAACAGCTTATCTATAACATTTAATTGTGAAATGTGCCTGTTTGATAAGTAATCTCATGTTCTTAAATTGATATGTAAGATAAGGAAATTGTAGGTGCTTTCCTTTGCGGGGAGTTCATTTCTGTGTTAAGATTAAATCACATACTTTCAGAATATGTAAAGAATGCTGGCATGTTTTATTTGTTAGACTGCTATGATTTTTTTTTTTTAATTAATAGACTTTATTTTTTTTTAAGCAGTTTTAGGTTTACAGAAAAATTAAGCAGAAAGTGCAGAGTTCCCATATGTCCCCCACTCCCGGAGTTTTTCCTGTTATGAACATTTTGCATTTGTGGTACATTTGCTATAATTAGTGAACCAATATTGGTACATTATTATTAACTAAAGCCCAGAGTTCGCATTGAAATACATAGTTTATATAGTAACTCTTTGTGTTGTACAATTCTATGGGTTTAGGCAAATGCATAATGTCATGTGTCCACTGTTACAGTATCATACAGAATAGTTTCACTGCCCTAAAAATGTCCTGTGCTCCACCTCTTCATCCCTCACCCCCTCCCCCTGTACCTTGGCAACCACTGATCTTTTTCCTGTCTCTATAATCTTGCTTTTTCCAGAATGTCATACAGTTGGAATCATATAGTATGTAGCTTTTTCAGAGAGGCTTCTTTCACTTAGCAATCTGCATATAAGATTCCTCCATGTCTTTTCATGGTTTGATAGCTCATTTCTGTCTGAAATACCCTTTTATAATTTTTATACCAAATAAGGACTGTAGCGTTTACATGTATTGTCCGTATTATTCTGTGATCCAAACCAATGGCATATTTGGCAAGTATTACACTTAAAGTAATTTTAAAATGTTGTCTCATGTCTTGAAATTGAACAAGTTTCTACATGTTAATACTTTTTTAAAAAATCACTTAACTGTTTTGCTGGGTTTGCCCTAGTGGGGGAAGAGAGAAGGACACGATTTAAAATTTAACCATAATATACAATGTGTTTCAAGGTGGGGCAATATGGAAAGAATATTACTAGATGGTTATACTTTAACAAAATGTAAACACACATACTCTCAGACCCAAATGTAGACAAGCATGCACATTGCAATGCACCAGGAATGCTGTACTTTAACAAATAATGGGTGATAGGCAATTTTTTTCTTAGAGGGTAAGTGCCCTATTTTGTGTGTGTGGCGGGGGGGGGGTCACATAAAATGATCTCATCTCACAAAAATCATTTTGTGAGAACCCATTCCAAATCAGTTTTTCTTGGGGGTGTGTCCTTGGCTGATTCTTTCTGTCCCTGCGCAACTTTTAATTTTCCTCCCACTCTACCTTTCTGGGAAGGTTCAAAGCAAGAGACTCCTTTCTCAACCCCATTGACTAAGTGCCTTTCAATTTTTATGAAATACGGGAATTTAAATACATATATTGCCGATTGACCCCCAGAAAAGATACAAATTTATACCCCTCCAATAGTATGTGAAAGTACATTTCTTTGCATGGTTGCAACTCTGAATATTATGAATCATTTTATCTTTGTCAGTCATTTTAGTGATAACATTTACTTTATTCTTGTTTTAGTTTGCTTTTCTTAGATTACTAGTGAGATGGAGCATCTTTCTCTATGCTTCTTGACATTTGTGTTCATCTTTAGAGTACTGATCATTTTAAACCTTTGCCTATTTTTAGATTAGAATGTTGTCTTTTTATTGTTTCACAGGAACATTTTGTCTGCCATTTATGTTGCTCATATTTTTCTTAATTTGATGTTTCTCTTTTAACTTTGTAGAACTTTTTACTGTGCTCAAGTTTTAATTTTTTATGAAATCAATCTTAAAAGCATAAACTTCATACTGTGGGAGACTGCAAAAACAGCTGTAGGTTTTTCCTCCTTCTTGTGCCCATGCCCTTTGCAATGTGACTTTGCTGCTCCCCCAGCAAGAGAAGGCACCTATTTCCCTGTCCCTTGAGTCTGGGCAGGACTGGGACCTTCAATGGCCAGTGGGATGTGGCCAAGGTGACGGTGTGCACCAAGATGCCTTGTAGATCTTTGCTGTCTTCTTGGAGCCTTACTACCGCCATGTGAAAAATCCAGGCTGGTTTGCTGGATGAGAAGACATATGGCCCAGTTGCCCTCACCTAGGCCAGTATCCAGCCAACCACCAGACGTGTGGGTAAAGCCGTTCTGGACAACCAGTCCACAGCCCACCGGCCAGCTGAGCACAGACTTATGTTGAGATCAGCCATGCCTGGCCCAGATCAGCAGAACTATCCAGATGATCTGTAACTGTGAACGATCATAAATGTTTATAGCTTTAAAGCACTGAATTTAGGGACAGTTTGCTACGAAGCAGTAAATAACTGATAAATCTATGTTGTCTTCTAATACTAAGCTTTTTGGGGTTGCTTTTGTCCCCATAAAAAAAAGTTTATGCATGGCATGAGGTAGTTAAGGGGGTCTTTATTTCTTTTACTAACTGTATAGCCAATTTTCTCAACACTATTTATGGAAATTCCTTGAACCACTTATTTGAAATGTCATTGTTTTCATTAACTAAATTCCCATATACACAAGGGTTTGCTTCTGAGCTCTCTAATATGTTCCACTGATTTATTTGCTTATTTCTGTGCCAATAACAATGTTCAGTTACTTAATTTTAGAGTATGACTTGATATCTAAGGGAATAATGCTGGATATCAATTTTTAGAATTGAAGGGGAGGCATATTGTGTTAAATACTTTTGTAGTCCACACAGAATCTGGCTAATGTTTGTGAACAGGGTGGTGATTGCAAAATATTTTTTAAAAGAGGAAACATTTGGTTTTCTATATTGTAATTCTGTGGCATTCAATATACTAGAAATAAATTTGGGGACCATGTGGTTTACAAAGATGACATTTACGGTCATTATCTCTTTTTATCCTCACAACTCTGAAAGGTATAAGGTTAGCAATCCCAGAAAGGCTACATCATGCTCAAGATGGAGGAAGAAGGAGGAGAAGAAGAAAGAGGAGGAGGAGAAAGGTAACATTTACTGACTGTTTACTTTGTGTCTGGCTTATACTAAACACTGTACTTGCTTCACCTTATTTAATTCTCTTAACAACTCTATGAGGAGGGTACGATTTTTATATTTATTTTTCAGAAGAGAAGGTGAGATTCAAGAGAAGTTAAGTAACTTGATTACAGTCATACAGTGAGCAATAGAATGAAAATTCTAAATACACATGAACACAGAAAAAAATAACAAGAATAACAAAACCCACAGAAATATACCTAAAGGTTAGCAGTTGTTTTCTTTGGATAGTGGGATCGTGACAATTTCCAATTTTTTCTTGATACTCTTTTTCTGTTCAACTTTTCTGCAAGAGGCATGTGTTATTTTAGTAAGCACAAACTATAAATGTAATAATACAGATAACTCCTAAAAAGATGGCACCTTTTAGTCATTGGAATCCAGCATGAATTCTCCAGTAAAATAGTGGATGGTTTTCTTTCTCACATACCTTGGACAGGGTCACTAAGGTTGAAGACAGGACCAACCACATATGAGTAATCTCCATTCTGCTTCTTCATTCTCTCCTACGTGCACTTTTCACTGATCCATCCTGCTCCTGCCTTGAATTCCACCTTTGCACGACTCTCTAATCCTCACCTTTAAAGGAATGCAAACAGATGAATGAAGAAACTTCATCCAAAGCAGCACTGGGTAATAAACAGCTGACAAAGGAGTTTGGAAGGTGTAGGAAACATTCATTTTGCCCCTTTTTCCTATTTCTGCTCCTCAGGCTCCTCCCTACTGCTAAATGTGACATGTGAAGGGTGTTGGTACTATCTGGCTATATTTGTTTTATTGTAATGGTCAAAAAATAAGGGTTAGATTGTGAATATAGGGACGGAATATAGGGACCTCTAATCAAATGGTAAAGAAGAACAGAACTTCTTGAAAATATGAGGAAATAGGGAAGAAACAATAATTTGACTGATCCAGGGGAAAAAAAGAAAAATAAAAGGAATAAAAAAGAAATAAACAACAAAAAAATTAAAATAAATGTCATACCAAATACTAAATCTGTTGCCATTGAGTCGATTTCGACTCACAGCAACCCTATAGGACAGAGTAGGGTTTCCAAGGAGTGGCTGGTGGATTTGAACTGCCAACCTTGAGTTAGCAGCTATTGCTCTTAACCACTGTACCACCAGGGATCTGAAATGTCATACAGCAGGATTAAAATTAAGTTTATTGGTTGTTTTTGTTGTTAGATGCTGTCGATTCTGTTCCAACTCATAGCAACCCGATGTACAACAGAAAGAAACACTGCCCGGTCGTGCGCCATCCTCACAATTGTTGTTATGTTTGAGCCCATTGTTGCAGCCACTGTGTCAATCCATCTTTGTGAGGGCCTTCCTCTTTCTCACTGACCCTCTACTTTACCAAGCATAATGGTAGTTCCATTAAATGTGAGTGGGCTGATTCTTCTATTAAAAGACAGACTAGGAGAGGTTTTTATTTGGTTTTTAGTTTGCTTCCAAAGACCAAACATCAAGTTTAGGAAAGGCAGAAAATAAAGGAATTAATAACTACGCATATAGCAAATATTAAAATTGCCACTCCTTATTTCCATCAAACAAGGTGAAATTTACGGTTAAAAGCACCAACGTTCAAGAGAAACATTAGAACATTGTGCCACAGTCTATGGCAGCAAATGTGAACATTTAGGAGAGATTGGTGGTTTTCTTTTTATCAGTGTACAAGCTACTTAGAAAACCTGGATAGATCAATTAAGGCTTAGGACTTCTTTCTAAGCAGTAAGAAAGACTCAGAAAGTTTAAATGAAAAGATAGACATATTTGACAATATAACAATTCAAATTCTTGTGTAGCCAAGAAAACAATTCAAATATTTGTGTGGCCAAGAAAAAGACAAATGATAACTAGAAAGAAAAGTTTGGAACATCTCTAAAAAAATAACATCAATCGCATATCAGGAGGAGCTCTAACAAACTGACAAAAAAAAGTTTTTAGGACTAAAAATGATTTTTAACCCTAATTTTAAAAAATGGGCAAAAAATGCAATGGATATGATAGGCAATTTGTAGAAGAGAATATCTAAATGGCCAATAACCATATTAAAAAAGCTGGTTAATCCTACTAGCAATCAGGGAGGGCACTTTATTGTCTTAACCCAACAGATAGATTATTAAAAATTAAAATATATATCTCACTCAGCATTAAGGCAGATCCAGGAAGAGATCACTATCATACACTGCTCGCGAGAGTGTAAATTGTTCTACCCTTTTTGGAAAGCAACCTGGCAAAACACACTAGATTAATTAAATTAATACACCCATAAATACTCCTGTACCTAAGAATCCAAGATGTATATACATATATGTTGAAGTATTACCCATACTGGCAAAACAGTACAAAAACCAGAAGTTCCATCAATAGAGAAATGGTTGAATAAAGACTGATACATCTATACATGGAATATTACATAGCTAATAAAATGAATACGTTTATCTATTGACCGAAAGAGAATTGCGCAAAGTACTGTTGAGCAAGGAAAGCAAGTTCCAAGTAATGATTTTTTTTTTTTTGCAAAATAAGCAATTGCAATAAAGATCTTATGTTTGTGTATATCCTTGATTATGATGATATACGTACTGAGAATAGAATGGAAAGAAACACATCAGGCTATTAGTTTTGGAAGAGTGAATGAGAAAAATTTTTAAAGGAAGTTTTTTTTTTTTAAGTAGAAAGAAAATAATTAGAAAAGGACACAAACAAGTATTACAAGTATATTTATTTTGATCTTGTCCATAATGGCAAACTTTTGGAAATCATCTAATATTTTAACTATAGGGTTTTGATTAACTAATTACGTACAGTTTACCAAATCTAATACTCTGTAGTCATAAAAATGATACATATAACCATAGTTATTTTCATAAAGAGCATTTAGAGTGTCTATTGTTTAGGTGAAAATCAATTTACAAAATAGCAAACATTTTATTTAAAACTCAGAGTCATAGAGGACTATCAGAAGCTACATAAAAATAACAAAGCCTATCAAAAATCAGCCACACTTTCACCCTAAATGGCATATTAATAAAAAAAATTTCAATTAAAGTCAGGCAATAAACAAAAGCATTCCTTTATATTGAGTTAATTCAATCTTGCCTTGTGGTTCTTGGAAATTCAGTAAGACAAGAAAATGAAACTCTAAGTATAAACACTGAAAACCAGCTCTTTCATGATAATATGATTGCACAGGTAGAAAAATCCAAGAGATTAATAATAGAAAGAAAAGTCCATTGGAATTAATAAGAAAATTGTGTTAGGTTGTTAGATTCAAGCTAAACATTCAAAAATCAATGGTTTCTCCCCACCCCCAATTCTATCAATAAGCACCTAGAAAGGAAATGAGGAAAACATCCCATTCACAATATTGACAGAACCCCTAAAACACTTAGGAATAACTTTAACAAGAAAGATATTGGATTCAAAGAAAACTATAAAATCTTATCAAAGGATATGAAAGAATTTCCAAAAAAGTAGAAAGAGGTTACGTATTCCTGGGTGGGAAATCTCATTATGATAAAAAATATTCTCTCAAAATTAATATGTAAACATAAGGTAATTCCAATTAGAATTCCATAAAGTGTTTAAATTTGATAAGAGGATCATAAAATTTGTACGGAAGCATAACTGCCTAAGGTTGGCCAGGATATTTTTAAATAATTGCCTTACCAAATATCAGAAACTTTAAAGCCATTGTAATCAAATTAGAATGTTATTCATACAGGAATAAATGTATAGAGCAGTGAGACAGAATTAAAAATCCAAAAATAAATCCCAGTATAGATCCTAACTTAGGTGAGATTTAAGTTTGGTAGGAAAGAATGAATTGTTTAATATGTTGTTGTTGTTAGATGCCGACGACTCTGTTCTGACTCATAG
>NW_004443938.1:21240420-21242128 GCF_000243295.1 Trichechus manatus latirostris
TGACTCTGTATATTCCTTCCATCTTCTTTTGATGCTCCCTGTGTCGCTTAATATTTTCCCTGTAGAATTCTTTAATATTGCAAGTCGAGACTTGAATTTTTTCTTCAGTTCTCTTAGCTTGAGAAATACCTAGTATGTACATTATTTAATATACTAAAACCAAACCAAACTCTTTGCCATTGAGTCGATTCCGATTCATAGCATTACCTGAAAAATAAAATTGGGCTCTATCTCATTTCATATATAAAAATAAATTCCAGGTGTCATATAGACTTACATGCCTAAATAAGTAAAAAAATAAATAAAAATGAGCAATAACAAATTCTGCAAGAAACTCTTGGAGGGGCAAGATGCTCTTAACCAAGACTGGAAATCTAGAAGCTAGAAAATGGAAAAAAAAAATAGACATATTGATACATAGAAATTGTAAAAACAATTTTCAAGTAGACAAAACTATCAATCTAAAAATACTTGTAGGGAAGAGAACGGTACCTCTCTTGAACAATATTTATAACATACAAACACTTCTTAGAAATTGACGAGAAGAGAAAAGCAATCCAATTTTTTAAAATGGGCAAAGAAGATGAATAGGTGCTTCACAAAACTAAATCCACATGGCCAAGACAAGTATGTACAATGATCAAAATCACTAATTATCAGGGAAATGCAAATTAAAATAAAAGTAATATGTCCAATTTCATCGACACATATGTGTTTATATGTGTGGGTGCATGGAAATACATAAACTTGGAAAAATATGGAAAGATAGTTACTAGATTGTACAGTTTATCTAAGATGATGGAGTGACAGGCAAGATGGGGGAACCAAAGGGAAAAAGTAAAGAAAAAAACCCACTAAATTTAAATTTTTATGTAAATTACATACATCTATTTAATAAAAATTCAGCGCCCTGGTGGGGCAGTGGTTAAAGACATACGGCTGCTAACCAAAAGGTCTGTGGTTCGAATCCACCAGCTGCTCCTTGGAAACCCTACGGGGCAGTTCTACTCTGTTCCATAGAGTCGCTATGAGTTGGAATTGACTCAACCACAAAGGGTTTTTTTGGTATTTAATAAAAATTGTTTAAAGATAAAATCAGCAAGTGGCTCTTAGAAGTGTGGGCTTCTGGCTCAGGCCACCCTTCTGACCACTTGTGGTCTGCGTGACCTTGGGCAACTTACGCAATATAAAATGGGCATAATAATGACATATATCACATGTGGTTGTTTTAGGATTCTTTCCAAAGGTACTAATTTACTTGTCACAATTCCAAGTGTATAATAAGTGCATTGCAAATGTTAACTATTATTATTATCAAGCAAGTATAACCTTTAATGAAAGACTTATTGTTGTTTTTGAGAAGCAACTTCCTTGGTAAAAGTTAGCATTTGTTTACAAATTGTTTTGTCCTTCATCAAAGAGATGGGTACTGAGGACTGGAAATATATAAAAGCTAAATTGTTAGAACCCACCACCAATTAAAGAATCAAGATAAATGATGATAAAACTCCTTTAAATGTACAACATAAGTGAGAAGATAGAAGAATAAAAACTTAACTTTCTGCAACTTTTCAAGGTCATATTTCTTCTTTAAAGTGAGGAGCATCTGCTCAGTAACTGAAAATTAAAGTTAATTTTCATTTAAACCTGTGTGGTGCAAATGGTTAATATGCTTGGCTGCTAACCAAAAGGTTGGAAGTTCGAGTCC
>NW_004443938.1:21249175-21251427 GCF_000243295.1 Trichechus manatus latirostris
TTTATCAAGGTGTTGTTTATGAATTCTATTGTGAGGATTTTCATTGAATTCATGTTCAGGCATAATCCATAAGGAAGGCTGTACTCTTTCTCAAAAACATGTTAAATTGCCTTCAGCAGTGAACTGCATAGTTTTAAATGAAATGTTTGTGTAGGGCTGTTGTGGTATAAAAACCTCCAAAAACATGTATGTACGTATATGTGTAAACACACACACATATAACTATACATACATTTAATACACTCACTGATATAGATGTAGTTCTCCATTTACAAAGACAAAGCTATGAGATCAGCTATAGGGAGGCATTCTGTTCCTGTTGAATGCAGGCTAGCAGACCGCTACAGCATGACATCATTCCTGTTTAGCTGTTCAAGGACATCTGAGGGTGCAAAGCCCTGAGGCACTCAGGGGAGAAACATCCTGCCGCGGCCTTTGAGGCTATAAACAACCACAACAGGATCGGAAAGGAAAAGGTGCTCACATGAGGACGGGTTCCTTCCAGACTTATTGACAAAGGGATTTTAGGTCAATGTTTATCCTTCAGGAAACAACAGGGAAACAGGAATCATTCTGCATTCCGTCAAGGAGGTGAGCAACGTTTCAGAAACTGGAGCAAATTCCTAACATTAAACAAAAGAAAGTGTCTTTGTAGAGATGACTGAATTGGGCAGGGGCAGCTGGAATGTGTCCCTTTGTCTGGCTGGGTCGCTGGGTAGACAGTTAGAAAGAGCTGTTCTATGGTTTGGCTGTTGCTCATTTAACAACTTGATTCAAAATTACATTCTTTGGCTACAAACTCAAGTGTGCATCTTGGCTCATGAAGGAGTCAGTCTAGATGGGTAGATTGCCCTGGACAACTCATCACCATGGTTAGAGAAACGATGATAATAATCTTATGTTTGTAATCATATCTATTTGTACTCACCTGGTGAGTTCAAGGAATTTAAAAGAGCTTCTTACATTTTCACCAAGGCATTGGTGGTTCAGTAGTAGAATTCTCACCTTCCACGCAGGAAACCTGCGTTTGATTCCCGGCCAGGTACCTCGTGCTCAGCCACTCCTTGTCTGTCAGTGGAGGCTTTCGTATTGCTTTGATGCTGAACAGATTTCAGCAGAGCGTCCAGACTAGGAAGAAAGGTCTGGCGATCTACTTCTGAAAACTCTATGGATCATAATGGTCTGATCCACAACAAATCATGGGGATGGCGAGAGACTGGGCAGTGTTGCATTCTGTTGATCATGGGGTAGCCAAGAGTCAGGGTGACTCCATGACAACCAGCAACAGCTGACATCTGCACAGCTATTTATGTCAAAATCAGTGAAAACTGACTGTTTCTGAGAGGGAGCAGGATTTCTGAAAGCCAACAATAATCCATTAACAGAGCAAAAAAAACCAAACAAGCCCAGGACCAAGTCATAAACATCATTCTAGGTAAAGGTGAGCTGAGATGGTACCTAAAACACAGAGTTGATGAGGGAAAGCAGGTGAGCATAACAGGATCTCAAACCACACTTAGAATTTGGGGGAAAGGGGGAGACTAAGTGTTTTAGTCATCTAGTGCTGCTGTAACAGAAATACTACAAGTGGATGGCTTTAACAGACAGAAGTTTGTTTTCTCACAGTCTAGTAGGCTGAAGTCCAAATTCAGGGTGTCGGCTCCAAGGGAAGGCTTTCTCTGTTGGCTCTGGAGGAAGGTCCTTGTCATCAATCTTCCCCTGGACTAGGAGCTTCTCAGGGCAAGAAACCTGGGTCCAAAGGATGTGCTCCAAAGCGGTGCTGCTTTCTTGGTAGTATAAGGTCCCCCTGTCTCTCTGCTTGCTTCTCTCTTTTATATCTCAAAAGACATTGTCTCAAGACACAATCTAATCTTATAGATCTCAACATAACTGCTGCTAACCCCATCTTATTAACATAGTGACAGGATTTACAGCACATAGGAAAATCACACCAGATGACAAAATGATGGACAATCACACAATACTGGGAACTGTGGCCTAGCCAAACAGATACACATATTTTTGGGAGACCTCATGCCATGAAGAAAGCAGCACCAGGAGCAGAGCATGTCCTTTGGACCCAGGGTTCCTGTGTGGAGAAGCTCCTAGACCAAGGGAAAATTGAAAAAACAAGGACCTTCCTCCAGAACCAACAGAGAGAAAGGCTTCTTCTGGAAATGATGCCCTGAATTTGGACTTGTAGCCTACTAGACTGTGAGAGAATAAACTTCTGTTTGTTAAAGCCATCCACT
>NW_004443938.1:21254182-21267929 GCF_000243295.1 Trichechus manatus latirostris
TAATTTATAATACTATATTAATAATTTATATTTTATTGAAATTCTTGCTACAGTGAAAGGATTTTCTTGGATGATGACATGACAATTGTCTTAGTTACCTAGTATTGCCATACCACAAATACCACAAGCAGGTGGCTTTAAAGACCAAGAATTTATTGTCTGTTATGGATTATGTCCCCCTAAAAAATGTGTATCAACTTGGCTAGTCCATGATTCCCAGTATTGCGTGATTGTCCACCATTTTGTCATCTGGTATGAGTTTCCTATGTGTTGTAAATCCTACCTCTATGAAGTTAATGAGGTGGGATTAGCAGCAGTTATGTTAATGAGGCAGGACTCAATCTACACATTAGGTTGTATCTTAAGTCAATCTCTTTGTAGACATAAAAGAAGTGAGCAGAGAGACAGGTGGACCTCATATCACCAAGAAACAAGAGCCAGGAGAATAGGATGTCCTTTGGACCTGGGGTCCCTGAGCTGAGAAGCTCCTCGATCAGGGGAAGATTGATGACAAGGACCTTCCCCAGAGCTGACAGAGACAGAAAGCCTTCCTCCGGAGGTGGCATCCTGAATTCGGACTTCTAGCCTCCTAAACTGTGAGAAAATAAATTTTTCTTTGTTAAAACCATCCACTTGTGGTATTTCTGTTATAGCAGCACTAGATAACTAAGACATTGTCTCACAGTTTGGGAAGCTAGAACTCTAAGTCAGGGCATCAGCTCTAGGGGAGGGTCCTTCCTTGTCGTAGCCCCAGGCATTCCTTGGTATTCCTTGGCTTGTGGAAAGATCGTCACATGATGTCTGTCTTCCCCCAGTGTGTCTGTCTCTCTGTGCCTATTCTGCTCTTTCTATAAGACACTACTCAGAAGGGATTAGGTTTAGGACCCACCCTGCTCCAGCAGGATTGCATTAACATAACAAAAAGAAAACCCCTATTTCCAAACAGGGTTAGATTCACAGGTACAGGGTTAGGACTTTAATGTATCTTTTGGGGGACCACAAATCAATACACAATAACAATTACCATATGACATTTCTCTTCAAGAGCCATCAGAATTGCCTACTGCATTAAATCTGAACTCATCCGCCTAGTTTCCAAGGCTTGCAATAATCTGACTCCCCTCTCCTGACATCCTCATCTCCCACAAGCTTTCAGCGTGAGTTTTCTCTCCTGCTATCTGCTGCACCCATGGTCTCCTCCTTGACTTGCTCCTATGGCTTCCTGCCCAGACTGCCTTCTCCTCACATCTCATCTTATTCAAACCTGTGCCCTGAGGCTGCTCTTAACCCTCGCCTTCTGTATGCAGCACCCGCCTCCCACCCTCTTCCTTTTCTCTCCTCTTCCTTTCCAGCCTCCCAGCGTACTTGCTGCCTTACTGTGCACATTTGGCACTTGATTATATCCTCTCTTGGACTCTATTCAAGTGCTTCTCAAACTTTGGTAGATGTAAGAATTATCTGGAAAGATAATATATAAAATTAATGTTCCCAGGCTCACTCTCAGAGATTCCAATTTTGGTTGTTTTTGTCTGGATAGGGAAGGAAGAGAAACCATCATCTTAAAAATCACTCCCAGTTGATTTGGAGGCAGGTCATCTTTCATACAAATTTGGAGATGCTTCTAGTTTTTTCATATATGCTAAGTACTATCTCCAAGACTGTAGATTCCTCTAAATAGAGGAAAAGGAACTAGCATTTAATGAATACTAGATACCAAGCACTTAACTTTTACCCATACAGTCGATATTATGTGTATTTTATATATAAGACAACGGAGGCTGAAAAACTGTGTAATAATCACCTATAATCATGAAGACAGAAAGCAGAAGAGCTGGGAGCTAAACCCAGGCGTGGGAGAGACATTCTATGTACTCACCACTCCATTTCCTACTCTTGGACACACAGGAGACTAGGCTCCCAGCCTCCGTTGACCTTGAAATTTGGTTCCTGCCATGCGATTGAACTTGGGCCTGCACAATGTTGCAGAGGGATCGTAGGGAAATTCTAGGCCTGGTCTTTAAAAGCATCCACAGGGTCCCTGTCCTCCGTTCCCTGCCCATGGCAACCTTGAAGGACGTAAGTTCCAGACGACAGCCCTATCAGATGGAGAATGGCCACCAGAGCTGCATCACAACTGAAAGAGGAGTAAGAAACAAATATGGATCGTGTTAAGCCACTGAAATTTCACAATTTATTTGTTACTGCAGCATAGCCTATTGTACCCTGACTAAATCCATACCCTTGTCCTTCCCATGACATTAGGCTGCCGCCTGAAACCTACGGCATAACTTTGTTTTGTATTTACTGCAGCACCAAGGATAATGTTTAGCATATAGGAGTCCCCCCTACCTTGCTACCCCCTCACCTAAATCTTGTAGCATTGATGTGGACAATGAGAGTACTGAAAATTCCAGGTTTAAACAGAAAAAGACTAGGAAACACCCACTACCGTAGCAGTCAAAGCAGCTCCAAAAGAAACATTTAAATGACTTTTAACTTTAATTTCTTACTCCCACCTTATGTCTCTGATTCTTTTTCTTAACTTGCTAGTGTAATTTTCCTGAGTCCTCAGAAAGCCAGTGTTTTAATTTTAGCAAACCAAATTCAAATCAAAATACTTCAGAAAAGGTTAATGATTACTTATAAATAAATCATTAGTGCCAAATGAGACTGATGCTTGGAGAGCTGAGCTCATGTAGGGCAAATGGGATACATTCCTGAATATCCAAAGCCACAGAAGAAGCCCTCTGTGAAGTGAGCCTGCCAAGTTGTGGGGGCTCGGTTGAACTCATGGTGTTACCCACGAAAACAGGAAATAGAAGCAGGAGACTTACATTTGGGCAAGTGGAAGAAATCAAGACAAACAAAGACAGCTTCCCAAAGGCTGGACGCTTCTGATTTACTACTTTGCAAAATGTTATCTGAGCATTGCGTTTTCTCTCTGTTATGTGTGTATATGGCAGAGACATCCCCAATGTGTATTTCTCCCCCTTTAATAACATAACTGCCGATACTTACCTGGGAACATGGCTGAACAAAATATAGTCTGTATTTCCCAGCCTTATTTGCAGCTGTTTGTAGCCTTAGAGAAGTCACTGGGTGATGTAAATGGTTAACCCACTTGGCTGCTAACCAAAAGGTTGGAGGTTTGAGTCCACCCAGAGACACTTTGGAAGAAAGGTCTGGAGATCTACTTCTGAAAAATCAGCCACTGAAAACCCTATGGAGCACAATTCTACTCTGACACACATGGGGTCACTGTGAGTCAGAATCAACTTGACAGCAACTAATTTTTGGTAACCATAGAAGTAAGTTCTGATCGATGGGATATGAGAGGAAGTGAGTCCACAATTTCCAGAACAGGTCTCTAAAAGGAGGGGACAAGTCTTTCCTTCTTCCCTTTACCCATTCAGCATTGTAATGTGGATAGATAACTGGCACTCTATCTTGGGCTGTTTAGAATGAAAGCCACACCCTAGTGTTGGTGAAACAGAAAGCTGAAGGCACCCTGAACTACCTACAACAATCCATTGTAAGATGGAAACAGTACATCTACCACTGGAAATAAGCAGGACCAAAGGAAATAAGTAAACTGCATGAGCAGGTGGCCCAGCCCATACCATCCATTACTATTACACTAGGATCTCTCAGCTCGTGCCTGTGGCTGCATGGGAATACGTGCATGTGTGTGTGCGCGTGGAGGGGAGGGGGAGTCATTATGACCAGCTGATGGAGGAGGAAAATGCCTGAGTTTGATTTGGAGATGGGTTGGCTTGGCATGTGCATGCAAGCCAAAAATGGGCTGCTTGTATGCCTCTGTCCCACTCAGGGATGCCCAGAAGGACAGCAGTGAGGGGAAATTCCCCTCACTGGCAGACCCTGTGGCATGAGATAGGAAGATAAATGGACTTTTGGGCAGTGACAAATGCCTTTGCTAGTTGGTCTGAGGCCTAGAAAGAAAAGGATTGGAAGATGGAGGATAAGGGCATTGTGGAGAAATATGTGGCTAGGCTTGTGGGAGTGAGCCCACCATGGAAAAGGCATTAAACAAGCACGTAGAAAGAGTGACTAATCCAGCTGATGTCAGCCAACCCCTGGTATCGCCCACCCCAGTGCAGACATAATGAGTCCATGAACCGAGTAACCATGAGGACAGGGATGGAAACTATGCACTGGCATGGACTAGCACTCCACAAGGCTGATCTAGCCAGCTACTGCTACTGCCGAATGTCCAACCTTGCAGCAACAGAGACCCATGCTGAGTCTCTGATATG
This sequence comes from Trichechus manatus latirostris, assembly GCF_000243295.1. Classification (NCBI taxonomy): domain Eukaryota; kingdom Metazoa; phylum Chordata; class Mammalia; order Sirenia; family Trichechidae; genus Trichechus; species Trichechus manatus. Next base: position 21,258,457 of record NW_004443938.1, read on the forward strand.
ACACTATACCACAACTTGATGACAGGTTGATTACACTGGATGGAGCAGCAATTCATGTTGACTGGGATTGACATATATTCCAGGTGTAGGTTTTCCTCTCCTAGCTATGTGGCTCTGCCAGCACAACTAACAGTTTATAGAGACTTTGATCCATAACAGGATCTTACATAATAATATCGCTTGGGATCAAAGGAGATATTTACAGCAAAGAAAGTGGGGCAGTGGTACGAGACCATAGGATCCCCTGGTCCTATCTGGGTGGTAGCACACCACCCAGAAGCTCCTGGCCTGAGAGAACGATGGAACAGTCTCTTGAAGGTACATCTGAGGCACCAACTTATAGAGATGAGACCTTGAAAGAATGACATCTACACCAGGCTGCAGTATATAACCTAAATCCACAACTATTATACACTGCTGTTTCCCTAAAAGGCAGAATTCTTTCCCTAAAAAATCTGGAAACCAATGGGTAGAATTAGAAGTGGCCTACTTATCATTATTCCCAGGAATTTATTGCAAATTTGCGCTTCCCATCTGCAAAACTTTAGGCTCTATAGTTCTAGGGGTTGAGGTTATTAGAAGGAGAACTATTCCACCAGGGGACCAGTAAGAGTCACTTTAAATTTTATACTATGGCTATGTTCCTGTCATTTCAGGCTCCTTGTGCCAAGAGATCAGTCAACAAGAATAGAAGTCACCATACTTGTTGTTGATTGTTGTCGAGTTGATTCAAACTCATGGTGACTGCCATATGTGCAGAGTAGAACTGCTCCATAGGGTTTTAAAGGCTGTGACCTTCCAGAAGCAGATCTCCAGGCCTGTTTCCTAGGTGGCTATTTATTCTGATCATCAGGATCAGGTAGAGCTGCTGTTGCAAAATGAGAGCAGGGAGGAAACATGTAACCTTCAGGTAATCCTCTGAGGTGTCTTTGTTACTCCTCTCCCCAATGCTGAGGGTAAATGGACAAGAGCAGCTTCCATGGCCTGAGAGAGACATGGTGACTGTATATGTGGTCAATTGCTTTTCAGCAAAGGTGCCAATGTGGCAAAGGTACCAGTGGGTGAAATGATAGTCTTTTTAAAACAGTGCAGGACAACAAGAAGTTCATTCAGAAAAAAAATCAACTTTGGCCCTCACTTTGCACCGAACACAAACATTAACTCAAAATGGATCACAGACCTAAAGGTAAAAGCTAAAACATAAACTTCTAGAAGAAAACAGAGGAGAGGAGAAAATCTTTATAATTATAGGCTAGGCAAATATTTCTTCCCCTAAAGGAAAATAATTGATAAGTTGGACTTCATCAAAATTAAAAACTTCTCTTCAAAGCATTGTTAAGAAAATGAAAAGATAAGCAACAGACTTGGAGAAAATGCTCTCAATACGTATACCTGAAAAAGCATTTGTATCTAGAATGTATGAAGAACTCTTACAACTCAATAAGATGATAAACACTGTAATTCTTTTTCCTTGTAAGTAGATGAAGTGGTAAGTAATAATGCTCAGCATCATTAGTCACCAGGGAAAAGCACATTAAAACCACAATGGAATCCTATTATACATCATTAGAATTGTTAGTGGGAATGCAAAATAGGACAACTACATTGGAAAACAATTTGGCAATTTCATAAAGTGAAACATACACTTACCATGTTGTTATTGTTAGGTACTGTCAAGTAGATTCCTACTCAAAGTGACCCTATGTATTATAGAACAAAACCGTGCCCAGTCCTGCACCATCCTTACAATTGTTGCTATGTTTAAGCCCACTGTTGCAGCCACTGTGTCAATCCATCTTGCTGAGGGTCTTCCTTTTTCACTGATCCTCTGCTTTACCAAGCATGATGTCCTTCTGCAAGGGTTGATCACTCCTGATAGCGTGTCTAAAGTCAACTAGATGAAGTCTCGCCATCTTTGTTTCCAAGGAGCATTCTGGCTGTACTTCTCCAAGACAGATTTGTTCATTCTTCCAGCAGTCCATGGTATATTCAGTATTATTCGCCAGCACCATAATTCAAATGCATCAATTCTTCAGTCTTCCTTTTTCACTGTATAGCTTTCGCAGGCATATAAGCTGATTGAAAATGCCATGGCTTGGGTCAGGCACATCTTAGTCCTCAAAGCGACATCTTTGCTTTTTAAAACTTTGAAGAGATCTTTTGCAGCAGATTTGCCCAATGCAATACATCATTTGATTTCTTGACCGACGCTTCCATGGGCATTGATTGTTGATCCAAGTAAAATGAAATTCTTGACGACTTCAACATTTTCTCTGTTTATCATGATACTGCTTATTGGTCCAGTTGTGAGGATTTTTATTTTCTTTTTATTGAGGCGTAATCTATACTGAAGGCTGTAGTCTTTGATCTTCATCAGTAAGTGCTTCAAGTTGTCTTCACTTTCAGCAAGCAAGGTTATGTTATCTGCATATTGCAGGTTGTTAATAAGTCTTCCTTGGGTGTTTACCCAAGAGAAATGAAAACCTATATCCACACAAAGGCTCATATGTTGTTGTTGTTGTTGTTAGGTGCCCTCAAGTCGGTTCCGACTCATACCGATCCTAGATACTACAGAATGAAACACTGCCTGGTCCTGTGCCATGCTTACAATCATTATGCTCGAGCCCACTGTTGCAGCCACTGTGTCAATCCATCTTATTTAGGGTCTTCCTCTTTTTCGGTGACCCTGTACTTTACCAAGCATGATGTCCTTCTCCAGGGACTGATCCCTGCTGATAACACGTCTAAAGTATGTAAGACATAGCCTCGCCATCCTTGCTTCTAAGAAGCATCCTTGTTGTACTTGTATAGACTTGTACAGAAATGTTAATAGCAGTTTTGTTCTTAATACCTAGAGATTAGAAACAAAACAACCCAACTGTCCATCAACAGATGAATGTATAAATTGTGGTATATCTGCACAATGGAATATTGCTCAGCAATACAAAGAAATGAACTACTGACATATGTAGTGACATATACTGAGCAAAAGAAGCTAGACACAAGAGAATACATACACAAATACATACACATGACTACATTTGTATGAAAATCTAGAAAACATAAGTCTAATCAATAGTGACAGGAAAAGATCAATGGTTGCCTGGGGTGGACAGTTGGTGGGGGGGCGAGAATTATCTAGAATGTGGCACAGGGAACATTTGGTGGATGATGGAAATATTCTATATGATTGGGTCCAGCTTGATGGGTATATTCATTTGCCAAAACTCCTCAAAATGCACACTTAATGGATGCATTTTATTACAAGTAAACTGACTTTAATTATAAAAAAGTTTATTTTTGAAAAAATGGTTGAAGCAGTTCATACTCCTACCAACAATATATATAAGTGTCCATTTCCTGATCACCTTAGTACCAGTAGTTATTTTTGCATTTTTTTTCTACTCTGGTGGATAAAGTGTATAATTTCCAACTTTTGAGGTAAAGGTCTGTTGATTATGTAAGAGGTATCTATGAAAGAAAGAAGATCAAACTACAGACTTATGGCCTAAAAGTCATTGCAAATGAAGCTATGACTAATGAAAAAGACTTACTAGAAATATAATTTATGCTTCTTTGTGTTTTCATTTCTAAATCAGGATCCTAATATTCCCTCTTTCTCTAAGAATGTCAACATTCCAAGTTCATTCAAATCTTGTAGTCAGTGTTTTTCATTTATTTTTCTCTCTCTCTAACTACCTACCTAAAACCAAAAGAAACAAACTCACTGCCGTCGAGTCGATTCCGACTCATAGCAAACCTGTAGGACAGAGTAGAACCGTCCCATAGGGTTTCTAAGGAGTGCCTGGTGGATTCGAACTGCCAACCTTTTGGTTAGCAGCCTAACTCTGAACCACAACGCCACCAGGGTTTCCATCCACCTACTTACCTACATCTATTTAAGAATGCTTATTCTTACCCATGCTAGGTTCACATAAGGATAGCAAAACTCGAGAGCTGAATCATGGAAGTGGCACCACACAGGCCTTTAACCCAAGCAACCCCTCTCCATTTTTTTTTTTTTTTTATATTTTATTGTACTCCCTCCCCATTTTTTGACATGGACAACTGATATTTTCTCAATCTTGTGAAAATTCTTATGTAAACGAAGCTTCACGATAGGCCCTGTGATGGTTAAGATTGTGGGACAACTTGGCTGGGCCATGATTCTCAGTGTTTTAATGTAATCACTCCCATGATTGAATATACTGTGAGTAGCCAATCAGGTGAAAGGGAGTCTCTTTGGGGGTGTGGCCCACATCTGTATATAAGCAGACATTCTGGCTTTTTGCTCTCTCTGGATCCTGCAGCTGCTTCCTGTCAGCTCATCTCCCGTTCTTGGGACTTGAGCTGTCAGCTGATCTGCCCAACCTAGGATTCATCGATCTGCACAGCCTGTGAGCAGGAGCCCTGCTCTCCAACCTGCCGATCTTGGGCTTGCCAGCTTCTGCCGCTGTGTGACTTGGGAGAGGCCTCTACCCTGATCCACGGACTTGGGACGTTCTAGCCTCTACAATCATGTGAGCTGTTTCCTTGATATAATCTCTCTCTCTCTATATATATATATATTTATACACCCTACTGGTTTTGCTTCTCTAGAGAACCCAGCCTAAGACAGGCCCCCAGCTTCCTCTTCCAATCCGATTGCTGTCCCCCTGCTACTCCTATATGGAAATACTGGAGCTATGGCTGAACACATTTTATAGGTAAGACAACTGTCTGCAATCATTCAGCTAGTAGTTGCAGAGCTGGAACTACAATTTTGGGCTCATGGCACACAACAACAACTTGTAGCCTGGGGGCAGTCGTGGTTCAGTGGTAGAATTCTCACCTTCCATGCAAGACACTCAGGTTCGAATCCCGACCAATATACTTCACGCACAGCCACCATCCGTCTGTCAGTGGAGGCTTGTGTGGTGCTGTGATACTGACCTGGTTTCAGTAGAGCTTCCAGACCAAGACAGTCTCGGAACAAAGGCCTGGCGATCTACTTCCAAAAACCAACCAATGAAAACCCTATGAATCACAACAGTCTGATCTCCAGCTGATCATGGGATGGTGCAGGACCGGGCAGCATTTAGTTCCGTTGCGCATGGGGTTCCCGTGAATCAGGGGCCAACTCGATGGCAGCTAATAACTCTACCACTCTTTCTACTACACTCCCACTGCTTTGTTAGTGCAGAATTGCAGCTCAGATGATGCATCCAGATGTGAGTACCCATACTTGTAGTTCCTCAAATGGCAAAGCTTTAGGAAATGCTGAAAATGCATGATATCATGAGCTTATCCAAATGGCTTTGTCTGAAGGAAAAAAAAAAATGTGCTTGGGATTTGCAGATTTAACAAACAATGAGATGATGCCTGGGGAGATTCCTGGGTGACAGCTGTAACCAAGGCAAAAATATTTGTTTGCTTAATGCAATGACTGTTAATCTACTCAGAAGAACCCCAGAGTCTGACTTTATCCTGGCATGATGTTTAATAGTGCCTTCTTTCACTCTGAAACATGTCCTCGTTTGAAAGCTAAATTAGCACTGTAATTACAGGGATTTCTAGCTAATAAGCAGCATATCCCATCCTGCTTATTTTTTATTATTAGAAATAAGTGGGGGGGGTATTTAGGGGAGAATAGCTTGTAATCAGCTTCTAAATCGTGCTAGATTAGGAAAAAACGGCACAATTCTCTCTTTTACTGTTTTAGGGAAAACTCAGCTGGCTTAGTTGCTCAGTTTGCTCAAGGAATACCTCAAAAACACTACTTTAGGAAATGTATTAAGAATCCACATGTCCTTCCATCTGTCCTCCATAAGTACATTATGGCCCCACTTGGGAAGAAAATATTTTGATGGAATGTGGTATTGAAACTCATCGACCAAATTTAACATGTATACACATTGAAGAATTTGGAACCCTGTTCTACATGAAATCCCAATGATGGTGTACATGTGTTGGGCATATACATTTGCAGAATCTCTCCTTGTTATAACTTATGGCCAGGAATGGGCTAAGAGGGAGGGCAGGCCTATATAGCATTCTGGCTGTAGCACTGTGCCAGTCCAGGCCTGCTGGGAGAGGTTCCTTCTCAGTGTGCAGGTCACAGAGCTCCTTAAGAGCAGGAACTGTGATGTTCTGTCCTCTGAATCCCCCATATACCAGCCATGGTCCTCTCAACAAAGAGCCTGTCCCCAGATGTTGATGCAGTGAAAGGCACTGTCATTCAGCACGGGCTAGCGAGGTCAGGCAATAACTAGGGCTTTTTCCTTAACCAACATTGAGAAACATTGCACCGTGATGCTTCACACACTTGTCACTTGTCACGTTTGGTGGGGTTGTGTCAGACAACAGGACAATTACTGCAGCGATTCACCAACGGGAGAGTCAACAAGACAGCAAGCATAGTCAATCAAATGCATGCCCACCATGAACACAGCAGGCCCTAGTTGTCACTCCTGAGAGGAGAAATGTTCCTTATGTTCACAACTCAGTGCCTGCCCATCCTGCAAGATCAGGCACAAACTCCATCTCTCCTGGACAGATGCCCCCAAGATCTCCCCTTCCCAGTTTCAGCTATGTCCTACCAGAGGGGTGGGAAAGAGATTTTCACAGCAACCTTCATATAGCACTGACCTCTTTTTACAGTTATTATCACACTATATATGGTGCCCTGGTGGTACAGTAGTTAAGAGCTTGGCTACTAACCAAAATGTTGGCAGATCGAGTCCACCAGCTGCTCCTTGGAAACCCTACGGGGCAGTTCTGCTTTGCCCTGTAGGGTTGCTATGAGTCGGAATGGACTCGACAGCAACAGGTTTTATCACACTATATTACTATAGCTTTATGTACACTTGCTTGTCTTCTCAGTTCCACCAGGTCTGCTCTGTGTCCTTAGGGCCTGCTCCAGTGTCTGACACATAGTAGACTATTTATAAATGATTGAATAAATGAACAAATAACTTGCTTTTCCAGTGTTCTTTCTCAGCTAGACTATGAGACCACCCAGAAGAAACACACGTGTAGACGGTGGAGTCCTACATCCAGTGACATGATCATGTGTGAAACTGTCAGAAGAGTTAGACAACATCAAAATCCCAGTAGGCGTCACACTTGAATACACTGCACAAAAGCACTCATGTGGAGGAAACATGCCAATTTTTCAGGTCTTTAGTTTGTTCAGTCTTTTTCATGGTAGTTATGTGAGGCATAAGAATGGGCTATGTTAAAACTCTGCAGCTCAAACTCTAGACAAAGACTGCCTGGGCTTGGGTCTCAGCTCTGTCACTACTGGCTGTGTGGCCTTGGGTAAGTTCCTTAACCTCTCTGTGTCTCGGTTTCTTCATTTGTGAAAAGGAGATACTAATAATAATACCTATGTATCAGTTTCCTAGGGGCACTGTAACAAAGTCCCACTAACTGGGTGACTGAAAACAACAAAAATCCATTCTCTCTCACAGTCTGGAGGCTAGAGGTCTGAATTCAGAGTATCTTCAGGACCATTCTCCTTCTGAAGCCTTAGAAGAGGACTCTTATTTGCCTCTTCCAGCTTCCGGTAGCCCCAGGAGTACCTGGCTTGTGGCTACATAGCTCCAATCTCTGCCTCTGTTATCACACAGCCATCTTCCTTCCGCGTCTCTCGGTGTCTCTTCTGCTCTTTCTATAGGCATACCAGCCATATTTGATTAAGGGCTCACCTAGCTCCAGTATGACCTCATCTTAACTAATTATATCTACAATGAACCTATTTCCAAATAAGGTCACATTCTGAGATTCCAGGTGGATAGGAATTTTTGGGAGACATTATGCAACCCAGTACAACTGACTTCAAAGGGCAGTTATGAGGAATAAAAGAAGTAATATATATAAAGTCCTTAGGATAGTACCCGGAATGTCATAAGTGCTGCATACGCGTTTGCTATTACTGCCATTACGAATATTACCACGGTTACTCTTAGTGAGAAGGGAATCATTTAATTCTGTTCCATGCTGTCACTATAATTGCAATCAACCCCTTGAGTGTACCCCTCCATGAGGGGCTTCTCACCGCCCTCTGTCACCTTTCCCCGTGTGGTTGTCACTGTGGTGGGCTTCCCCTGCCCTCCAGCCCCTGGCTGCTGACCAGCAGCTGCCCTGGCCAGGCCTTCCTGATTGGGGCTGCCTGAGGCTGCTGTCCAGGCCACAGACAAGGTAAGTGACAGAGCCCTGCATTCTTCTCCCAGCTTATGTGTCATGCGGGGTCTGAGGCAAAAATAAAAGTCACAGTCACACCTTCCAAAAAAAGGAGACTAGAAAAGAGGGAGCTTTTCAACATTCAAGTAGGAGCACGGGAGGGAATGGGAGGGGAGAGGACAGCAGGGAGTGGGGAGGGAAAGGGAAGAGGAGGGAGGGAAAAGGAGGGGGAGGAGGGAGGGGAAGTGGAGAAGAGGGAGGGGAAGAGGAAGAAAGGATTGGGAAGGGGAGGGAAAGGGGAGAGGAGAGGAGGGAGAGAAGGGGAAGAAAGGGTTAGGAAAGGGAGGGGAAAGGAGGGGAGGGAGTGGAGGGAAGGGGAGTGGGGAAGAGAGGATGGAGAGGAGAGAAAGGGAAGGGGAGTAGAGAGGAGGGAGAGGAGGAAGAGGAGGGAGGAGAGGGAGAGCAGGAGCAGATCCCACGGGAGCCAGAGAGGGACACTCCAGGATGCCTTTGGAAGCTTTTCCAGTGACCACCCCCAACAACACACACATAAAAACAACCGTGCTGCCAGCCTCCCCAGCTCCAGCTGTTTCCACTTCCTTAACACATGTTCGTTCACATAAACTGTTTACTAACTTCACATCCAGAATTTTTTAAATAGAGGAAAACCTGGGGCTTGTCTACACCAATCAAAAGAGCTGGTGATGGGGGGTGGGGTGGTGAGGGGAAATCACCAACAAACAGAATGAAAAAGCAGAATACTACAAGAGAACCTAAGTTTAACCAGAACCGTGCATTTCCCTTCACTTTTATGGCTTCCTGAATTGTCCAGGGAACTCTCTCCAAAGCTGTTACCCCAAGTTAGCAAAGTATACTGTGCTGCCTGCTAGACTGAACTGGATAACCAAGAATACAAAAACAACTAGAATTACTGCCTGGCAATCCATCGTGAGAGCAAGAAAGTTACACACTTGAAAGCCTGGCTCACACTGAATGAATGGATGGTAAAATTTATTACAGGTAATGTTAACAGCACCTATTCCCAAGACAGGCTACCAGGTTTAAGTCCCAGCTCTGTCACGTGGGAGCTATCTGACTCGGGGGTGAATTACTTAACCTCTCTGTGCCTTGCTTTATCGTCTATCAAATGGGGATAATAATAGTATTTACCTCATAGGGCTGTTGTGGAATTAAATGAGTTAATGTAAAAACAGAATAGTATCTGGCATTTAATAAGCACTATGTAGGTGTTTTCTATTTTTATTATATATACCTGTGAGTTTCTACCTTATCTTAAAAACTAGAATTTA
>NW_004443938.1:21275023-21276558 GCF_000243295.1 Trichechus manatus latirostris
ATTTTTCTCACGATTGAAGGCAGGGACTATAACTTTTTTTTAATTTCTGTGCCCCCACCACAACCAAGACACGGTAGGCGCTCAGTTAACTGTTGAACTAAATTGACCATTTAGAATTGGAGAAAATTTTGTTTTGGATGAACATGGATGTTTGAGTTAAACATGCCTCCATTAAACTACGGCTTACCTGCTGTAGGACCAAGCAGCGTAATTATCAGACGGTCTTCAGTCTTCTCATCAATAAAAGGATGTTGGGAAGAAGAATGATAATGGATACAGTGTAAACAGCACAGTGATTAAAAGAGTAAGGTCTTGTCTATAAGAATCAGAAAACGTTTTTCCCTCAGGAATGCCTCTCTCTCTCTTCTTCTCTGTTATTCATTCTGTTAGCTGTTTTTTGTTTTGTTTTTGTTTTTAAATTTTATGTTCAATCTCCTGCTTTAGGGTAAAATACTGAACCTAATGATCTCTTTCTGATGTCTGACGAGAGTCTCCAGAGTAACTGTTCATTCTAAGCATCTGGAAAGATTACTGAAGGAACCCTGATGGCCCAGCGGTTAAAAGGATCAACTGCTGACCAGCTGTTCCGAGGGAGAAAGATGTGGCAGTCTGCTTCTGTAGAGATTTACAGCCTTGGAAACCCTATGGGTCGCTATGAGTTGGAATCGACACAATGGCAGTGAGTTTGGTTTTTTGGTGGGAAGGACTATTGAGCACAGGTTAATGTAGAAAGTGTAAGAAACTGGGTTGAATGTATATTGACCCAACACATTCTGGAAGGTGTTTTACTATTTTTTTCAAAAGCCATGATATCAGTTCTTTTTCATCAGATTGCCTAGCCTCTTTCCCCTAAAAAGCAGAGTGCAGGAAACCTTTAAATGGGCAATCTTACTGGATTGTTCCAGAAAGTCTTTCAGTGAGCATAGGAGACATACCAGCTTGACACACAGCACCCAGGAATGAGGTGCTGCTTTATGGGGGAGGGGCGACAGGCTTCAAACTGCCCAGGTGTCTAAGAGGCAGAATCTGAGATAAGGGTGTACCATGCAAACAGGTGCGCCAGACACAAATCCCAGGATCGCCTCAGGACACAAAGTGTGAACAGAACTGCTCACCACCACCATCCTTATCAGCCCAGGCATGCACATGGTGCTCTTTGTGGGTGTCCATGGGGCATCTTTGAATTTACCCAGGACATTGGCAGAAGTAGGCAGCAAACGGTTTCTGATCCATGATGCTGAGTTTGAAGGATGAGGGGGTGAGAAGCGGTTGAGGGGAAAGGTGCCCAGCTAGAGAGAGGTTAGGGCTTCATCGCCTTATTATTTCAGGGAGGCTTTGTCAAATGTGAATGCGATTTCACATTTTGCTCACACAACTACAAATATACCTATCATCAGAGAGCTAATGAACTGTGACAGCAGGCTTTATGCTGCTGCTCAGAACGGACAAGAGCAACAAGCACACCGTTATACTTTTGGAGCCTGTTTTTCCATCTTAGGCATTTGAGATATTTCTTGCACAGTGAGCATTAGTCA
>NW_004443938.1:21277331-21281414 GCF_000243295.1 Trichechus manatus latirostris
GCCCTGCATCAAGCACATCTGACACTTGCCCAAAGGGAAATGAGGGAATTGGTTTATATAGATGAGTCAACTTGCCTTCAATGAACACAACTGGAAATGAACCTTTTGATAACAAACTTGCCTGGCTTTACCTGAACCTGGTCATAAACCCTAACACATATTAGGTACCTCTTTGCTTATGGTGCTATGTCAGGTTTTGAGAAGAAAATAATTTGGACATAATATGTAGTCCAGGTAACTCAGCAACTCGAAAGCAGCACGTTAACAGCATGAGTTAACATTCCAGTTGTCCACAGTGAGGAAGGAGTGAAATAATGAAACCAGCCCAAGGTGGTAGAAAACCAGCCCCTAGACTCTTCTTCCCTCCATATCCTAGCCCTTTCTGCCTTCCCCATTGCCTCCACTGTTGCCTTCTCCCAAGAGGTGGCTGGGCCCAGCGTGGGGACATCCAGCCAGCCCACAGCACTGGGAGGACTGGAAGGAGGCTTTGGGTAGGCTGAGGGGTTGGAGAGGTGTCTGTGATTGTTGCCAGGTGGATACCCCAGGTTCTACTCGGCATGACTCATACCGGACAATGAGAGAGAGGCTGAGGTGGGAGAAGAGAAAGGTACCTTTATTTCACCGTGCAAGGAAAATAGTTGGAGCTGTTGCTGCCAAGGCTGCTCCATGAGGGTGAGGGGAAAGGTTATTTTTAAGGGGTTTACAAGTAGGAAGTTCATACAAGTTACATCAGCGACATTCTTAATCATACTATACAGGCGCAATGGGGTTTACATATAACTTCATGTATTGCTAGGATTTTTGCAGGGCAGGCCAAGGAAAGGAACTAGGATTCTAATGCAAAGTTGCAAGGCAGACCAAGCAAGCTGCTTGAGGCAGTGGAATTTTCTGTAGCCTGGGGACCTCTGCTTTATGATGGTTAATTTTATGTGTCCACTTCACTAGGCTATGGTTCCCAGTGTTTGGCTAAACACTAGTCCAGCAGCTGTCATGGAGTAGTTACATGTGATTAGATCAGAAAAGCAGATTCCCCTCCATAATGCAATCTAATGTAATCAATCAATCAACTGAAGGCCTTAAGAGCATAAACGGAGTTTCCATCAGGTGTGTTCTGCCTCCAGACTATAAATAGATATTTTGGCCTAACTCTCACCTCATCTTCCCCGTTCCCTGGCCTACAGAGCTTGGGATTCCAGCCTGCAGAAGTCTCTAGCCTGCCGCATGATCTACAGATTTTGGGCTTGCCAGCGCCCCCCACAATCATGTGAGCCAATTCCTTGAAGTAAACTTATCTGTCTGTCTGTCTATCTCTATCACTGGTTCTGTTTCTCTAGAGAACTCTGACTAAGACAGTGTCCCACAGAGCATGGTTAACCTGTACCATTGATAATGGAGAGCTGACTCTGCAGACACCTGCAGAAATACTGAAGAAACACATTCAGTTGATAGAATATTTATAGTTGGTGTGGGCAAAGGGAAGGATTCCTGCTGTGCGTGGTGAGTAAAGAAGCATGCATACTATACGTTTACACAAGGCAGGATCGGGGGAAGTCTTTTTCAGTTAAGAGAAAAGTGGATTTTGACAGATGGGTGGTGGCTATGCGTGAGGTGCACTGGCCAGGAAGGTCTCCTACATGGAAGGCAAGAGCTCTGCCACTGAACCACCAGTGCCTTATCCCCGCAGCTTACTCGCCTAGAATAACCCTTACCCTTTGGAAATCCAACTCCCTCCCGTCTCTAAGCCTGCACCGGGGTAGCTTATGTGGCTGGAGACAAACACACAAACAGTAGTCAATACTGTCTAGCAGTTGTACCATATACCCACTCCTCACTTATCGACATGGTTAGGGTCTAAAGACCAGGTCCTTATTCGAACATTGGAGTTATGCAAAAATGAAGGATTTTTTTTTTTTCTGTTTTCAGACTATCCATTTGTCTGATTTCTTTTTTATTTAGAAAATTGTTGTTGTTGTCATCGGGTGCCATCAAGTCGGTTCCGGCTCATAGTAACCCCATGCACAACAGAATGAAACACTGCCCGGTCCTGCTCCATCCTCCCAATCGTTATGCTTGAGCTCATTGTTGCAGTCACTGTGTCAATCCATCTCGTTAAGGGTCTTCCTCTTTTTTGCTGACCCTCAACTTTACCAAGCATGATGTCCTTCTCCAGGGACTGATCCCTCCCGATCATTAGAAAATATGATCATAGAAATAATAACAGCTAAGATTTACTCATTACTCATTACTAGACAAGTCCAATTATGGATTATTTCTGTGTGGAGAAGAAGGCTTGGAGGAGACAAAGCTGGATAACGCTGGGCTGTATGACTGGGGGGCCCACAGCTTAACCACTTCACCTTCCTCCTGTGCTGGGCCAGAGCTTCCCTCCTCCAGGGCTCCACTCCCACCCTTGCTAGCCCTGCGTTCACAGTCCCAGAGCCTGCTCTGCCTTCTGGGCCTGGTGAGTCACCAAGGCGCAGGGCTTCCTGAGAGGGTGCTGGGAGCCTGGCAGCTCACCAGGCCCCGCTGAGGAGGAGGCTTCAGGCCCAGTTTGGCTCACTGTGGGATGTCATTAAACTCACATGCACTTCTTCCAAACACCCTCTCCTATACCCCTCTTTTCTCCTTTCCCACCCCACAGCAACTTTGAGCTGCAGGGCCTCAGGCCACATAGGAGCTGGGAACCCAGAACAGGCACCCACTGGCTTGGTGTTGTCTGTGAGTCCACCTGGAGGCCATGGCCACGGAGGAGGCTGGCCCTGCACTGCAACTGGACATAGAGCCCCACCGGCAGGAGGGAGCGGAGGGCACTGGCAGCGTGGCCCAGCTTCCCAGAGGCCTCCTGGAGACTCTCCTCAAGGGAGCGGACACTCTGCAGCCATTGCCACCATGCCCACTGCCTCCTTAATGCATAGAGTAGTTGGATAGTAGATTTTTTACTATTGTTGTAAATGTGAAATGTTGGATAATGGAGATCGTTGATAAGTGAGGAGTAGGTGTAATTTACTATGTGCCAGGCACTGTTACAAGTGCTTTATAGTTATTAATACATTTAGTCTTCATAACTCTCTATCCATTTTACAGACGTGGAAACTGAGGCAGAGAGAGGATAACAAAATTGCCCAAGGTTACACACAGCAAGTAAGTGACAGAGCCAGGATTCAAATCCAGGCAGCTGGACTCTGGGGTCTTTACTCTTTAACACTATGCTACACAGCCTTCCAGACATGCTAACTGTGTATTTGTGAACACTTGCAAATCTGGCTCTGTTTCTAGGTGACTCAATATCGCCTGGTCTAAGATACCTCACTGGTCCACCTAACTCTTAACTTTAAAATGTTCATGCCCATGCATGAAGCACTGTTTCTAGACGAACACCACGAGTTTCCATTGAGTTGTTTCCAACTCATGTCAACCTCATGTGTGTCAGAGTAGAACTGTGCTCCATACAGTTTTCAATGGCTGATTTTTTGAAAGTAGATTGCCAGGACTTTCTTCCAAGGCACACCCAACCTTTTGGTTAGCAGCCAAGTGTGCTAATGGATTGTACCACCCTGGGACCTACTGCAATAAAAATGCATTAACTGAGAAAGTCAACTTCAAAGCCATTATACTTGCCTTAGTTATCTAGTGCTGCTATAACAGAAATGCCACAAATGCATGGCTTTAACAAACAGAAATTTATTCTCTCACAGTTTAGGAGGCTAGAAGTCTGAATTCAGGGCGCCAGCTCCAAGGGAAGGCTTTCTCTCTCTGTCAACTCTGAGGGAAGGTCCTGGTCATCAATCTTCCCCTGGTCTAGAAGCTTCTCATCCCAGGGACCCTGGGTTCAAAAGACTCACTCTGCTCCTGGCTCTTCATTCTTGGTGATACTGAGTTTCCTCTCCTCTCTGCTCGCTTCTCTCTTTTATATCTCAAAAGAGATTGATTTAAGATACAACCTAATTGTGTAGATTGTGTCCTGCCTCATTAACATAACGAGCAGCTCACTCCCAAGTAGGATCATAACCACAGGCATAAAACCAAAACCAAACCAGTTGCTGTAAAGTCAATTCTGACTCACAGCGACCCTATAAGACAGAG
>NW_004443938.1:21295395-21296695 GCF_000243295.1 Trichechus manatus latirostris
AAGCAACACCAGCAGCCAACAAATGGCACTCAGAGAGCCAGCTAGTGCGGGCTGGTGGAATCCAACCAGCCAGTGTTTCTCAGACAAGAGACTGTGTCTGCGGGAAGCAGAGGGGGCCGAGTGTGGGTGAAGAAGGGTAGGGAGTGGGAAAGCGTATATCACAAATTACCGTAGCTCTGCTGCCCCTCAGGAAGAAGCAAAGATGGCGCATGGAGCCAGGTATCTGAGCGAAAGGAGGGGGAGGTGGTGAGAGGTAAGGAAGAAATCAAAAGCAGCAGAAAAAAGGCAACACCAGCAGCCAACAAATGGCACTCAGAGCGCCGGACCATTCGAGTGTGTGGAATCCAAGCAGCCGGTGTTTCCCGGACAAGAGACTGTGGCTGCAGGAAGCAGAGAAGGTCAAGTGGGGGTGAAGAAGAGTGGGGGTGGGAAAGCGTATATCGCAAATTACCAGTTGTCTTGTCTCCCGCTGGAAGCTCCGTGAAGTTGCTTTCTCATACCCCATTTGCTGGTCTCTGATAGGAGTCCAAGATGGTGGATCCGCACTGTGTTAGCTGATAGGGGACCTCTGCATGAATCTCTCCTCGCTCTCCCTTCTCTGTCAGTTTTCTCACTCCATTTTGGTGCTTGGCTGAGTTCTTTATCTCTTCATCTGATGTTTTAGGGTTTCAGGATTGTTGTTTTCTCTGTTTGGCTTAGTTTTTCGGATCTTTGCTGTGGAGGGACGGCGTGGTGCTTCTGCCTAGAGCGCCATGTCTCGCAACTGATTTTTACCGTACTAGTAGAAACAGAAGTTGAGTAATTGTATTTACTAATAGACAAAGGAAAGGGTTGGTATGGGTGAGTTTCAGGCACCAGGACAGAGAGTCAGGAGACATCATTAGGGGAAGGGGGGGCTTTCCCATTTCATCACAGAGGAAGGTGCTGACTCGTTATGTTGGAGTGTGGTAAGAGTAATCGCAGTGCTGGAAAGGCTCTCCTTCAGGAAGCAGAGCGGAACAATTGACCACGTGTGCTGGGTCCAGCCCTAGAGCTTCCTTTAATTCACCCCCACTCTCCTCTAGTCCATGTGGCCAGAACCATATAAAAATGGGACAGTGATGTCTTGTCTGTGGACAGCCTGTTCCACACCCACCACCTGCACCATTGTGATCCTTCCCACTTAAGAACTCAGCCTTCTTTTCTCCCGTCTCCATCTTTATTCTTTCCACCTGATGCTTACCCCTCTTCTCTGTATGACATTGGCACTCCCCTGGTCTGTATTGCCTCAAGCTTCTTGACTCTACCTGACTCTGAGCCC
>NW_004443938.1:21297615-21298856 GCF_000243295.1 Trichechus manatus latirostris
TCACCCCACAGGGCCAAAGGCAAGGCCACTTTCCTCAGCATGTGACCACCAGAACAAAGCTGGTTTTCCATAGATGAAGGGAAAAGGGGGTCACCCATGAAATGACACTCTTAAAATCACGTAACCAGTTTATAACAACCCTCTTCCATGCTCTTTGTCTAACACCATGCTGAGATATGTTGTATTAGTGTAGGCATTACCAATGATTTCACACACACACACACACACACACACACACACACACACACACCCGTAAAACAGGATCTCCCTTCCTTTTTCTTCCCCCGTAAGACTTCTCCACCTGGTGTGGAGTGGAAGAGGAAAAGGCCCCAGTTATGCCTCAGGAGTCTTCTCTCCCTGTCCCAGTCCCTGTCCCAAAGCCATATCTCATCTTCCTTTTTGCCTTACTTCATCCCGAGATGCTACTTTGATATAATTTCAAATTTTGAGCCAAAACTCACAAGCAATGCAAGCCAATATACCCTCAACATTTCTACCTGATACATAAAGTAAAGCTAGCAATGGCATTGTCTTTATGTCTCATGACTGAAGTGAGTAATATACAAGACAGTTAGAGGGAAAAGTATTGACCATACTGCCGTATCCTGTGGCCGAGACATCCTGTGGTGGGAACCTCTAAAATAGAAGACTGCAATAAAGCTTTGCAAGCAGTTTTCAAAAGTAAAATCTTCCAATTTCTGCTTCCAGATTAGTCCATCCTACACTTACAATGCCATCAACTACTTTTCCTTCTCAACTGCCATTTCTGTAATGCTTTTCTTTAACTAAGCTGAGGAAGCTCAGCCTGCACAGTTCCCCCAGAATTAATATGGATTCTTAGGAAAAACCAAACAAAATAGGAGCTCAGGAATCATATGCAATATATTTAGGAACATGGTTAAGTACAAATACATAAATAACTCAAATATTTAACAATTTATTGGGTTGTCTCCTTATGTGTGTCAATTTAGTCCTAGACAATCTTCAAAACCCTGGTTAATCTGTAATGTTTCTGGAATATAAATCTAATAATATGGAAAATCTGCACATCATTTATAATGAATTATCTATGGAGAGGAGGCCCTGGGTGGGGCAAAATGTTAAGGCACTCTGCCGCTTACCAAAAGGTTGGAGGTTCAAGACACCCCAGAGGCACCTCGGAAGAAAGTCCTGATGATCTACTTCTGAAAAATCAGCCACTGAAAACTCTGTGGAGTACAGCTTTATTCCGACACACATGG
>NW_004443938.1:21300344-21301770 GCF_000243295.1 Trichechus manatus latirostris
CTGCTATTTCAATATCAGAGTTTTACAGCCCAATTGTTTATGTGTGCTCAGGGCTGGGAGTTCAGACAGAGAAGTACCCACAGGTAGCCAACCCAGAAAGAGATGTTCTTAAAGTTCTGAAAGACCAACATTTTGGGAAATGTCTACCCAGAAAAATGAGACCATTTAATGGTGACCGTTTAAGCTCTCTATTTCCTCTCATTCATTCATAGATACTTGAATATCTATGTTTTAGGATTCCCTAAAGTTAGGGAGGAATCCCTAGGTGGCGCGAACGGTTAACGCACTTGGCTGCTAATGAAAGGTTGGAAGTCTGAGCCACTGAGAGGCACCTTCGAAGAAAATCCTGGTGATCTACTTCTGAAAAATCAGCCATTGAAAACTCTGTGGAGCACAGTTCTACTCTGACACACATGGGGTCGCCATAAGTCAGAATTGACTTGATAGCAACTGGTTTATATTTTATGTTTAGAGTTAGAGGTGACTCCCTTCTCTGGGATGGCCTATATTGTGATTATTTTATTAGCAGTGAGAGAAATTTTAGGACACTTACACAAAGATTGAGTAAAGGTTTTCAAAATCTTTGAGTCCCTTTCAAGGGTAATGCCTGTGCTACTGGATACGATGGGGAAAACAGGAATAAGGGCAGGTATTATGGAAGGAATCAAGAGTTCCGGTTTTGCTATGTTCAGTCGGAGATGCCTGTTAGACACCCAAGCAATGAGGTCAGGTTGGCAGATATCCAAGGTCAAGGGAGAGATCAGGGCTGGAGATATAAGTGCAGGAACTATAGTGTATAAATGACATTTAAACTTGTGGCAATGGATGAAATTGCCTGGGGAAGGCTGAGGACTGAGCACTGGAGCACTTCAACAAAGAAGACTGGGAAGAAAAGACCAATGAGATAAACGGGAGATCATAAAAGTCAAGTGTTTTAAGAAGAAGTATTCAATGGGTTGGATGCCGCTAAGAGGTCAAGTAAGATGTGGATGGAGAATTGTCCCCTGGATTTGGTATTTGAAAATGGTCTACAACATTGTCAATGATGGTGTCTGTGGGTGGTGCTGAAGACAGTCTGATGGGAATAGTTTAAGAACAGAATGAGATACATAGAACTGGAAACATCAAGTGTGGATGATTCTGAGCAGATGCTACCTCCAAGGGATTGCATCTCTTACAAGGGGTCCAAACCTTTAGTTTTCTCCTCTAATCTGAACAGCTGTTGTCTCTAACCAGCTACCTCTTGCTCTGTCTGTCTGTGCTATAGCCACAGGAAAAGACACCTTTAAACTCTTCTCATTTTGGTAGCTATATTCCAGGTTGGGTCGAGACTATATTCCTTACTAGACAGAAATTTGAACACCAGCACACTCCCTGAAAAAAGGTATTTGTTAGCCACCTTTTCTCACTGCAGGGTTTGACTTTT
>NW_004443938.1:21302974-21304257 GCF_000243295.1 Trichechus manatus latirostris
GATTCTGACCCATAGTGACCCTATAAGACAGAGTAGAGCTACCCCATAGGGTTTCCAAGGCTGTAATCTTTACAGAAGCAGACTGCCACATCTTTCTCCTGTGGAGCAGCTGGTGGGTTCAAACCGCAGACCTTTGGGTCAACAGCTGAGTGCTTAGCCACTGCCCTACCAGGGCTCTTTTTCACAGATACAGGGGTTAGGATTCCAACACATATTTTGGGAGGATACAATTCAATTCATAACAACCTCCATGGAACGGTTTTTTTAATGAAAAGAAAAACAAATGAGACGCCTTTCTGATTTTTTGAGTGTTTGGTCCTGTTTAGATGAATCATACACCTAAGCATTATTCAGGAATAACATGGAAACTCAACCAAGAGAAGAATGGGTGTCCCGTTATGAAAAGGAAGCTAAGAGTATAGAATCATAGAACGCTAGAGCTGGGGGAAGGGTCAGAGATTTTCCAGCTGAGCTCCCTCATTCCACAGGTGAGAAAACGGGCCAAAGCAAGAAGCCCTGAGCCCAGCCCAGCGCACCACCCACAGAAGGCAGCACATCATGGAGGAAAGTGAAAAGCCTGTCTGGTGGCATCTCATGTAACAATTCCATGACTTTCATCTTCCCCTCTCTTAAAATATTTTGTAAATTGTGAAATATATCATATTTTCCAAACAGCGTATGTAACATATGTACAGTCCCTCCTTCCTTTTTTACA
The DNA here is from genome assembly GCF_000243295.1 of Trichechus manatus latirostris. Classification (NCBI taxonomy): domain Eukaryota; kingdom Metazoa; phylum Chordata; class Mammalia; order Sirenia; family Trichechidae; genus Trichechus; species Trichechus manatus. The sequence goes on from NW_004443938.1 coordinate 21,303,690, forward strand.
TTTTTACTGTGAAAAATTCAGGATGCAAAGGAGGAGCCTTTTGCATTTGGGTTCCTGGAGGATGAAGCTAGATGAGGCAACATGACATTATGCATATATTAATACCGACCCACTGGGTGGGTCTCTGTAGAGTACTGACCTCTGGACTCAGACTGGCTTATCTCCCCTCAGCAATGCTGTTGGCCCTTCCTACACATGTGGGCAGGAATCGGCTCCAGCCCAGCTCAGCCCCCTGGAGCTGAGTGCACCCTTGCAGCTGGCTCAGCAACCACCGGCAGGGCAAGGCTGGAGTAGCCAGGGCTTTCTTGTCATTGTTATAGCCGGAGCCTTTTCCTGCAAGAAGTTGCACAGGGTCATGTCCTGCAGGAATGACTGATAACTCTGCACAGCTTAATCTGAATAGTTAAAGGCACCATATGTATATACATTGGTTAGTAACTCACTGGAAAACTACAACAACCCTAACAAGCCTGACTCTCAATCCACATGGCACCAAAAAAAAAAAATCAGTTACCATCAAATCGATTCCAACCTATGGTAACCCCATGTGTTTAAGAGTAGAACTGCG
>NW_004443938.1:21307328-21309955 GCF_000243295.1 Trichechus manatus latirostris
CTTACTGATCTGTAGTGTACAATTTCACATGAGTTTCACCACACCTTTGATGTGGTGAAAAACAGGTGAAATTGTGCACTACAAATCAGTAAGTAAGCCAAGTAAGCCCATGCATACTTTGCCTATTGGGTAATCCATCCCTCCACTCACTCACCTGAAGGTGACTTTCACATTCTCAGTGAGCTGTAGATAATGGAGTCCTGCCTCCAGATGGAGGCTTGTTAGAACTAAAAGATTTGGGGCAGTTTCATGGAACATACTTTAGTTGGGTAACCTAAACTGCCAACCCAACCCAAGATTGTCCTAGATAGAGAAATACTTCAACGGATGGTTTCATCTAGTCAGGGCAGCAACACATTTGACTATTCCCCCCAAGCGGTACGTGGGAAAACACATTAAAACTCTGATGTTGAGTTTAAACCCCTTTTTTATTTCAAAACGGAAATTGTGGTCAAGATGTGTTAAATAAATAAATAAATCCATAACCTCTGAAAATGGATGGAAATAGGGTTCAGCAAAGCAGCTATTTGTTCCAAATAGTTCAAGAAGATGGGGGTCAAGCTCCAAAGGGGCAACATGCCAAGCTTCTAATATAGACAGGATAAAGTTGGAGTGAAACCTGGAGCCTTACTTCTTGGTTAGAAAAAGCCCTAAGTGTGTAGCTGTCAGTTTCCAAAAGCCAAAGTAGAAAAGAGGTCAGAAATCATGAATATTCGTTGAAGGACCCTTGGAATGTCTCTCTGTTTGATCCCCCATCCCTCTATATACATATGACAAGACGCAGTTGACAGGGAACCAAGATGAAGTCATCTAGGCCCTTCCAAGTGTGCTCTTCCATTGCCTGCCTTCTTTGAGAAATCAAACTGAGAATTTGCTCTTGTAGGGGAAATGTCAAGTTCAGCCCACTTAAGTCTGCATTTGTGGCAGTGGTTTAAAAATTCAACAGGTAAAGAAATATGAACACTGTAGGCAGAACTCAGGCTCAAAGGATGGTTAATATAAATCATGGATGTGAAAGCTGAGGTTGGAGACAGCCTGTTATGGATTGAATTGTGTTTTCCAAAAATACAATGTTGAAGTCCTAACCCCTGGTACTTGTGAGCTTGACCTGGTTTAGAAATAGGGTCTTTGAAGATGTTGTCAGTTAACATGAGGTCATACCAGAGTAAACCAAAACCAAAAACCAAACCCACTGTCATCAAGTTGATTCCAACACCACAGTAGGGTGTATCCTAATCCCACCTGAGTGACGTCCTTATGAAAGAGAAGAGATACAGAGAGTGCCACACAGCCACGTGAAGACAGGCAGAGCTGGAATATGCTGCAGTTGAAAGCTGAAGAAGGCCTGGGGCTACCAGAAGCTGAGAGAAAAAAGAAAGGATCTTCCTCCAGAGTCTTTGGAGAAAACAGACCTGTCGACACCTTGATTTTGGATTTTTAGCCTCCAGAACTGGGAGAAAATAAATTTCTGTTCTTGTATGTCCCCAGTTTGTGGTATTTTGTTACGGCGGCCCTAGAGCCCTGGGAAGCTAATCCACAGCCCCACCAGTGGTGCATGCTCTACATAGGATTCATTTTCCTCCCCTGAATAAGAGGAAGTCACCCCACCTCCTGCTATAAGATTGACCCATTAAGGATGTGGGATTGTGTTTATGAATATTTAACTTGTACTTTTTTATGGTTTGGTTTTTATCATCTTTCTTATTTAAAAATAATTCTGACTTCAGTACCTCAAAAACGTAAATGAAGGCAAAATCATGCTGAGAAAGTATTTCATATGGCTGCCTACTAAATTTTTTTAGAATGAAGGTTTACAGAGCAAATTAGTTTCTCATTAAACAATTAACACACATATTGTTTTGTGACATTGGTTACCAACCCTAAAACATGCCAACACTCTCCCTTCTCAACCCTGGGTTCCCTGTTATAGCTTTCCTGTCCCCTCCTGCCTTCTGGTCCTTGCCCCTGGGCTGGTGTGCCCGTTTAGTCTCGTTTTGTTTTATGGGCCTGTCTAATCTTTGGCTGAAGGGTGAACCTCAGGAATGACTTCAGTACTGAGTTAAAAGGTTGTCCGGGGGCCATACTCTTGGGGTTTATCTAGTCTCTGTCAGACTAGTAAGTCTGGTCTTTTTTTGTGAGTTAGAATTTTTGTTCTACATTTTTCTCCAGCTCTGTCCAGGACCCTCTATTGTGATCCCTAGTCAGAGTAGTCAGTGGTGGTAGCTGGGCACCATCTAGTTGTACTGGACTCAGTCTGGTGGAGGCCTTGGTAGTTATGGTGGCCGCCTAATAATTTTGCTTGTTTTAATGCCCAAGACTCAATGCTCATTGGGTATACCCATTGCTGTCAAGTCGAGTAGAACTGCCCCATAGGGTTTACAAAGAGTGGCTGGTGGATTTGAACTGCTGACCTTCTGGTTAGCAGCCATAGCTCATAACCACTTTGCTACCAGAGCTCCTTGGGTATACTTGAAGTTAAAAAGATTCTCTAAAGTGCCATCACCCTTCCCTGATCCCCTCCCCACAGTTCCTGCCCTTCATAGTATTCATGCCTGTTACTGGATGATTAACTACCAAATAAGAGCAGGATCAGTCATGGATCTTTAGTTTCCCCCAAAATATTGAAC
>NW_004443938.1:21310276-21311872 GCF_000243295.1 Trichechus manatus latirostris
GTACTTTACTGAATATAAAGTGCTTTTAGGTACATTATTATATTTTCAAGTCCCCAATCTGATGAAATGCAAATGGATAACTTCCCATTGGAGATGCTCATTATGGACTTGGAAAATAAATAGAGAAGATATAGACCTTTATGCATATAAGCTAAGCACCTGGAAGAGCAATCACTACTGACAGTAACATCTGGGGTGACCGTGCATCCTGTGCAAGATTGCCTAACAAGCACAGTCTCCCTCATCCTTCCCGGCTCCCTTCTGTATTTTCTTCAGGGGTGGATTATCCAACTGGCAAGGTAAGTATGGTGCTTAACTTGCTTACCAGATTATCTGTAGTGAACAATTTCACATTTTTTCATCACATCAAAATTGTGCTTCTAAGTACGGCTGGCATCTGTCTCTCTCCCAACCCCACAGCACCTTCCTACAGAATCAGAGCCTCTTTTCAAATTTGCAGTCCCTGACATGGATGGATTACCTAGTAAGCAAGGTAAGCACAGGTTTACTTGTGCTTACTTACTAATCTCTAGTGACCACTTCCACATAGTTACTGGGTTTCACCTGCTTACTGGGTAATCAGACCCTGATTTTCTGTACTGCTCTTCCACCTCTGGGCCTCCATCCCCTCAGACTACTGAGGTAGGTAGAGCACCTAGTTGATACTCAGTACCAACTAGTTATCTACTTACCAACTAGTTACCTAGTTACTGCTTTTCCACCTTTGGACCTCCACTCTCTCAGACTGTTCAGTGGAGTCCCCAGTTCTCACCACCTGGGTCTTAGCATTCAGTTCTTAGTGCTGTATTTCCCTGTTTTCCACAGCTCCCCATTGTGTGCAGGGTAATGTCTAAGCAAGGCCTGTAACCCCCTTGATGATGTGACCCCTTGGTGAGATTTTCAGGTTGCAGCTTGATTTCAGCTCAGTGCGGTTCAACTAGTACTTACAGAGCATGAACTGGTAACATAAATGTCCCCTAGGTCCCACCAGCTCGTGGATTCTAGATGGCAACAATGATGATAATGATGATAGCATGGCGCTCTCCACGTGTCAGATACTGTTCTGATCAATTCACATATATTGCCTTATTCAATCCTCACCACAGTTCTATGGTAGGAAATGTTCTGGTCAGTATCTTACTGAGGAGGCATGGAGGAAAAGGCAGATAAAGTAACTGCCAAAGCCACTCAGCAAGTAAGTGGTGGCTGGGATTCAAACTCAGAGAGGCCATCTGCCATGTCTATGCTTTTACCCTGTGCACTGTACCCTTCCAAGCTGCTTAACTTGTAAGGTTAGGCTTGCCCTATGTTTGCTGGACTAGTAACTCCTCTCGACTCCTCAGTTTCTTGCATCTTGCCTCCACATAAGCTACAGCTCCTGTCACTGCCCACTATGACTAAGCTCACCTGTGCGGCTGCACTGTGGTTGACCAGGCTGCAGATGTCCACATAATGACATGAGTTGCCTTTGACCTCTGGGAGCCCTTGGGCTGTCTTTGCTCCCTGCTAGAATTATATGGGTTCTGGACCACAGTTTCTACCAATCTCCCAAACTTTTTTTTAAATTAATTTTTATTGTTGTAAAAAAATATATAT
>NW_004443938.1:21312130-21314969 GCF_000243295.1 Trichechus manatus latirostris
ATATTTGTCCTGTTGTGATTGACTTATTTCACTCAGCACAATGTTTTCAAGGTTCATCCATGATGTAGCATGGATCGGGACTTCATTTCTTTTCATGGCTGATTAGTATTCCACAGTATATGTACCACATTTTGTTTATCCTTTCACCTGTTGATGAACATGTAGGTTGTTTCTACCTTTTGGCTATTGTGGATAGAGCTGGAATAAACATTGGTATACATGTGTCTGTTTGTATCACTGTTTTCAAGTGCCTTGGGCATATACCTAGGAGTGGAATTGCTGGGTCATATGGCAGTTCTATGTTTAATTTTTTTAGGAACCGCCAAACTGTTCCACAATGCTACCATTTTGCATTCCCACCAACAATGAATAAGGATTCCAATTTTCCCACATTCTCACCAACATTTGTTACTTTCCATTCCTTTTTTTATCTTAGCCATCCTAGTGGGTGTGAAGTGGTATCTCATTGTGGTTTGGATTTGCATCCCTCTGATAGTTAAAAAGGAAACACTGGTGGCGTAGTGGTTAAGAGCAACGGCTGCTAATTAAAAGGTCAGCAGTTTGAATCCACCAGGCACTCCTTGGAAACTCTATGGGAGAGTTCTACTCTGTCCTATAGGGTCACTATGAGTCAGAATCGACTTGACGCAATGGGTTTTAATGGGATGACTAAAAACATTGTGACCCTCAGAGAGGGACGCCCACCAGAGGAGGAGACGGGGTCAATTCTGGAGCATGGTATACAACTCTTTTTTTTTTTTTAATTGTGCTTTAAGTGAAAGTTTACCATTCAAGTTAGTTTCTTACACAAAAATTTATACACACATTGTTAGGTGACCCTACTTGCTCTCCTCATAATGTGACAGCACACTCCTCCTTGCCACCTCATTTCCTGTGTCCGTTCAACCAGCTCCTGTCCCGTTTTGCAATACACAACTCTTAATAGAGAAGTGTGGCTGACTTTCAGTAGGTTTAAAAGTCAGCATGGGTGAAACACATGAAGAAACTGCCCAAGGTCCCTCGGCTAGTAAATAATGGATCTGGGATTCAAATTCAGAGAGGCCAACTGCAGTCTCTGGCATTTGAAAACTGAATATGTTATTTGGAATATAGTCAAGTATTTAAACACTCCAAGACTTTGATTTCTCATCTGTAATAATGGCAATAATCTCCAGCATGAGGTTTTTGTGAAGATTTAAATGAATGACGTCCTATTTAAATAAATGATCTTCTCCTCTTCTCAAAAAGGCACACAATCTCCCTAAGGTCGTTTTATACTAGTGAACTTAATCTGCCTGGGGTGGCAGTATTTTTATGATAATTCAAAAAGCAAAGAGAGAATCTATTTAAATCAAACACATATCTAACTGATGCAATAGGATCAAGGGGTCCTCTCTTAGGCCTTTTATTTACTGTCAACCCACCACCTCACATCCCTGTGAGGAACAAGTCCTTTGGACAAGCCAGTTGGCCATGGTTTTCTCTGTTCCTCTCCCTGCTACCATCTTTAGGTCTCAGAACAAGCTCCCCGCCTCCCGCCCCTCCCCTGCCACTGAGGCCTGCTGTTTGTTAGCAAGGTTAAAAAGATACAATTCTGGGCTAACCAGTCCCCCTCCTCAGGAAGTCAGTGGAGCATGATGCAGTAGGATGTTTGTTAGCAGGGTTAAAAAGATACAATTAGTAGGCTTGGGTATAAAATATCAGGGAGAGGAAATTTTCTTGGTCTCTTCACCTGTGGTACAGGTGGGGCACACATAGCATAAACTTACAGTCCACCTAAGTGGACCTGCCAGGCCAAGGGGAGACCAGCAGTAGGTAGGACCCCATTAACCCATTACCCATGGCACAAGATGGGGTGTACATGGAAGAGTCATCATCTTTGCTGGATAGCTTTTGAGTCAGGAGGCACTGCTTGTTATGAAACTTTTCCAGCTGTATGCTGATTCTTGTAAATAATAAAAACTACTTTCCATGTGTTAATGTATGTTTAGGCTGTGATTGGAAGGACGTGGTGTTTATGGAACAATTCATATTAGTTATTGGTTCCCTTTTTCTAATGACCTCCTGGCTATCTAGAAATTGGATACAATCTGTGAGCACCACACAGATTTGGAGTGTTATCTTACAGTTATGGCATAGTCGAGCAGGACGTGTGGTCCTACAACACCATCAGGAGAAGAGATTGTATAGATATACTGTATTAGTCATAGTAACAAATTACTCCTAAACTTAGTGGATTAAAACAATAACTGTTTATTATCTCACACAGTTTCCGTGAGTCAGGAATTTGGGAGTGGCTTAGCTGAGTGGTTCTGGCTCAGGGTCTCTCGTGAGGTTGCAGCCAAAAGGTCAACAAAGACTGCAGTTATCTGAAGGTTTGACTGGGGCTGAAGAATCTAATTCGAAGATGGCGCACTCACATGACTGACAAGTTGGTGCTGGCTGTTGGCAGCAGACCTCATTTCCTTACCATATGGACCTCTGCATAGTACTACTTGAGTGGCCTTACAACATGGCAGCTGACTCCTTTCATGACTTGAGTGACCCAAAGAGCAAAGTGGAAGCCAAAATGACTTTTATGACCTAACATCAGAAGTCACACTCTGTCCTTTGTACAATATTCTATTGGTTACACAAGTCAAACCTATTCATTGTGGGAGAAGACTACACTGGATGAGAACATCAGGAAGCAGGAGTCACTGGGGGCCATCTTGCAGGCTGGCTAACACATTAACAAAACACTTAAAGACAATTTTCTTAAAGACTAGATTAAATCAACTTTTAAAATTCATGCTGACTTCTGGGCAACATGGCACTATAGACAGAAGCACCATGCTGT
>NW_004443938.1:21320596-21321747 GCF_000243295.1 Trichechus manatus latirostris
GGCAGCAGCAGAGACCCAGCCAAGAGGTGGAATTCCTAGGCTCCTCCAGGGCTTCAGAGCCTGAGGGTTGTTCTGGCTTAGGGCTTCTGCATGAGGAGCCCCTCTCTAGCCACATTCATGGCATTGTGACCTCAGGCTAAAGAAATCTTATTTCTCTATTCTTGCCCCTAAGTTTCTTCCATTATTTTCCTTTGTCTACTCTAGACTTAAAGAGTCCCTGGGTGGCACAAATGGTTAAACACTGGGCTACTATCTGAAAGGATGATGGTTTGAACCCACCCAGAGGCACCTTCCAAGAAAAGCCTGGCGATCTTCCAAAAGGTCACAGTCATGAAAACCTTATGGAGTGCAGTTCTACTCTGACACACATGAGGTCGTGTCTCCATGAGTCAGAGTGGACAGGATGGTAACTGGTTTTTTTGTTTGTTTGTTTTGGTTGCTCCGGACTTGTTATAAACGAATCCCTACCAAACTTCAAACTTCTCTGGAGACCTAAGTGTACCTGGCGGTATACAGGGGCTGCTGGCTGAGGCCACTAGATGGAGAGATGACATACCTTAAGTGATCACAGTCATATTACAGCCTTACTAACATGCTTGGTCTTGTGGGCTCAGCCTCTGGCTGTAAATAGAACATCTCCCCGATTTACAAAAAAAAAGACCAAGTTGGACAAACAAAGTAATCATTTACTTTGTGACATTTCTTTTCTTTAACATCTTTCCAAAAACTGGATCTCCCTGATCCAGTGCAAAATAAAGTGAGCAACATGTTTCAGAGGGCCAGGAAATTTATTTGGTGTAGAAGGATTTCCAGTACACTAAAGATGGGTAGTTTTCCCGCCTATCAGTATGTGTACAAAAGAAAAGAGATCCAGGCCACTGATGTAACTGTATGAAGAATAAAGGAATCTGTGGCAAAGGGACAGTCAAACATACTTGAACGGAAAACAAAGGGAAGCGGTCATTTTCATAGTCTGCCTTTAGTCACTGAACAGTTGATTTGGATGACTAACTCTAGCACATCTGTATTTACATGATCTGGAAGACATAAATTACTAACACATAAGAAAGTTCTGGAAAAAAATATACAAACTATAGCTCCTTAAGAGTCTGATGAAGTTATCTAGCAAGACTCATTTTCTGAATCTATGA
>NW_004443938.1:21323479-21324379 GCF_000243295.1 Trichechus manatus latirostris
TGAGTTCATTCCAACTCGTAGCAACCCTATAGGACAGAGTAGAATTGCCCCATAGAGCTTCCAAGGCTGTAAATCTTTATGGAAGCCAACTGTCACAGCTTTCTCCCACAGAGCAGCTAGCTGGTAGGTTCAAACCACCGACCTTTCAGTTAGCAGCCAAGCACTTAACTACTGCATCACCGGGGCTCCTTAGGAAGTCAGGCTGGGTGAAAGCCTATGTATCCTTTGGAAAAGTTGGAAACATTTAAATCTGTTATTTTGAAATACGCCGTACTTTTGAAACTAGAATATTCCAAATCATCGACTTTATTGAGATATAATTCACCTAAAATAAAATTCACCATGTTTAAGTGTATAGTTAGGTGGTTTTTAGTGTATTCACAAGTACTGCAGCCATCACCTCAAACTAATTTTGGAACATTTTCATTACTTCCAAAAGAAGCCTGTGCCCATCGCAATTTACTTCCTGTTTCTGTCTCTCTCTCTCCCAGTCCATGGCAACCATTAATCTGTTTTCTGTCTATGGATTTGCCTATTCTGGGCATTTTATAAAAATGGAATCATACAATACGTGGCCTTTGTTGTCTGGCATCTTTCACTTAGCATAATGTTTTCAAAGTTCATCCATCTTATAGCATTAATAGTACTTTTATCCTTTTTATGGCTGAATAATAGAGTCACTGTGAGTCAAAATTGACTCGACTGCACACAACAATATTCCATTATATGAATATACCATATTTTGTTTATACATTCACTAGTTGATGGACGTTTGGGTTGTTTCTACTTTTTAGCTATTGTGAACAATGCTTCTATGAACATTCACGTACAAGCTTTTGTGTGAATGTATGCTTTCAATGCTCTTGGGTATACACCTGGGAGTGGAATTGCTGGGTCAAA
>NW_004443938.1:21331543-21333679 GCF_000243295.1 Trichechus manatus latirostris
TCATGCTTGGTAAAGTAGAGGGTCAGCGAAAAAGAGGAAGACCCTTAATGAGATGGATTGACACAGTGGCTGCAACAATGGGATTGGGAGGATGGCGCAGGACAAGGCAGCATTTCATTTTGTTGTACATAGGGTCACTGTGAGCCAGAACTGTTTGACGGCACCTAACAACAACAATGTAATTTATTGTTTTGAAGTGAATCATTTATCTCAATGGCTGTGATCTATAGCTTTCCACAACTGATATGCCACATGGCATTTTAAAGTTGAGAAAGACTGCAATTTTAGATGATGAAGAGCAAACGACAAAAAGAATAGTATTCTTTAGAGAAGACTTTCCACACTCAGACTGTTTTCAAGAGCTCTTATGTTTAGATAACTTGATGTAATGTGATCATCTATACCTTTGTACCCAGGAGTGCAGGAAGAACAGAAATATCTTATTGGAAGTTGCCCTTCTTATTGTGTTTCTTTTCACTCTCCTGGGTTTTTTTCCCCCTCTCTTTTTTTTAAATAATTTTCAATAATGTCAGCTGCTCAAATCTTTATTGAAAGTTCTACCTACCTACCAGTTGCCATCAAGTTGATTCTGATACATGGCAACCTCATGTGCCTCAGAGTAGAATTCCGCTTCATAGGTTTTTCAATGGCTGATTTTTTGGCAATAGATCACCAGGCCTTTCTTCTGAGGTGTGTCTGTGGACTCGAACCACCAACCTTTCAGTCAGCAGCCGAGCATGCTAGCCAATGTACGGCCCAGGGACTCCTTATTGAAAGTAAACATATTTTAAAAAAATAAATAGGAGAGATTCATGTGTACACCAAATACTCATAGAGCATCAAGTATAGCCTTAGCCATTAAAACAAGTATTCGGATATGAAGTCTTAAAGAATTAAAGCTGTCATCTGCTGGCTTTGATTTTCATGTCCTCTATTTCTTTTAATTAGTGGACATCCTGCCTCTTTTAAGCTTTATTTCCTCTCCAGCTTGTCCCCCACAATTTTCCCTTTCGAAAAGGTCACGCTTGCTCTGGTTTAGTTTCTGCCTCTAAGCTAGGAAACTCTGAGTTCTGCTTTCAGTATGGAAAAAATTCACGCATGGATGAAAACTGGCATAAGTTACATCACTTAATTAAGGGAATTGCAGAAGTGTTAATTACATTTAAACACCTAATTGAAAATCAGAAGTCCACTCACTGCTAGGTACACAAAGAGTTTGTGATAAAACTTTCACAAGGCTCCATTTCAATTTTTTGAGCTGAATCATTTGATACTTGGGGATGCACCTCAGATGTCTGATATATCCCTTTTTTGTTTCACTGGTTAATATGTTGAATCTAAGGCCATACATCCTTATATGATCATTAGCTCAATTTTTATTCTTTCAGAAAAACTTTAACAGGTAAAGAGAAAGACCACACAAAAAACTAGGGGGGCAGCTGACTTAAAATAATTCAGTTCATGGAGGCACAGGCTTTGGGTGAACTGCCAACCTGCCAACCGAATGGTGGCAGATGGCATCTCAACGTTGCTCTGTCTCAGGTCTGCACTCTGGATCCACCCAAGGCGGGCTGCGAGCAGGTCTGGTGCCGGGTGGCCACACCACCAGCCCTCCGGCCAGGGCCCTAACTCCACAGGTGCAGCGCGTTAACCCTGAGTGGTGCTGTGATGGCAGCTGACCTTTGCAGTCTTGGAAATGCCATTTTGAGACAAAAGAGAAGCTTATTTTGTCTTGCCTATTTCCTGATGCTAGTTTCATTTGGTCCTAACGAGATGACACTTGGCAGCAAGCCAAGATAGCACTTGACTCCTGTTTGTGGAAATAGTGTGTGTTTGATTAAAGGCTGAATATGAATGATATTTGATCTCCAAGTCCAAATATTTCCACAGGAGGAGCTCTTACTGTTTGCAGGCACTGTTCTAAGGCCCTTGAGTGTATTAACACCATAGACCTTGTAATCATCCTATGGTGTTGGCCTCTGCCCATGGTCATGTACATAATGATACTAGACTCTTCTGTGACAGTCACCCGGCTTGATGCCGCATGGTTGTCACTCCCTATAGAAAAGAACTCCGATTACAGTTTGTGTGCAGAACAATGCAGAGCACAGGGTGAGAGGTGCCAAACACGTGATT
>NW_004443938.1:21334904-21336927 GCF_000243295.1 Trichechus manatus latirostris
CTCTGCAATGTTGTTCCCGTCAGCCAATACTTACCAAGGACCTACCATATGCCAGGCGATGTGCTAGGTGTGCAGGACCAGAGTTGAGCGAGGCTTGGTCCCTGCTCTCTGAGAGCTGAGAGTCTAGTGGAGCGGGTGACCCAAGGCAGAGGATGACAAGTGCCACAGGAGATGACAAGGAGGGAGAGATGACCCATCCACATACCAAGGCTGCTCAAAGGAGACAGATGAACACAGCCTTGGTCTTCTCCCACTGAAGTGATGGGAGGGTCTGAGGAGACTTCAACAAAGTGACATTAAGCTAGGCCTTAAAGATGGGAAGATAAAATCTGGAGAAGTAAATGAAGGGTATTCAGACTCTGGCAAGAAGGTGAGCATGGGGAATTGAGGGGCACAGCCAATGGTCCAATTCAACTAAATGGGACCCTCTAGGGGTAAGCAGACAGGCTGAGAGATGGTCATTGTCTTAGTTTCCTAGTGCTGCTGTAACACAAATACCACAAATGGGTGTCTTTAAAGAACAGAAATTAATTTTCTCACAATTCTGGAAGCTAAAAGTCCAAATCATGGTCTCAGCCATGCTGACTCCTTCCTTGTCAATAGCCCTGGGCATTCCTTGGTTCTTGGAGCTCCTTGGTTTGTAGACAATCCTCACATGGCTTCTGTCTTTCCCCATGTGTGTCTGTGTCTATTCTGACCTTTTTCATAACTCAGAAGTGATTCATTTTAGGACCCACCCTACTCTGGTACGACCTTATTAAGATAACAAGAGAAAAATCCTATTTCCAAAAAGGTTCATATTTATAGGTACTAGGGTTAGGATTTCAACACATCTTTTGGGGCGACACAATTCAGTCCATAACAGTCAGCCACTCGGATGCTGGATTCTTGGGCTTATTCTCTTTCACATACTTTCTTACATATGCTCATGCTCTCTCTCTCTTGCTTTCTTTCTCTCTGCAGTTATCCAAGTCTGGCCAAACTAGTCCTCAGGGGACTAGGAGGCGCTGTGACAGCCCCCGTGTGAGCTCATGCCCCCAGCTCCCCTCTCCCCTTTCTCCAGTTGCCCTTCCTCAACCCCACTTTGGGGGTTTCATTTTCCATCTGTCCGGCGGCCCTGCTGTTTGCTTGCTTGCTCAGTGTTTTATACATTCCATGCTGGATCCAAGACAGTGTGAGCTGAAAACCAAATGCAAATGACTATAAAGAGAGGCCAAAATAAACACAAACTTAGACACCTCTAACCAACAGTTTCCAAGCCTGCGCACACGTCTGAGCTGTCCCTCTGCAGGCTCCCATCTCAGCTCAAAGCCATTTCCAGGGTTGCCATCACAAAGATGACGGGAGGGGAGTAGGGAGAGGCGTCTTTGCATTTCCTTCTTCGAGTTTTAAAATTAAGATTGATGGGATCCTGATGGCTTTGCACAGAAAGCCTCTGCTGGGTGGCCAGCAGGGTGTCCTGCCCTCCCCGGCTATTACCCACCCCTGCTGAAATCTCCCCGCCACTGCAGTCCACTACCCAGCAGCTCTAATCCACTACCCAGCAGCTCTAATCCTGTGTTCTTGAGTTCCAATCCTCATCTGATGAAGAATCTTCTGGAACTGCACTCCCCATCTCCACTGAGAGCATGTGTCTGACCCACACCAGGGTAAGGCCCCCTGGTTACTCAGAGTGAACTCCTCCAAGATTGTCTTCTTGGGGACAGGACCTTTGGAACCACAGCTCAGGGGACTGTATTTATAATAACTGCTTTCTCTCAGTCATGTTTTAGGGAGTCAGCAGCCTGGGCTCCAATCCCAGCTTTATCACTGAGAGAGTTTTGTAACCCTGGACACATCACCTCCCCCTTCTGAGCCTTTATTTCTTCAGTCATTCAACAAATATTCACATGGCAGCCACTGTTTTAGGCACTGGGGATACAGAGATAAACACAATTGCCAAGACATCTTAGCATTTACCATCTGGTTATGAAAGACAATAAATGAGCTTTATAAAAATCATGTGGAATAAACTTTTGGAGAA
>NW_004443938.1:21338145-21340723 GCF_000243295.1 Trichechus manatus latirostris
ACAATCCAGTCTTGTAGATCCAGTCCTGCCTTACTAACACAACTGCCACCCATCCTCCCTCATTAACATCATAGAGGCAGGATTTACAACATATATAGGAAAATCACACAGTACCAGGAATCGTGGCCTGGCCAAACTGATACACACATTTTTGGGGGGACATAATTCAAACCATGACAGTGGGAGTACTGTATGTAGATTGGATGATCAAAGGAAGCTTCTCAGAAAAGGTAACAGTTGAGCTGAAAATGTGAATGATAAGAAGAAGAAGCCATGACAATGTCTAGGGAAAGATCATTTCAGGTAGAGAGAAAGCTAGTATGAAGTGTCAAGAACTATGAAGGATTTGAGATTTTCTCCTACTTAACAAGCTAACAAGCTAGTCTGCTGCAGTTTTGTGGAAGCTGGCTGAAGACATGAGACTCCTGGGTCAGAACAAAGGACCTTGTTGTTCAACATACAGCAGGAGCTTCATGTTGACAATGATTCTCTGTACTCCCTTCCCATGGGCCATGTTTGGAGGTTGAGTCAGTAAGACTTGCTGATGGATTTGGATGTAGGGGATAAAAGAACGATAAAATTTTAAGATGATTTCTAGATTTGGGATTCCACCAACTGGATGATGCTATTTATTTATAAGGAGAACCCCAAAGAAGAGCAAATTGAGGGCCCGGGCGAGGGGTGAGAAGGACTTAAAAGTACTGCTTTGAGCATGTAAAGTTTGCAATGCCTAATAGACATCTGAGTGGAGGTGTACAGAAGGCAGTTAGGTGTAAGAGTTTGGAGTTAGGGGAGGCATAGATCTAGGGAGTCCCCGGATGGTGCAAATAGTTAACACTCTTGGCTGCTAGCTGAAAAATTGGAGGTTCAAGTCCACCAAGAGGCACCTCGAAAGAAAGGCCTCTGGCAATTCACTTCTGAAAAATCAGCCATCAAAAACCCTATGGAGCACAGTTCTACTCTGACATACATAGGGTCACCATAAGTCATGGTCGACCAATGACAACTGGTTTTGTTTATAGATCTGAGAGGCACAGGCAGAGGGCAGATATTTAAAGCCCCAGGACTGATTGAGCTCACTAGAGAATGCATGTTTACCATACTGTTAGAAGAATCACCTGGAACACTTGCTAAAAATACATAATCCCAGGTGCCTCTTAGATCTTGCATTTAAAAATTTTATGACTGGATAGATAGGTAGAGATATATATTTCTGCATACATTAAATATTTATCTAATACTTATTGAGTACCTACTAAATTTAAAGCACTGTGCTTGGTTGTGATGGGTAAAGCTATAGGAGCATTCTGTGATTATGAAGAAAGGCCAAGAGAAGCACCAAGACTTTCGCACTGATTTCATTGAACCAATGGACCTATATCTAAATGTCTACCTTCAAACTTATTATGGAGGGCTGGGGGGAGAGGAAATAAATGCCTATTTGTTTAAATCGCTGTAGTTGGGGTTGTTTATTACTTTCTGCCAAATTATACTACCTGACACACACATTTTATTATTATATTTATTAATCAAGTAAATTTAAATAAAACTAATCACTTTTGGGACAAGGAGCTGTGATTAATGTTTGATTAATCCGAGTTGAATAGATAACTCCCTTAAACCATCAGCCTCATATGCAAGCTGTGTTCATTTTAAACTGCATGTGTAAATTAATTATATTTGATTTTCTATTTTAGCACGTCAAATGACTGACATGGCAAGCTTACAACCAATTAGGCCAAAATGTTCTCATATACTAAAACATCTCTTCTAAATATAATAAATTAAACTCTTAAATATAGTGAATCTGTCCTAATGCTGTTAACGAACTAAGTCAAATTTGTTTAACACTTTTCAACTTAAAATCGCAAGTCTAAAATCAATTTTACTTTTTAAATTGGAATCATAAGTTTTTTAAATATTTAAATCACTTAAATAAGAAACATACAAGATTATTCCTAGAGTTAGCATGAAATCATCGGTGCTATGAGTGTGATTTATTTCATCCCTTCCCTTCCATATTTAATTCTAAACATTTCCAGGTTGGGAAAATCACTTACTCAACAGTGGACCAGATTTACTACCTCAAGGAAGTCTGAGTTCTGGGTCAAGAACTCATGACCACAATGCAGTGGACATCTCAGATAAACTGAAGTTGGTCATGAGCCAGAGCCAGAAAACAGGAAGGACGCCAGAGCGGGAAAGTGGACCCCTGAGCCCTCTGTGGTTACTATGACAACAGGAGACTCCAAGCCTGCACCCTTCGGAGGGGTTTGGTTTTAGAGCCTTCATTCCAGTTATCCCTTAGTTATTATTGTTTTAATTATCAGAGTAGAAGGAAGTCAGCCACTCCACCCAGGTTAGCTAACTTCCTTAATTACCTCATTGGTAAACTTAGTTCTTCTCTATGTATATTTGCATTGATTTACTTGGCCGGAAGCAATGTCACACTTAAAAGCTGTATCAGACAAATACCTGACTGACTTTAGACAATCTTAATGCCTTTCACCATCCTATTCTGATTTCACCGATTTCCTCAATTTTCCTTCCACCCTCCTCTCCTTTTTTTTTTCTCATT
>NW_004443938.1:21341747-21343280 GCF_000243295.1 Trichechus manatus latirostris
CAGCATCACCTGGGAACCTGGGAGAAATTACAGTCATGGGCACTACCCAGCCTACAGAGTTGGATTCTGGGGGTGGGACCCAGCCATCTGTGCTTTATAAGCCCTGCAGGTGACTGTGATGCCGGCTAAAGTTTGATGATCTTCGCTCTGGCCTATCCTGACTAACACAGTTCTCCTTTAAAGTTTCCCTCTAGGCAAAGCAAATTCATCCCATCAGGGAGACAAAAATTATTTTCAACTTTCCTAATTAATTCTTCTCCTTCGAAGTGATGAAATCATTCAATTATTTCTCCTGTTTTAGGGCCTCAAAACCAGTAGAGGATCTACAAGCCCACCAGACCACTCTTTCTGACTTTGAACACAGTCACTACAGGACTGTGTTTAACGATCACATAAAAGATAATTTAGTAAGAGCTTGAGGAGACAGAGAGAAGGAAGAGCATTAGCTTTACCTTTTGACACAGCTGTTGGCTGGGGCAGCCCCCATCTGCCCAGATCATAAAGAGGTAGCAGAAATTAATGAGGTGCGTGCTGGGGGTAGAGGAGTATGGGATGTTCCTGATTTCTGTGGAAGGCCCCCATCCAAGGAGCTAACTAACTAGCCAGTTGTCTTCAAGTTGACTCTGACTCACAGAAATCCCATGTGTGTGTCAGAGAAGAACTGTGCTCCATAGGATTTTCAATAGCTGGTTTTTCTGAAGTAGATCACCAGGCCTTTCTTCCTACATGCCTCTGTGTACACTCAACCTCCAATCGTTTGGGTAGCAGCAAAGCACATTGACCATTTGCACCAACCAGGGACTCCATCCAAGGAGCAGGCAGACTGAGAAGGTTTTTACACTTCTTTCCAGAGCCCCCCCCCTCCCCTCCTTGACTGCCCAGCAGGTTCCCTACGAGCAAGCTGAACCGCTGGCCTTACTTCTCCTAAGACTCCCATTTTGACACCTTGAAAGTCTCTAGTTCAGGACATTCTAAGATAATCCAATGAAATAAGCCTATTCTCTGGAGCCATCAGTATATCTCTAAACCTAATGATGGACTTGGCAATTTTAGACAAATTGTTCATATTTCTGAAAGACATCCTCATTTCCATGTGGTATTTCCAATTGAGTTGATTGTGAGTGTTCCTTTTTCCTTTGAAAAATTTCAAACATACAGAAAAGTTAAAATACCCTTCACTAACATTTCAGCACATTTACTTTCTCCCTCTCCTTTTCTCTCTCTAAACAAATACACATCCACAAACACACACACACCCTTTTTTTGGAATTAAGTTGTTGCCGTCATGACACTTTATCCCTAAGTGCTTCAGCCTGCATTGCTCACATAACTATAATATCATCAAATGCCAAGCTCACATTCAAAGTTCCCCGGTTGTCTTTCATAGCTATTTTGTTTTTTCCTAACCCAAAATCCAGTCAAGGTTTATACGTTGCATCTGGTTCTTCTGTCTCTTTACCGGTTGCCATGGAGTTGATTCTGACTCATAGCGACCCTATAGGACAGAGCAGAACTGGGTTTCCAAGGCAGTAA
>NW_004443938.1:21344570-21346120 GCF_000243295.1 Trichechus manatus latirostris
GGTGGTGGTCAGCATACCGCAGGGCCAACTAAATCACAAGCAAAGAACTCCCTGGAGACAGAAGGGAGGTTTGTAAATATAACCTCAATTTCTTTGCGCTGTCATGCCAAAGTGTGTTTATTATTCTATTATTTAGAACTCAGAGTATCTTTCTCCTATAAAAACCATATTAAGTACAGTGCTTAGGTTCCCACTCCAGACCACAGAAATCTAACAAAGCCGCTGTGTAGTTAAAGAAATGCTCATTTACAATACAGAGTAGAGGACAAATACCTATCACAATACTAATAATAAAAAAAAATAGAAATAACATTTAAGTAAGAAACTTTGTATTATATTAAAACGTGTAGACTTGGGGAAAGTAGGTTTAAAGAAAAATTAAGACATAGATGGAAGATTTGGGAGACTTTAAAAGAGGCTTCTGGGCACTTCAGAGGATTTCAGGTGTTGAAGGCACTGTTCCTATAATGTTTGATTTCATCTTAAGGAAAAATCTTCCTTTTTATCTGATACAACTCTGCCACCAGCTGTTACTCTCCTCGGTGATGCTGAGGGCGTCTCTTGTGGGTTCATAAATAGAACAGGGAAGAGGCAGGAGAGATTTTCCTAAGGGAACTAGGTAAAAAAATAATAAGAGAAAAGGTACAGTGGAAGGGGAAAAAGACGATTCGCACAGGTAGGGGCAGAGTTCCCTGATGACAAATATCTGTGCTAAGAGAGTGTGTGTGTGCATAGGATCCTTTCGGAAGGAAGACAGAGGTGATGGGCAAAAAACTAGACCAGGCATTCCCAACCTGGTACTTGGTGATTCCGTCAGCTCCAAACAGCTCGGCTGCCATCTGGAGAAAAGACCTATGAGTGTTCGGGGGGATGGAGGAGAAAAGAAAGAGCAACCTCAGTGTTGTGCCTAGTAAAGGATTCTCTTTACAAAAGAAAAAAAGCCACGACTTGTAGTGTTTTTCAATTTCTATAGTGTAAAGACTCCCACCCTGAGCAATTTCAAACTACAAATGATTTTATACTCGGCTTGCAAAATTATGGAATATGTACCAATTGGCTTCAACGACATGGTGTGGGCCAGTTTCAACATACCACTGGACCGTGCCGCTAAGTGTTTTATACGTTCAGGTAATTGTCAGTCCGGCTGACCCAACTCAAGCATCAGCTACTTTGTTCCGTGGGCATGACATTTTCATTATTTTGTTGGTTACTTATTCAAAACTGACAGAATATCCATGAAGTTCAGTAGAAGTGTATCTTAAAAGCAAATTCTTTGTCGAAAAGTCTCCTAACCCCACTGCGGATCCTGATTAGACTCGAAGTGTGGGAGACTATGGGGCGGTTTCCTGACCCATAGAGTGGCCCTCTGTGACATGGATTGCTGAGGAAACTGAACTCTAGAGAAAGAGCAGCCAATAACCCAAGAGGAACAGGCACGTGTCGGGGGTGGGGGGGGCCTCATCTTTGAGCATCTCCCTTTGATGGTCTCCTGTCTACACAGTCACCATGATCTGATCCAGAGGCTTCCGTTTGAGGTTGGGCACTGTGGC
>NW_004443938.1:21346631-21347962 GCF_000243295.1 Trichechus manatus latirostris
TGATGGAGACAGTTGCATCTACAAACCTAGGAACGCCAAGGACAGCTGGCAGCTACTAGACACTGAAAGAGACAAAGTGTACCGTCCGCTAGAGCTGATGCCCTAAAATCAGATTTCTAGCCTCCTGAACTGGGAGAAATTAAAGTTCTATTCTTTAAACCACCCACTTGCGGTATCTGTGTTATGGAAGCCCTAGGGAACCAAGACAGACAGCCAAAGGCCACCAGCTCAGGCAATGGGCATCTTGAATCTCACCTGCACTCTGTCACCTCCCCACACCATACCTTTTTTTAATCCAACAGTGGGAAGCTTCTTAAAGCAGAAAAGAAACAAAGCCTTACTTTTCATTGATGTTTAAGAAACAGGAATGGCTATTTTATGGAAAGTAATTTGGAAAATCCAATTACACCACAGGAATGACAACAACATCAGGCGGTTCCTATGATTATAAAACCAATGGTGGAGGCAGAACATCATCCCCACTTGAAAATAGCAAGGTCTTCTGATAGGGGACCGTGGCCAGGGGATAAATTGGGGTAGAGGAAAAACCTCGTCAATCTCTCCCCAAGCCTCTCTAACTAACAAACATCACGCAAACGGCTAAAGTTCTCGACTGCTAACCCAAAAACTGAAGGTCTGAGTCCACCCAGTGGCACCTTGGAAGAAGGGCCTGGTAATCTACTTCCAAAAAATTAGCCATTGAAAACCCTATGGAGTACAGTTCTATTCTGAGATACATGGGGTCACCATGAGTCAGAGTCAACTCAATGACAACTGGTTGGTTAAGTAAAAGCAATGAGTTTGCTAGACAAATGTAGCTCAATACACCTCCCATCCATGTATTTCCAATCGGATTGCCAAGCCAAGCCTGAGCCATAAAGAAGTTCTGCTGCTACTGGGGAGGGGCATGTATGGCAAGCTCATTCATTCAGTCAGCCAGTCTGCAATCTGTCCAGATGAAGACTTTTCTTTCCTTCCTCACAAATCCTGACCTACATGCAGAAGAACTATGCCTACGGGAAGCTAGAGGGCAGCAAACTCAACAGTAAAGCAATTCCAACGCACAGAAGCCACTTGGTGAATTGAGCTCCCTTCAGGCCTAAACTGCTTCTTGCAGGACCCTAACATAGATGACGGCCCATGGTCTGACGCTGCAGAGCGAGTCCTTCCTTTATCTGCTTACAGATTCAGGAGCGAAATAAAACGCCAACTCCTTTAGAAGGATTTTCAAGTACTCTATAAACACATTCCTCTTTCATGTAACGATGAATATATATTGTAAGATATTTTCAGCATACAAATTTTCTTTGAGATAGTGAAGTGAGTACATT
>NW_004443938.1:21348240-21349783 GCF_000243295.1 Trichechus manatus latirostris
CACCACCCAGGGATTATGTCGTATAGAAGGAGCTCAGTTAATATTTGTTGAATTAATGAAATGAATAGTGTGGAAGGCATGTCTTAATCCTGCTCCATTTCATGCTTAGCATTGCTCTAGGTACTATGTACTGGAAATTTTTTAAGCACAGGGATATGTTTCTAATACAATGGAAATACAACTTCTCGGGAAAAGAGCTCTATGACAGAAGGCCCCTTGTAGCTCTTGAGCCCCCTGTCTGCTAAGATAGCAACAGTAAACACACATAGGACCTCAGTCCTTGTGGCTTTGAGGATCTGAAGATCTTCATGTGTGTGCCGCAAAACCCTCGAAGCTTCATTTTGATGCAGATGACGACAAACGCAATGACAAGTTTCCTAACCATGAAATGATGTTGGAAATAAATTTCCAGGCAGAATTCTGCCTTGTGGAGCCATCACACTCACCAGTCCAGGTTTCCAGAGTCAGTTTTGACATCAAGTTACCTTACTTAGGAACTCAACTTTAGATAAACAATTTCCAAAGGTCCCTGAATCAGAAGCTCAGCTGACGTGTTTGACTAAGGCCACCTTTGTCCCCCGGCCTCCCGCGTTGCTTCTCTGCCTGGGGGCTGCTGGGAGGGGACATACCTGCAAGGCAGCCAGGAGGAGGCCACACGAGATGGAAACACTGATCTCACTGTAGTAGTGGACCTTCTTTTTGCCGTTTGCAGCAAAACCATGTACTTGTTTGAAAATGAGAATCAAAACAGGGGCTGTGTCCAAGTACTCTTTAATCCAATTGGTTCTGGGGAGAAGAAAAGAGATTCAGGGGATTATTTGCTTTTAGTGGTTTTTGTTCTCTTTTTACTATTTAGCTTATTTATGTTGAAAGTAAAGACACATTTTCTTGTTTTTGTTTTTTTTTTTTTTATGTTTAAATTGGAAAAGAACAGAAGTGCGTATGGGTGTGTTTTATTCGTCTTTTTCTACCCAAAGTCATTCGATTCAATAAACATATGCCTTGGATGGCTGCTGCTGTTACCAGTTGCCGTGGAGTCAACTTTGACTCATGACAACTCCACGTACAACAGAAGGAAACATTACCTGGTCCTGCACCATCATCGGCATCATTGGTAGGTGTGAGTCCATTGTGGAGGAGTGCCTTCCAATCTGGGAGGCTCGTCTTCCAGCACTCTATCAGACAATATTTTGTTGTGATCCAGGGGATTTTCACTGGCTATTTTCCAGAGGTAGATCACCAGGCCTTTCTTCCTAGTCTATATTAGTCTGAAATCACTGCTGAAACCTGTCCACCATGGATAACCTTGCTGGTATTTGAAATACTAGTAGCATAGCTTCCAGCATCATAGCAACACACAAGCCACCACATTATGACAATCTGACAGGTGGGTGGCGGCCTAACGTGGCAAGGCATATGAAACACTGAGAGATACAAAGACAGATCCTATAACCCAGAAAGCTGTAGGCCAACCTTCAGCAAATAAAACCTAGTAAGTGCTATTAAAGAATTATGAACTAAGTGCATCGAGACCCCAAAAAAC
>NW_004443938.1:21350214-21351781 GCF_000243295.1 Trichechus manatus latirostris
GGGAGAGTGCTATCACCAAAGACGATATTTTGAAGTACCAACTACAAAATGTTGAGTTTAATTTTTTTTTCCCAGTTCAGAGCCTATCTTTCCTATTCTTTACCCTATCCCATATATTTAGGCAAAAGTTTCATTCTAGCATAGATATTCAAAGGAAAGATATTCATGTAATCCTAGTATATTGGAATTGTTTCTTACGATATATTATGTTATTAATCAGCAAGAGAGGCTCACCATTCATTCCATTTTAGCCTTGTTTATGAAACAAGCTAAGCCACTTTACTGCTTTAAAGCACACTATGACACCAAAAGCAAGATCAGCAAAAGATAAAACAGACAAATTGGATTTCATCAAAATTAAAAACGTTTGTGCATCAAAGGCATTTATCAACAAAGCGAAGAGACAACCTACAGATGGGGAAAAAATTTGGGGGAACCATATATCTGATCCCACCAGAGCTGGATTTGATCCCAGATCTGATTCCCGCTGGTGTTCCTAACCACTCCATGTAACTTGGGGCTCAAGGCAATACAGGGGTGAGCCCTAACTTAGCTTCCATACTTCCTCCCAGGGGAAGAAGCAAACTTTTGTTTTTGTAGTAAGCTATATATAACAAAACATTTGCCATTTCAACCATTTTTATGTATACTGTTCAGTGACATTAATTATATTCATCATGGTGTGAAAAAATCACCACTATACGTGTTTAAAGTTTTCGTCACTCGTAACAGAAACTCAGTGCCCTTTAAACAGTAAGTCCCCATTTCTCCCCTACCCCTGGTAAACACTCATAACCTTTGTCCTCTCTATGCATTTGTATATTCTGGATATTCACGTAAGTGGATTCATACAATATTTGTCCTTTTGTGTCTGCCATTTCACTCAGCATAATGTTTTCAAGATTCATCCACGTCGTAGCGTGTATCAGAACTTCATTTCTCTTTATGGTTAGACAGCAGCAAACTTTTTAACACTTAACAAAACCAAGAAGCTGCAGTCATAATTATTTCATTTTAATAAAGGGAAACATCCCAAATTCCACCAACTGTCGTACCTCAGTTTCTTCAGGTCTGTTACCCATCTGTCTCCCATTCTTCTCCTATAGTTTATCTCCTCTTCTTCCTCGATGATCTCCCGAATCTTATGTTTCACGTCTGGGTCCTTCACAACCACAAAAGTCCAAGGCTCTGTGTGGGCTCCACTTGGGGCTGTTCCTAAAACCAAAACCAAACCTGTTGCTGTACAGTTGATTCTGACTCATAACGACCCTGTAGGACAAAGTCCAGCTACCCCATAGGGTTTCCTAGGCTGTAATCTTTACAGAAGCAGACCGCCACATCTTTCTCCCATGGAGCGGCTGGTGAGTTTGAAGTGCTAACCATTTGGTTAGCAGCTAAGTGCTTTAACCACTGCACCACCAAGGCTGTTCCTATCACCCATGCAAGTTAGAAAATCAAAACTACAGGAAAATAGGGGAATGTTAAATAAAAATGAATACAATAATCCATACTTGCTCAAAATGAAGTTAGATCATCTGGAAAACAAAGTGCTTGCCACATGACCCTG
>NW_004443938.1:21354477-21355743 GCF_000243295.1 Trichechus manatus latirostris
GGACATTTTTGTTCTACAAAAAGCTGAGGAATTCAAATTTATAGTAATGGTGGACTAGGTTATTTGAAACAATCTCCCATCAGCTGAAAACCACTAAAAGTAATGCATAAAGGATTTTTAAAAGTCATTTCAAAATCACTGAAGAGTTGACAACATAGTAAGAAATTCCCCAGCCAAAACCGAAGGAAAATATGAACCTGCAAAAATAAATAATCAAAGAAACTGCATCTCCCTGAATGTGTTTGCCAATCCCTACAAACCTGAATTTCCATTTTTATATCTTCAGGGATCAAGGGGACAGAAATCAAAGTCCAGGCCCACATACAGTGGAAAGCCTAACAGAAACCCTTCCCACAATAAGCTGAGACCCCAAAAGCTACATCCTCAGGGAAAGGATGAATCATAGATGAATCATAAATGAATCATAAATGAATTATAAATGAATGTAGTCTTTTTTTTTTTTAAACTAGGCAGTAGCTTTTTAAATTTGAACACTTTTTTTTTCTGAAAAGGAATTAGTATGTTCTAATATATTCAGATTTATTATTGTATTTTAGATGAGGGTTTTCAGAGCAAATCAGTTTCTCATTAAACAATTAATACACATATTGTCTTGTGACATTGGTTGCCACCCCTGTGACATGTCAACACTCCTCTTCTCTACCATGGGTTCCCCATTGCCAGTTTTCCTGTTCCTTCCTGCCTTCTCGTCCTTGCCCCTGGGCTGGTGTGCCCATTTAGTCTTGTTTTGTTTTATAGGCCTGTGTAATCTTTGGTTGAAGGGTGAACCTCAGAAGCGACTTCAGTACTTAGTTAAAACGGAGTCTCGGGGCCATACTCACAGGGTTTCTCCAGCCTCTGTCAGACCAGTAAGTCTGTTTTTTTTTTGTCTGTTTGTTTTGGTGAGTTAGAATTTTGTTCTACATTTTCCTCCAGCTCTGTCTGGGACCCTCTATTGTGATCCCTGTCAGAGCAGTTGATGGTGGTAGCTGGGCACAATCTAGTTATGTTGGACTCAGTCTGATTGAGGCTGTGGTACTTGTGGTCCATTAGTCCATTGCACTAATCTTTCCCTTGCGTCTTTGGTTTCCTTCATTCATTCACTCTTGCTCCAGACAGGGTGAGGCCAATGGAGTAGATGGCCACTTGTAAGGTTTTAAGACCCCAGACGCTACTCACCAAAGTAGGATATAGAACATTTTCTTTATAAACTATGTTATGCCAATTGAGCTAGATGTTCCCTGAGACCATGGTCCCCAGCCCTCA
>NW_004443938.1:21357327-21358984 GCF_000243295.1 Trichechus manatus latirostris
ATATCTTCAATACAGTTAACAAATGGTTACACCTGTGTTATGGATTGAATTGTGTTCACCAAAAATGTACATCAATTTGGCTAGGCCATGATTGCCAGCATTGTGTGATTGTCCACCATTTTGTCATCTGATGTGATTTTCCTATGTGTTGTAAATCCTATTTCTATGACGTTAATGAGGCAGGATTAGAAGCAGTTATGTTAATGAGATTAGGTTGTATCTTGAGTCAAATCTCTTTGGAGATATAAAAGAAAGAAGCAAGCAGAAAGACAAAGGACCTCATATCACCAAGAAAGCAGTGCCGGAGCAAGAGCATGTTTTTTGGACCCAGGGTTCCTGTGCCGAGAAGCTCCTAGACCAGGGGAAGATTGATATCAAGGACCTTGCCCCAGAACCGACAGAGAGAGAAAGCATTCTCCTAGAGCTGGCACCCTGATTTTGGACTTCGAGCCTCCTAAACTGTGAGAGAATAAATTTCTCTTTGTTAAAACCATCCACTTGTGGTATGGCTTTATAGCAGCACTAGATAACTAAGACAGGATTTGGTACCGGAAGAGTGGGGTGCTGCTGTAACAGATACCTAAAATGTGGAAGAAGTTTTGAAACTGTGAATGGGTGGAAGCTGGACGAGTTTTAAGGTGACTAATAGCAAAAGCCCAGATTGCCTTGAAGAGACTGTTGGTGGAATTATGGACGTCAAAGACAATTCTGGTGAGGACTCAGAAGGGAGTGAGGAGAGCTGTTACACTGGAGATGGCACAGACGGCGAGAAGCAGCAGCAGAGAAACGGCAGCAGCAGAACCAGGAGACCAGCGAGATGGCACTGGAGCCAACCCATGGAGCAAGAGAGTTGAGTGTCTTTGAGCAGGAGGATTCCTGGAGGGGTGGGGTGCCTCCAGGCACCTATCAGGGGAGCTACAGAGCTTTGGAACACTTGCCTCAGCAGGGCAGATGTGGGCAGTGAGGTCCAAGGTGCTGAGAGGCCAAGGAACCAAGAAGCAGAGGCTGAAGAGACAAGGAACACAGGAAGCAGAGTTGCCTCAGTCTCAAAGGGTAGGGCCATGACCTCTGAGGTCTCAGAAGTGTGGAGTCGCCACTCAGATGGACTAGGAGAATGGGGCCACCCAAATCCGAGGGAGCAGAGTTGCCATTCCAGTGGGCCTACAAGGCAGAGCTAAAGCTCAGGGCCGAAGGGCCTCCACTCAGAATCCTGAGAGTGTGGCCAATACCTACAGTCTGGAAGTCAGGGCCATTGTCTAAATGGCCTCAGAGAAAAGAGGATTATTTTTCAAGTCTTGAGAGCTAATAGAACGTGTTCTAATGACTTGCTTTGTGCCTGTTATCCCTTCTTTCCCTCCAATTTTTCCCATTTGTAATGGAAATGTCTACCTTGTGCCTATTCCACTATTGTACTTTGGAAGCAGATAACTTGTATCTAGATTTCACAGATGAAGAGAATTTTTAGATTTTGGACTTGGAATTGATTTAAGACTTTTGCTATGATGGGGTGAATGTGTTTTACATGTGGCAAGGACATGAATTTCTGGGGGCCAAAGGGTGGAATGTTATGGATTCAATTGTGTCCGCCAAAAATGTGTGTCAACTTGGCTAGGCCATGATTCCCAGTATTGTGTGATTGTCCACCATTTTGTCATCT
>NW_004443938.1:21362293-21363820 GCF_000243295.1 Trichechus manatus latirostris
AAAGTGTCTACTTTTATGGTGACAAAAGTCAAAACCCCAGGGCTGTGAGCCTGATGGCCCCCACACTTTAAACTGGGACCCCTATAAAACAAAAAAGCCAAACCCATTGCCGTCAAGTTGATTTTGACTCATAAGACAGAGTAGAACTGCCCCATAGTGTTTCCTAGACTATAATCTTTACAGGAGCAGACTGCCACGTCTTTCTACCATGGAGTGGCTGGTAGGTTCAAACCATTGATCTTTCGGTTAGCAGCTGAGTGCTTAACCATTGCACCACCAGGGCTCCTATGCCCCTTAGTAAGGGTGAAATTTAAGGGAACCAACCTTAGTAAGTATTTGCAGCCTAAGGTAATATCCCCTGGGTGATCCAGGAAACCATAAGTCTTGACCTTAGATTAAAGTCATCCTAGAGTGTTAGTGTGTTACACAATTGGTAGGCACAAAAGTGAATATTCTCTGGAAATAAGTACAAGTATCCTAGATCTTGAGCAGTTTTTACAAGCAATTTTTCAGAAGAATGACCAGTATACAATTAAAAACAACAGTACATTCAAGGTAACAAGGGTCATGATTAAGAACCACAGAAACCAGAGACAACAGAAACAGACCCACAAAGACTTGAGATACTGGAATTATCAGACAGACACAGTTCATAAACAACCATACTCACTATGTTCAAAGAAATAAAAGACAAGCTTGACAATTTTGGCAGGAAAAGGTGACAGAAAATTTGAAAAAAGCAGCAAACATAGCTACTAGAAATAAAAATTACAATAACCTAAATTAAATATTCAATTGATAGATTTAACTCAGAGTAGACACAGTAAAAGAGAAAATTAATCAATGGGAACACAGTTTCTTCTGATCTATCCAAAATGTAGCATGAAGAAACAATAAGAGAGAAAATACGGAAGAAAAGATGAAAGACATTAGAGAGTACAATGAGAAGATCTAACCATTTAATTGGAATCCTAGAAGAAGAAGAGAGAGAGACAGCAGGGCAGAGGCAATATTTAAAGGGATAATTGCTGGAATTTTTCCAAAATTGCTGAAAGATATCAATCCAAAGATTTAAAAACTCAGCATTATCTAGTAAAGTTAAATATACGTACCCTACATTTTCTACTCTTTTACATTTACTAGCAGGGGCACTTTTGGCCCTGAATGCACAGACTTAATTAGAAGGCCCAGTTACTAAGTGAAAAGGAAGTAGATGTGGTGAGGGAGTGGCAACAAGCTCTCCAGCAGTCAATCCTGAACTAAACCCAGATGTCGGCAAGGTCGTAATGATAACCCTGAACTTTATCAACCTTGTCAATAAAGACTTTCAACACCAATGACACTTTCTACACTATTTATCATTACGTCTGACATCTGCGGTTAGTAAGCAGTACATGAGCTAATGTATTAAATGCTTCCTTAACTGTTTTAGAGATAAGTACTAACTCCTAAGGTCCATTCAGCACGTGTGGCTAAAGGCAGCCTAGGTGCATTACTTGGCTGTTTCTGCAGCTTCTAAAGTCCCAG
>NW_004443938.1:21364811-21365113 GCF_000243295.1 Trichechus manatus latirostris
AGTCAGAATCGACTCGACAGTGACAGGTTTGGTCATTCCTTTTTGGTAGCCCCAGTGTCCCCCTGCTGATCTTAAGTCTCCTCTAGTAGAAACCACCCAGACTTGCTCTCAAGGACAACGTCTTCATTTGAGCCCTTTCTCTTTCCTCATTTCCTCTCAGCTAAATTTACCTGTCCTTTAACCTAAAGTGGAGTCCTGGTGCCACAGTGGTTAAGAGCTATGTCTGCTAACCAAAAGGTTGGCAGTTTGAATCCACCAGCGCTCCTTGGAAACCCTACGGGGCAGTTCTACTCTGTCCTGTA
>NW_004443938.1:21365599-21384931 GCF_000243295.1 Trichechus manatus latirostris
AATTTTTGGCAGTGGGGTGCTGATAAACCAGTTCTAGGGGTAGCAGCGGTAGGGTGGAGGAAAGGCCCTGATTCATCACACTTGCCACTTACTTTTTAGTAAGTGGCCTGACTTCAGGGCCTGATTTTAAGCTACTGATGACTTAAAAACTGGTCCAAAAAATCCCTGAATATTTAACAATCGACTTTTGCTAGCCTGCATAGGCTAGCTCTAGCACACCACTTGGTCAAGAAGCATAGAGTTCAGGGATTAGTGGACTTCCACGGTTGTAAGTGGACTGACACCATCTGTAAGAACTGGCACTTAGAGGCACTGATATTGGAATGAATCCTCTTGGGATTGGCCAAGTTTCAGAAGCAAGAGGCTGACAATGGTCGGTTTTTACTGAGGTGAGTTGTTCTCAATCCATTGAAGAGCTTTGAAATCAGTTCTGACAGCTACGTGTTACCATGGATGCATAACAACCTGTCTTTTCCTGAGTTTGTGCAAACGTTTTTATTCTCAGGTGAGATCTACGCTAGATAAAAATTTTAACATAGCCTTTCTTAGCAAAGACTGGACAATCTGGGAAACTTAATCAAAAGTTTACTTAGCAATGTAGTTTTGGGATGGCCAGTGAAGGTAAGTGCAGAAAAATCGCCACCACCATTAAAATGGATGCATCTTGATGAGATGTGTTTCCTCTACCTTTTCCTTCTATTCTCATTTCCATGAACTTTCATAGGCCTGACTACAGAATTTTTGTGTAGGATTTTTACTTCATTTTAGTGGAGCAATCTGAAAATTGCTCTTTGAGATAAACATCACAAACTTCCTCTTCTTAGACCTCTGCTACAGATAGAGACTGAGACTACTAACTGGACACCAACTTTGACTGGTTCCCTGAAGGAGGTCTGTGTCTCACATCTAACAAGGTGACTGCGTGAAGCCCATTAGCTCCTTCCTTTCCCCTCACCATGCTAATTCCTTGATCTATGAATATGAAGTAGGAATTCTTTGTGAACCAGAGCTGCAGCAGTTTGGATTAGCAGTCGATTCCAATTCATAGTGACCCTATAGGACAGAGTAGAACTGCCCCTTAGGGTTTCTGAGGGGTGGTTGGTGGATTTGAACTGCCGACTTTTTGGTTAGCAGCCGAGCTCTTAACCACTGCACCACCAGGCTCCAGGTTAGATTAGTATGCACATTTTCCTTAACTCACAATTAGAATGACCTACAATACTTATTTTGCTGTTTTGTCTCTTAGTGCAGATTTTCAAGATGGTTTGAGCCTGGTATCTATTTGCCATGGTCGAAACAACTGCCATGTTTCTTTAGTAATGGAATCCTTTCTCTTCTCCAGTTACCTCCCTGCTCTATCCCTTCTGAACCTGGGCTATTGGCAGTGAGATCCTCACTTAGACCATGATTAAGAGCAGGAACGTGGGTGGCAGAGGAGCCTGAGTTTAAATGTTGATTCTCATCTACCATAGGATGCTCCTTACCTTCCATCACACTGGAGACTTCTATGTTGTTGCTGTATGCCGTCAAGTCAATTCCGACTCATAGCAACCCTGTGTGACAGAGTAGAACTGCCCCATTGGGTTTTCTTGGCTGTAATCTTTACAGGAGCAGATTGCCAGGTCTTTCTTCCAAGGAGCTGCCGGGTGGGTTTGAACCACCAGTCTTTAGGTTAGCAGCCGAGCTCTTAACCTTCATGCCACCAGGGTTCCTCCAAGCCTTCTCAAAACACTTTATAATCAGTTCTGCCTAGTTTGCCTCTTTGTTACTCTCTGTTTCCTGTGTATTATTACTAAGTGTGGTCTTACAGGTATTGCTCATGTAAACAACAAAAATGTCAACAAGACATCTGTGAAATTCTACTATCAGACTGATTTGTCCATGGCTGCTGAGGAGGCCACTGAGAGTGTTCAATTCATTCCTCTGGGTAAAGCTAAGAGAAGGATGAGGCGGAAAAGAATGGAGAATAAAGAGACAGAGGATGTTGCAAAGTGAATAAGAAGCCAGAGAACCAGAATAGGTCATATAGCTGGGTTCTGTGCACCCAGCCTTAGGTACAGCCCCAGGTCCCTGGTTCCCCACTAGCCTTACCATTCTTTCTTGTATCTTTAAAACTCTTGGGTCTTCAAATCCAATGACTTTTCCTCAATGCATGCTCTCAGAGAACTTTTAACCCTGCTGTCCACCCGCTGCGTCCTGTTCCAGGTCATTCTCCTATTGGAGGGGCAACCTAACAAACTAGGTACATGCCTGAACTTCAGCCAAACTGCCTGGGTCCTGGCTCTACCTCTACATTCTAGGGCAGGTGACTTAGCCTGTTTGAGTCTCAGTTTCCTCATCTGTAATATGGGAATAATAATAATGCATACCCCATTGTATTGTCATGAAGATTAAACGATTTACTATATGTAAAACATGACACTGTCAATATAATAATGCTACGTAAGGGCTTGTTGTAATTATTTTCCTGGACCTCCCTTTTCCATGTCTTCGCCTTTTCTGTAGTACATTTCTCCCACCACAGCTCCTCTGATCTATGGATGCCCCCCAAGTTCTGTCCTCAGCCTTCTTCTCTCTAGAAATACCCCTTTAGTGAATTCATTAGTTTGCTAAGTTCCAAGTATCACCCCATGTTGGTGACTCAGGTAAGTATCTGTGGCCTGGATCCCTCACCTAGACTGCTCCTTCCCTTTTCTGCTCCAATGTGTCACTGTCACCTCAAATCTAACACACCGTTAACTAAGCCCAATGTCTTCCCCTTAAGCTGGATCGTCCTCCTCCCCATCCATTTATGGTGCTCTGACTCTCCCAGCCTCCACATCTTACCCTCTCCTTCTCCTCCCAATATCAAATTTACTACCAAACCCATTCTTCCCTCAGCTTCACTCCTTCTCTGCATTGCACTGCCACCACCATCCAGGCCATCATGACCAGAAAAAATCATCACCACAGCTTGTCAACAGAGCTCCCTTCATTTAAGGAAAATGCTTCTCAACTGGGCATAATTGGTGTACATGTGAGAGTAAGAGGCAGCACAAGGACTGGCTAAGAAGCTGCTCAGACTCGAATCCTGTGCAGTACACACAGCATTACCAGCTCACAGGCACTGAACGCTGGTTGTACACCCCACACCCAACCCTGAGACTAAGATAACTCCTCACACACACACCACACGCATACACACACACATGCACACACATACTTCAGGAGGCCTCTGTTGGGGCAGGGGCATCACTAGCCCACTTGAAAATCATAAGCCTCTTCCATATTGAATCCATCCCACAAACCTACCTCAGACAACCTCCTCCAACAGATTTCTCAAGACTCCCCAAGAACCTATCCCTTGCTACCTTTGTCACATCTCCTTTCTCAGGCCATCCATAACTCCAGTTCATTTTAACCACTTCCCCTAGTCAATATCACCCATCTTCTCCATATCTGCCCCCGTTACTTGCACTCTTCCTGCCCCTCCTACCTCAGATGCCTCCAGACCTTGCTCTTCATATCCTATTAATCCTCCCAGGCCTGGTTCGTACCCTCCACCTGTAATCCTGTTCCTAACTGCCCCATCATGCCCGAGCCTTCTCTAAACACCTTATAATCAGTTCCACCTGGTTTGTCTCTTTGTTACTGTTTTCTGTGTATTACTTTGTCTACCCAAATGGACACTAAGCTTGTTAAGGGTAGAGACCACTCTTGTCTTTAACCACAGGGCTTGACACAGTGGAAGGTAACAAGCCTCTAAATGCTACTTGATTGATTTCAAAGTTTTTGATCAAAACCCTACCTCCTACCCCATGCCCACCACCTGCCTATGATGTGGACTTCAGAAGGATTTAAACAGCCAGAACAGGACTGGACGCAGGAAAAATATCGGTCTCACCATAGCCTTTATGCTGAGTATCTAGGCATAAAGCTGGGTTTGTGCCAGCAGGTGAAACACTGACCATCCAAGAGGAATGCTCTTTGTACACATTAATGCTTTGCACAATAGAGGTTGATGATGCAAACAACAGGCATGTGTTTCTTCCTTTGCATAGCCCCTACCATCAGCTTATACTCACGAAAATGCAGAATGTTGAACTAAACAGCATTCCCTGGCTCTTTACCTTCTTCCGCTTGGTGGAGGTCAGTGCTGTCTCTTAAGTCTTCATCCACCCACGGACGAGCCTCAGCCCTGGCTCGAGGCTCCCGCTTCCTTTTCTCGATACTTCTATCAGCATTTTTAAAGATCCATACAATCAAAATGCAGACAACAGCTACCAAGACGGGAGTCAGGAAAAGCATGGTCAGGCGTCTGATCCACTCACACTGGTATTTAAACAAACAGAGGCAGGAGCGGGGAACACTGGGAGACGGCTTGGAGCAGAGAGGCACGTGGAGAGGATGGAACAAAGTACATCTGTGAGGACTTGGCAAAGGAGCAGATTACAGGCGTGTGTATGACGGGTGTGTTGTGGGTTTGGTAATATCCAAACGCGTTCACTTTTTAAATTTTTTCATTTAATCAATATATTGTTAGTAATTGCCAGGACCTGAGTAAATGCTTTAATGCACTGGATCTTGCTGGCAGTGGAAGAAAGCATTTAATCTTCCTCATGTGTAACTATTCTCTGAGAATAATGTGACTTCAGCTTGCCTTAGCCTAGGACTTACCTGCCAAACTCATTTTTGAAAAGAACAGAATTTCCAGGCACCAACTCAAATCAGCTGAAAGAAAAGGAAAGCTCCCTGGTGATCTGCATTTTTAAAACCGGCACGGTTTTGAAACACTGTCCTAAGGTTATTTTTGTTTATTTATTTTTTAAGGAAGCGTGAGCCAACATTGGAAGACAATAAATCGTCATGTTTTACAGTAGAGAAAAACTAGGGCTTCGAACTGGATCTAAAGGTCAGTCATGGCCAACAGAAAAGCCTAGGAAATGTGATACAAAGAAATAAAATGACTGATTGATTACATAATAAACTATTAAGTAGGGATGTTTTTAGTGAGGTATTGAAGTATATATAGTAGGATACCACTTGAGTAAAACAGAGGGGAAAATACCATATATTTATATGCGCTTGTATATTCATAACATTTCCTGGAAGACTATACTATAAATTAAAAACAGTGGTTATATCAGCTTCTCTGTACTAGTTTTGCAACTTATTATGAGTTTTATTTCAAACTAAAAAGCTAAAAAAAAAAGCAATTACTTGTTTTGGAGAGGGTGTGGTACTGGATAGATGGGAGATAAGGAGAGAGAATTTACTGTGTACTATTCCATAATTTTTGAATTTTTAACTGTTATGGATATATTGCCTACCCAAAAAATAAATAACATATATTTTGATAGTTATTTTTGTGATAGGCAACTATTTTCTTAATATATGTTGTACTGTTCCTAACTCTGTAAAACTGTATAAAAGATGATAGGCAAAGTGTATTTTGAAAAATTGGAGCCCATGTGAAACATTGTGGTAGTCCTGCCCACAGCTCTTCTAGGGGAAATGAAATGAAAGGGCTCCAGAGGTGGCCAAGTGTGGCTCCGTGTGACCCCATCCCATCCCATCCCCCATCTGGTGCAGGTGACGAGCCGGCCCCCAGGATGTGGCCCTGAGCATCTTTTCATTCTACGAAATGTACAGAATAAGCCACTCTGTAGCAAAGGTGGAGTAGAACAAAGGTGCAGGGAGACACCAGGTGGATAAGGAAGCAGTGCCACATAGCCCACAGGAGAAAGAGAGAGGCCACGGTGCCATTGCCTCAGTGCCCGGCAGATTCCCAGTGGGGCTGGGTCTCAGTCCACATGTGTCCTTGTAAGAAACCCATTTTCCCCTCAAAAGATCAGAATGGCCCTCGGTTCCTATAACCACATGAGCCCAAGTCATCCAGTGCCAGGAATGGGATTAGACACAGAGGAAATGGGGATAGGGGGATAGAATGGTTACAGCACAGAGGTGGGTGTAGGGCGTAGGAAGCCCCTTGCCTCAGGATGGAGTACCAATAGTCCATGGTGTGCAGAGACAGGGAGGAAAAGGGCCTCTAGGCAGAGAGAATAGCGTAGGCAAAGGCCTGTAATTTGGAAGGAGCTGACATCTACAGGCACTGAAAGGAAGAATACAGAAAAGAGGTTTATGGTATGTACAAACACAGGAGAAGAACCTGGAAGATGTTACCAGTTAAAGGGTGAGGTGTAGACAGTGGCAGGTAGCTGAGGCAGTTAATGGTGACATCTGAAGGGGAGGCGCACACACCTCCAAGCTTCCGTAGTACCCAAGCTGCCTTTTATTCCAAAGCACCTTGCAGCACTGGTATCGATGAATGTAGCCTTCCCAGGGTTCTTCTTCTTAGATTCCCACAAGACCACTCCTTCACACCATGTGCATTCCTACAACGCTCACCCGAGCTGGACCGAGTAGTCCTCATAAAACAATCTCCATGGCCAGGCCTCCCACTCACCATAAAGTCAAGGTAGTAAAGTTCTTTATCATTACTACCAAACGTTACATAGTAAAGGCTTCTCATAAAATCATGGTTTCAGAAACACAGCTTGTAGTGTGCTACCGTGGGATGCCCTATTGCTGATGCTGGGAAGACCCAAACATATCTACTCTGAGTGGTTCTAAAGCATCCTGGGTAACTGTCTTCCCTCATCAAGTTAGGAGGGAGGGCTGAGTGCTGGGGGTAGATGCAGTGGAAGGTGATATGAGACACTTTTATACCATTTATTATTATTTTTATTTTTTATTGCTCACTTTGGATTCATGGTTCATTTTAATGATTTCATTTCCACTGAAGGCAGGAAACTTAATTTTACTATCAAGACAATTCTCCCCCTTCCATTTTAAAGCACAGACAATTAGAATGCTCTCGCTTGCCCCTCCCTTTCTCTGGGTATCCACAGAGTGTCCTGGCACCAGGGAGAGGCATCTGGGCCTCAGTGTTGGCATCCTTCTTGATGGATTCCACTGAAGGGTACAGTCCCTGCTCGTCTTCAGCCACAGGCACCCCTGCCAGCCACATCCACATTGAAGTGTCCTCAGTGTCCCCACTTCCTCTGTAGCCTCCAAGCCCCAAATCACAGGGGCCTTTCTGGTTGGCCCATTCTCAACCAATCTCCAGATCCCTTTTGGGTGGTTCCAAAATTTCTTGGGCTATTATCTTGTGGTTTTGAAGCCTAGGGAATGGGGGGGTCAGAGAGGACTGCCTATTTCAGGTCTCTCACTTTTTTTAAATAGACTTTTTTTTAGAGCAGTTTTAAGCTTACAGAAAAATTACCCAGAAAGTACAGAGTTCCCATTTACTCTCTCCCTTTGCACGTTGTTTCTCCTACTAGCATCGTGAGTTTCTGTGCTACATTTGTTACAATCGATGAGCCAATATTGATGCGTCATTATGAACTAATGACCATAATTCACATGAGGGTTCACGCTTTGTGTTTGTTGTGTAGGGTTTTATCTTAGAAGATTAATAGAGAGATACTCAGGTTTGTCATGCATAAACTTGTTTAGTTTATTGCAAGATAATCATGGCAAGACATGAAAGTAAGACCTCATAACATTCATTCAGAACCGGAGAATCAGAATTAACAATTATAATGTTAGTTCAATGGTTAGAGTCCAAATCTTTAGACTTCAGGCTTTTACTTTTAACAAAAGGTCTGGGAAGAAAGGCTTGACCATGGTTTGAACTCAACGGAGGCCCCTCATAGCTAGTGTCCGAGGTTGGCAGTGGCGGGCGCAGTCTCAGCAGGGTCTCGGTCTTCAGAGAGAGCAAGAGACTAGAGGGAGATCCCTTAGCCTCTGCCTCCT
Source organism: Trichechus manatus latirostris (assembly GCF_000243295.1). Taxonomy (NCBI): domain Eukaryota; kingdom Metazoa; phylum Chordata; class Mammalia; order Sirenia; family Trichechidae; genus Trichechus; species Trichechus manatus. The sequence continues at coordinate 21,373,397 of NW_004443938.1, forward strand.
CTCAGTAGCTGAGCAGGGATTCAGGATTTATATGTGAAATTCTCACCTTGGCCTCACACAATAAGGGCCAGTGTGACGTTATGTCTTTTGTCCAGGGTTAGAGATTACCTGAATGTCACATTTTTTCTTCAAGGTTAGAGATTAGAGAGGTTGTTTAGACTTATGTCTCAAGGATAGTTTACAAAGATTAACTATATTAAGTCTTCTTTTATCACAGTATACTGGGTCAAAGTCAACTTAACTTACGTATCGTTTACCACATTCTTCACATATTTCTTATGCTTCTATGTGTAACTTTCTAAAGACTTACAGGTTTCTAATGATTTATAGTTAATGTTAGAGAACCTCACAAACGTAGACATATTTCTAAGTTAATATTATGAGTGATTATACGTATGTATTAAGAAAGCATAATAGTGACTTATACCTTATAGGATTTGAGATCATTATAGAAATTTATAGAACAGTGTTGTACAGTCCTATGGGTTTGACAAATGCTTAATGTCATGTATCCACCATGACAGCACCATACAGAATACCATACATTGCCCTAAAAATGCCCTGTTCTCCATCTTTCACTTTCTTACTGTATATATGTATATTATTTGAATTTTTGACAACCAGCGTATACTATTTTTGTCACTAAAAATAGACACTAAAAATACTTGGTGACTTTTTAAAAGACCATTATAACCGTGCAATGAGTGCTGTCATAGCTGACACCCAGGGTCCCTTATTTAGTCTAAGGTGGGACAAGGCTCCATGGAGGATCTGAAGCTTGTACTGAGTCTTGACGAACTCTCTGTCTTCTGGGACAAAGTGCTGGTCTAGTAAGGAACTTATGCCAGAATGTGATCAATGCATGTTTCCTTCTTCGAGAAAGTCTTGTTTAAAAAAAAAAAAGTCAATTGAGCTAAACTATGTATACAATGAGTTGTTGATTTAGCTAATTCATATGCTCTTTATCTCATGGTGACTGGTTATCTAAGGATGGTAACAGCAGCCAATCTGTGGACTACATTTCGAATAGTACTGTTCTAGAAAACATGTTTCCAAGATATGATTTTTATCTTTCAATGCTGATGTTAAATCTAGTCACCATCACCACCCCATTTTTACCACACTGCCTTCCTAACATCCCCCATGTGTATTTGTAGGAGAAGCCAAATGAGCTTGAAAGGGAACATTCCAGGAAAAAGACTTCTTGGAGCACTGAGTGAAATAACAATGGTTCTAATGGTTCACACAAGCAAACCGTTAGCAAGCATTTATATCAAGCGCTCATTTAGCAAGTGTTTTGTCAAGCGTTCAAGTTAAAGCCTTGCAATAGGATCTGCCTGTGTCTGTCTCACTCATAATTTTATCTCAGTTCAGGTGTGAAGTTGGAAAAAACACAAGGAATTTACAAATACTTTTAAACCTAATTGGCTTCACCTATACACACCCCAGGATTGGTGGAAGATTCATCAACAACCCGTGATATGCAGATGACACAACCTTGCTTGCTGAAAGTGAAGAGCACTTGAAGCACTTACTGACAAAGATCAAAGACCACAGCCTTCAGTATGGATTACACCTCAACACCAAGAAAACAAAAATCCTCACAACTGGACCAATAAGCAACATCATGATAAACAGAGAGAAGATTGAAGTTGTCAAGGATTTCATTTTACTTGGATTCACGATCAACACCCATGGAAGCAGCAGTTAAGAAATCAAACAACGCATTGCATTGGGCAAATCTGCTGCAAAAGACCTCTTTAAAGTGTTAAAAAGCAAAAAATGTCACCTTGAGGACTAAGGTGCGCCTGACCCAAGCCATGGTGTTTTCAATCACCTCATATACATGTGAAAGCTGGCCAATAAATAAGGACGACTGAAGAAGAATTAATGCCTTTAAATTACGGTGTTGGCGAAGAATATTGACTATATCATGGACTGTCAGAGGAACAAAGAAATCTATCTTGGAAGAAGTACAGCTAGAATGTTCCTTAAAAGCAAGGATGATGAGACTTCGTCTCACATACTTTGGACATGTTATCAGGAGGAACCAGTCCCTGGAGAAGGACATCATGCTTGGTAAAGTAGAGGGTCAGTGAAAAAGGGTAAGACCCTCAATGAGATGGATTGACACAGTGGCTGCAACAATGGGCTCAAGCATAACAATTGTGAGGATGATACAGGACTGGGCAGTGTTTCGTTCTGTTGTACACAGGGTCGCTGTGAGTTGAAACCTACTCAAGGGCACCTAAAAGCAACATGCACACACCACACTCACCAATTATATTAATCCCATCAAAGAGTGTTTATTATATACCTAATTGCCCAGAGGGTTGTATGACGCTGACATTTATCATGAGTTACTCTGTGCCACCACTGTGTTATGTATCTACATTATTCCATTTAAATCATAGGATGCGACAATTTTTATGAAACTCCACTGCCCTGAAGAGAAAAGTAAAGGAAGAGCTACACACCATGACTAAAACCAAACCAAACCAAACCTACTGCCGTTGAGTCAATTCCAACTCATAGTGACCCTATAGGACAGAGTAGAACTGCCCCAAGGTGCACCTGTTAGACTCAAACTGCCAACCTTTGGGTTAGCAGCCAAACTCTTAACCTCCACGCCACCAGGGTTACACCCTGACTAAGGCATAGTGAATGAGTCAGAGCAGTTGGCACCAGCAGCATTAGCATCACTCGGGAGCTTTTAGAAATGCAAATGATCGGGCCCCACCCCAGACCTACAGAATCAGAAACTCTGGGGAGTAGGGCCCAGCAATCTGTGTTTTAACAAGCCCTCCAGGTGATTCTGATGTGTGCTAACGTGTGAGAACCACTGAGTGTTATGGATTGAATTGTGTCCCCCCAAAATATGTGTTGGAAATCTTAACCCCCCTAGTGGCGTACTGGTTAAGCATTCAGCTGCTAATCAAAAGGTCAGCAATTTGAATCTACCAGCTGCTCTTTGGAAACCCTATGGGGCAGTTCTACTCTGTCCTATAGGGTCACTATGAGTCCAACTCAACAGCAATGAGTTCTTTTTTTTATACTTGTGGATATAACCCCATTTGGGAATAGGGTTTTCTTTGTTATGTTAATGAGGCCATATGAGTGTAGCATGTGTTTTAAACCAAACATTTTTGAGATCTAAAAAGAGCAGATTAGGCACAGAAGCAAGGAAGCACAGACAGGGTAAGACAAATGCCATGTCACAGGAAGATCCCCAAGCAACTGAGGAACAGAAGCTGAAAAGAGACAAGGATTTTCCCCACAGCTGACAGAGAAAAGAAAGCCTTTCCCTAGAACCAGTGCCCTGAATTCGGACTTCTAGCCTCCTAAACTGTGAGGAAATAAATCTCTGTTCATGAAAGCCACCTGCTTGTGGTATTTCTGCTGCATCAGCATTAAGAAACCAAAACACTGGGCTAGAGAAAAAGCTCTCTCCTCACATTCTCTGCTTAACCTCAAATTCAAATTCTCTAATCCTAAACTCTTTATACAGTACAGGAGAACAAAGTATTCTGAACACCAGGGCTTATTGAAACTTTTTCCTACAGAACCAGTTGCCATCAAGTTGATTCCAACTCATGGCTACTCCATGTGTGTTGGAGTAGAACTGTGCTCCATAAGGTTTTCACTGGCTGATTTTTTTTGGAAGTAGATTGCCAGACCTTTCTTCCAAGGTGCCTCTTGGTAGGTTCAAACCTCCAACTTTTTGGTTAGCAACTGAGTGCACTAACTGATTGGACCATTCAGGGACTTTTCCTACGTGGTGTCTGATAAAGCATAGTATCTTACACATGACAAATTCCCAGTAAATAGAAATTCAAAGTTTTAAGGATGGAAGTGATGTTTTTGAAACTATGTTAAGGAAGACTAATCTGGTCATAAAATCAGATGCCAACAGAGGCTGTGTCCAGAAAGGCCAGCTAGAGAACAGAAGCTGCAGTTCAGATGAGGGCAACAAGAGTCTTCCCTGGGGAAAAGATTGGGAGACTGGAAAAGGATTGTTTGCATAAAATTTGGTGGTGGTGGAAGTGATAAGGTCCAGATACAGGGGCTTAAAAAGTGGGAATCAAAGCTTACATTTCTCCTTCTCCAAGAAAGTGATGTATTCCAATCCTTATTTCATCTCTCTCCTCACTTTCCCTGGGAGAAGAGTTTGGGATTTCACAAGCTCAGTATACTATTTAATCCAATGAGCATTTAAGTGGAAGGCCAGTGAGGGGTTCCTTGGAGGGAGAGGCTCTTATCTAGAAAGGGTCCTTAGGAAAAATACTTGAAAGAAAATAATGGTCTCGGAGAGTTGAGGATTGTTTAAGGAGGTGATTCATCAAGTGAGGTGGTCTTGGCGCCTAACAAAACATTAGTTCTGAGTTTAGGGAATTGCCTAAATGTTTCTTTTCCTCACCTGAGAAATGTCCAAACAGTGCTGGTTAAGTCACTGGATTGGGGCTCAAAAAGAAAAATGACAATGTCTTAAGCTGGGTTCTCTAGAGAAGTAAAACAAGTAAATTGTATAAATATCTATTTAAAGAGATTTTATATCAAGGAAATGGCTCACGCGGTTGTAGAGGCCTGAACGTTCCAAATCTGTAGGTCACATAGCTGCAGGGGCTGGTGAACCCAAGATCGGCAGGCAAGAATGCAGGTAAGCTGCTAGCTCAAGTCCCAAGAACTGGAGGTCAGAAAAACAGGAGCCAGCTGCAGGATCCAGTGCAAGCAAAAGCCCATGAGCCTTGCCAGAAAGTCTACCTATATTGGATGCAGGCCACACACCCAGGGAAACTCCCTTTCAGCAGATTGACTACTCACAGCAGAGCCCATCATGGAGGTGATCACATTATATCAAATCTCATCATGGAAGTGATCACATCATCACATGGCTGCCAAACTACATCATAACTGCCAAACCACTGAGAATCATGGCCCAGCCCAGTAGACACACAACCTTAACGATCACGGACAGTAATTCTTCAACCACCATATCATGTTATCTTTCGAAAACAACGCCTTTGTGTGAAAGAGCTTAGCCAAAAACAGAATAACATGCATTTTAGACAAGGGGACAAAAACTGTGTGGTGATATCAGTCACAATTTTTTTAACAGAAAAATGGCACTTCCAGAACAATATTAAGTAACATTTACCAATACTGTACACCTACTCCTCACTTATTGACTATCTTGTTGTCTGACATTTCACATTTATGATATTAGTAAAAAATCTACTACCTGACTATTTTGCACATTGATGACATATGTCTGGCAGTAACAAATGCCGAGGTATGAGGCGAGAGCAATGCTGGCTGTGATGGTTAAGGGTATGTGTCAGCCTGGCTGGGTCATGATTCTCAGTGGTTTAACTGTTATGTAATAATGTAATTCGGCAGTTATGTAATGATATAATTTGGCAGTTATATAATGATGCAGTTATCCTCCGTTTTGTGACCTGATGTGGTCATCCTCCATTTTCACATAATGCTGATTTTTGCATAAGGACCTGGTCTTTGGAACCTAACCATGTCAATAAGTGAGGAGTAGGTGTATTTGCTTCCTATCAAACCCGTTGCTGTCAAGTCAATTCTGACTCATAGCCACCCTATAGGACAGAATAGAACTGCCCCATAGGGTTTCCAAGGAGCAGCTGGTGGATTCAAACTGCCTGAGCTCTTAACCATTGTGCCATCAGGGCTCCTTGCTTCCTATAGAGGTTCATTACTGCTTTTCTGCAAATAAAAAGGAAAATAATTTTCACCAGAACCAATGATTACTTCTCAATCTTATTTCTCCTCTAAGAATAAATTATGAGACATAATTTTTACAAAATAAAATGGCTCTTACTAAAGGCATTGGTTGCTTGGCATTTAAGGAGATGTCTAGTAAAATTTAAGTAAAGATACTTCAGCCTATTTTCACTGAGGATAACTTAATTATGAAACATTGATCAAACCATATAAAATCTCCAGGTTTTTGGTCTCTCTAATTATAAAGTGGGGGGAACAGGGGAGATTTCATCAGTTTTTTCCTCCCTGAAGGCAAAGGAATTATTGCCCTGTGTTCACTCAACCAACTTGTCTGTAATCAGGTCTGTTTTGGAAGGATTGGGGAGTGAAGGTTCATCAATGACTAACCTGACCAGCTGGGAATTTGAGATTGGTCAATACGAATGTTGGAAGACTAGAATCCTTTTTTATATGCCTATATTGTTTACCTAGATACAACCTTTGACTCTGGAAAGACCAGAGGTCCAAAGGTTACATATTTTAATTTTTCTCACATTTTAAGATTCTATTAGTTAGATGCAGGAGCCCTGGTGGTGCACTGGTTGCTAACCGAAAGGTCAGCAGTTCAAACCCATCAGCTGCTTCATGGGAGAAAGACGGGGCAGTCTGCTTCCGTAAAGATTTATAGCATTGGAAACCAGATGGAGCAGTTCTGCTCTGTGCTATAGGGTCTCTGTGAGTTGGAATCAACTTGATAGCAGTTGGTTTGGGTTTTGTATTAGTTAGATAATGTTAACTACTCTAACAAGTGAACAGCACATTCCAGTAGCATAACATCATTTATTGTTTGCTCACCATAGATCCCAGAAAGCCCCGTGTCGGCAAACAGGGAGAGGAAGTGCTGGTGGGGCTGCCCCCACAGCCATTTAAGGACCCAGGTTGACAGAAGCTCTGCCATCTTCAATGAGCAGCCCCTAAGTTCACACAGAATCAACATCCAGCTTGTGAAAGGGGAAAAAGCATGGCAGAGCACGATGAGGGAGATCACAACAGGCCAGGCCTAGACTTATTTCAGTCTGCATATCTTTGTCTGGACTCAGTCAGATAGCTGCACCTAACTGCGAGAGAGTGCTGGGAAATGAAGTCTTTATTGGAAAAGCCTCTTCCCAGGGACTAAACTATGGAAAGGAAGCATGAATTTTGGGGGTTAGCTAGCCATCTTTGCCATACAAGTCTTTTTGGATTTAGTTCTTCTGGTGGTGGAAATAATGAATGATCTATAGTGGTGAACAGTAGAACAAAAATGGATATACAAACTAAATAGGTCTCTCCCTTTGCCCAGCACTGTGCTAAACTTTGGAGGGTTTCTTTTCACTCTAACTCAAAAGCCCCTTTCTAAAGACATGAATCCCAGCCAAGTCTGAATTCCATGATCACTCATTTAAATATGCCCCCACCCTAACCTTTTCTATTCTCTTGATTTTCTTCTGTGAGAAGTCTTGAACCCTGGATTACTATAGCCTGGTTCCCATCCTACAGAGGGTTGTTAGAGAAGTCATAGAATGAGCTGATGAGGCTGACCACAAGTCCATGTTGTCTGATTCCACTGGCCACTTCTCGGTTTGCATTTCTTCATTCATTTGTTGGGTCCCCATGTTCTCTCATCCTACCTCTGCCTTTCTTACGTTCTACAAATGACTTTCCATTTGCTATGAGCATGTCACCAATCCTCCTCTCATCTAAATATCTCTACGTGGCAGGATATTTTACTGAGATACTCAATTATATTTTGTTCTTAATTTCAGTCTGCACTTGACCAGCAATCAAAGGGTTGGCAGTTTGAACCCACCCAGTGGGGCTGTGGAAGAAAGACCTGGTGATCTGCTTCTGTAAAGATTACAGTCAAGACATTCCAGTCAATTGGCCTAATACTGATTTTGATGCTTCTCTTCTACCTCCTAGTCTCTTGTGTAGTAGAGCCTGGGGTTTTAAAAGCTTGCAAGCAGCAATCTAAGGTACAATAATTGTTCTGAACTTGCTGAGAGCACCAGAGGAAGAAGGAGGGTCAGGAATCGGTGGAAGAAATGGAATACGTGTCCAGTAGCCTCCATGAACAACTGCCTTCTTTGCCATGAGATCAGAAGAACTGGATGATGCCCAGCTACCATTATTGAGCAGTTAGATCAAGGATTCTATAGAATTATCTTGATCAAAAGGGGGAAAATGAGGAATAGAATTTAAAATTCTCATGGAATCTAGACTTTCTGGAAGCACTGAGGTTGGATGATCCCTTGAAAATATTACCCTGAGGAAATCTTTAAACCTTGAACCAAAACTATCCCCTGCAGTCACTTTTGAACCAAATAATAGTTTAGCCTAATTAGAAAAGAATGTTTGCATTAAGCAGTACATGCTTTAAAAAAATTATCTGTATGTGATCAAATTGACAACAGCAACTTGAAAGGGTAACAGTGAGTTTGTGTTAATGATGATGAAGTAGTTTGAAAAAGGTTGTTGAAAAAGGTGGCACAATTTGAAGAATGTAACCAATGTCACTGAATCATACCTGTAGAAATTGTTGAAATGGTGTATATTTTATTGTGTATATTTTCAAACGCACACAAATTACAGTCAAGAAAACTGTGTGGAGCTCAGTTCTACTCTGTAACACATGAGGTTGTCATTCGTCAAAATCAACTCTGCAGCAATGGGTTTGGTTAGGTTTTTTGTTTGTTTTGTTTTTCCTTTTGGTTCCAAGAAGATATTCCTGTTGTTGGGCTGAGAGCAAACATTGTCCAAAAGCAATCCATATTCATCCCTGTTTGTGGTTTTTGCTCCCGAAGGCCTGCTCTGTTTGAGATGATGTAGTACACCATCCTTAAGTGGAAGACAAGAAAAGCAGTGATTCAAAGGATTGGAGACAGGTGGAGAATGGGAATACTAAAAATGCTGATAGAAGAAAAGGAGGGACGCCCTGAAGATTAAGAAGGCATGGTTTCAGGAAAGGAGTAGGGATCGATGCCCTGTTGTCTACAGAGAGGCGAAAGGGCTCAGAAGGAAATGGTGCAGGCATTTCTCAGCAACTCACCATTTTTTAGTTGATCTTTGCAGCATTTGATTATGTTGACAGCATTTCTGAAGGCCCCTATGTTCAAAGTAATTGACACTGCACTTTACTGGGTCTTTCCCCTGACTCTTTTTTGAGCTCTCCTACTCTGTCTCCTAATTTTTCCTGAGTCTGTGTATTAGTTTGCTTTGCTTCTGTAACAAATTACCACAAACTTAGTGACTTAAAACAACACAAATTTATCATCTTACATTTCTCTAGGTTGGAAGTCTGACATGGTTCTTACTGGGCTAAAATCAAGGTGTCCACAGCACTGTGTTCCTTTCTGGAGGCTCTAGGGGAGAATCTGTTTTCTTAACTTTTCCAGCTTATTATTGGCCACCGACATTCGTTGGCTCGTGGCCCCCTTCTTCCATCTTCAAAGACAGCAATGGCTGATTGAGTCCTTCTCACATCACATCACATCACTCTGATCTTCTTCTCTGCCCCCCCCCTTCCACTTCTAATGATCCTTCTGATTTCATTGGCCCCACCCAGATAAACTAGGATAATCTCCCTATGTTAAAGTCAGCTGATTTGGTAACTTAAGTCCATCTTCAACCTAATTCTCCTTTGTCATGTATGTAACCTAACATATTCACATTTTCCTGTGATTAGGAATGTGGACATAGTTGGGTGTCCATTATTCTGCCTACCACAGTCTGTGAATGAGTATATTTCTCACACTGTGGCTTCAGATCTCTGCATTTTCTTCCTAGAAACACACTTGCTCCTTCAGTCCTAAGGTTTCAAATACTGTCTCTATGCAGATGATGCTAAAATTCTATTCTAACCCAGCTCCTAAATCCTCTGACCTTAAGTATCCAAATTCTGGCCGGGCATTCCCAATTATATAGCCATATGTCCTGCTGTCATCCCTTTGCTAGTCCTGTTTGTTCCTCAGAGACCAAATTCAAATCCCACAGTTGCCTAGGGAGATTATCCTAGGTTATTTGCTATCAGGTTGACCCTGGGTAGTTCTCTATACATAGGACAGGCCATAAGGCTGTTGCTCAAAACAGGAACTCAGAACAGTGAACTAGAAATTACAAAGCTAAATTCAGCAAAACTCCCATTATCTGGATATGTGATAGTAGGAAGGTCACAATGTGCCTGGGCTTCAATTTCCTAATCTATAAAAAGACAGAGCTTTATATAATGTCCCATCCAACCCTAAAATGCTATTATTTTATATATGGGTATCACTAATCAACTTAAGACTTCTGTAAAATTATATATAATTGCTCATAAAAACGTTTAATAACATAGATGGGAGACACAAGTGTCTGGATGATTTTCTAGTATCCATCCATGAGTATTTCGAATCATTATGTTAATCATATGCCATTATACTGTATCTACACTAAACCATTACTTATTATTTTACACAATTTTCCTTGGAAATGTTAACATAAAAGAGTGTTTCTGGAGGCAAAGGAAGCTGTTCAGTGCTTTTCTGGAAAGTGATGGCTTTTAGAATCTCTTTAATAATGCACACTAATGAACAGTGTGGGCTGTTATTCCACCAATTAATATGGTAAGTGAATTATGATACTCTTGTTTAATGAATAATTAATCTAGCCACTGTAGAAACTAAGCCTGAAGCTGACTGCATATTCTTTTTAACACTACTAACAATATAAATCAATTTCAGAAACATAAAACACTGACTCTAAAATTGTTTGCGCAGAATTGTATGGGGTCTGATCCTCAAGAAAGCGTTAAACAACATTAAGTAATTAACATTACAGTTGCCTTTAAATTTTTGTATTTCAATTTTAAAATTTTCTGTAAAAAAGAAATAAATTTACGAATCAGTAATTAGATTCTCTAGAGAGAAAAAAGAATAAAATGGGCACTAGCAAATATAATCAAGAAAAGCACGTTAACAAAATTATAACCAACATCACATCTAAAATGATTACAAAGGGACATTTTAAATTATCTCATGCTTTATATAACTCAGTGTGAATACATTTTAAAATCTTGATAAAATGAACAATGTTCTGAGAAAAAACAAACAAAATTCCAAAACTGATTAAGAAAGTTAGTGACTATGACAAAATTTATAAACATTATCGAGAAATTTTATGCTAAAAAAAAAAAAAGTATCCCAACTTAGATGGTGAACTTTTCAAACATTCAAAGAGTAGATATTACCTGGGCTAAATAAAAGGTTCCAGAATATGTATGAGTGAAAACCTGCCCAATTTATTTAGCAAAGTTAGTATAAACCTACTGATAAAGATCACAAAGTTGGCAGAAAAGAAAAGGTCAAAATGAGTTGTAAATTGTACTTACAAAGTTTATAGAAAGAATTAGCCAATTAAAGTTATCTGTGTAATTTAAATATATCTTTTAGAGTCAAATAAGACTTATCTAAGAGATGCAGGATAATTAAATATGAGAAAGCCTCCTATCTATAAATATAAGAAAGCCTACTATTTATATAAAGCCTGCTGTCTTAGGCTGGGTTCTCTAGAGAAGCAAAACCAGTAAAGTGTATAAATATATACAGAGAAAGAGATTATATCAAGGAAACAGCTCACGCGATTGTAGAGGCTAGAACGTCCCAAGTCCGTGGATCAGGGTAGAGGCCTCTCCCAAGTCACATAGCTGCAGAAGCTGGCAAGCCCAAGATCGAAGGTCGGAGAGCAGGGCTCCCACTTACAGGCTGTGCAAATCTACAAATTCCAGGT
>NW_004443938.1:21386135-21414173 GCF_000243295.1 Trichechus manatus latirostris
CTCTGCCACGGCCGCTCCTCTATCCATTAACAGTTTCAAAACCATTTCTACATTTTACGTATCTGTTAGAGCAGCACCCCACTCCTGGTACCAAATTGTGTCTCAGACATCTGGTGCTGCTCTAACAGGAATACCACAAGTGGATGGCTTTACAAAGAGAAATTTATTCTCTCACAGTCCACTAGGCTACAAGTCCAAATTCAGGGGATCAGCTCCAGGGAAAGGCTTTCTCCATCAGCTCTGGAGGAAAGTCCATGTCATCAGTCTTCCTTTGGTCTGGGAGCTTCTCTGCATAGGAACCTCAGGTCCAAAGGACACGCTCTGCTCCCAGCACTGCTTTCTTGAAGGTATGAGGTTCCCATGTATCTCTGCTCCCTTCTCTCTTTATCTCAAAAGAGATTGCATTAAGACACTAATCTTGTCAACCTCATCGGTATAAACTCATCACAGTGATAGAATTTACAACACATGAGGAGATCACATATAATCTCATCATAGTGGTAGAGTTTACAACACATAAGGAAATCACATCAGATAACACAATCATACAACACTGGGAATCATGACCCAGCCAAGTTGCTACACACATTTTTTGGAGGGCACAATTCAATCCATGACAGTTATTTAATACTCAGCCTGATATTTAGAAACTTCTTTAGAAGCTAGCAATATAAAAACATTTCCTTCAGATGGTTAAAAAAAATCTATCTTAAACTGTCATGGATTGAATTGTGTCCCCCAAAAAATGTGCGTAGCAACTTGGCTGGGTCATGATTCCCAGTATTGTAGGATTGTATAATCTGATGTGATTTCCTTATGTGTTGTGAACTCTATTACTATGAAGAGGTTATATGTAATCTCCTTAAGTGTTGTAAATTCTATCACTGTGATGAGGTTATGCTGATGAGGCTTACAAGATTAGATAGTGTCTTAATCCGATCTCTTTTGAGATATAAAAGAGAGAAGTGAGCAGAGACACATGGGAACCTCATATCACCTAGAAAGCAGTGCCGGGAGCAGAGCACGTCCTTTGGACCCGAGGTTCCTGTGCAGAGAAGCTCCCAGACCAAGGGAAGACTGATGACATGGACCTTCCTCCAGAGCCAACGGAGAAAGCATTCCGCTGGAGCTGACGCCCTGAATTTGGACTTGTAGCCTACTGGACTGTGAGAGAATAAACTTCTCTTTGTTAAAGCCACCCACTCGTAGTATTTGTTAGAGGAGCACTAGATGACCAAGACATAAACCAAATCAACAACATTCTTTTTTTTCTTTATATTTTATTTATTTTGTTGTTCTTGTTGAGAATATACATAGCAAAATGTACACCAATTCAACTGTTTCTACTTGTACAATTTAGTGGCATTGATTACATTCTTTGAGTTGTGCAACCATTCTCATCCTCCTTTTCTGAGTTGTTCCTCCATCACTGACATAAACTCACTGCCCCCTAAGATTTCTATCTAATCTTTCAAGTTGCTGTTGTCAATTTGGTCCCATATAGATAGTTCCTAAAAGAGCATAATGCTCAAGGCAGGCTTTTTTTTTTTTTTTTACTAGTTAAGCTAAACTATTGTTTGGTTTTAAGAAGACTTCAGGGGATATTTTTGGTTTAAGATTTAAAGATTATCTCAGGGCAATAGTCTGAGGGGCTCATCCACCCTCCATGGCTCCAGAAAGTCTAGATTCCATAAGAATTTGGAATTCTGTTCTGCAGTTTCCCCTTTTTGATCAGGATTCTTCTATAGAATCTTGATCAAAATGTTCAGTAATGGTAGCCAGGCACCATCCAGTTCTTCTGGTCTCATGACAAAGGAGGCAGTTGTTCATGGTGGCAATTAGCCACACATTCCGTTTCTTCCTCCTATTCCTGACTCTCCTTCTTGCTCTGTTGTTCTAGGTGAATAGAGATTGACTGTTGTGCCTTGGATGGCTGCTTGCAAGCTTTTAAGACCCCAGGTACTAGACGTTGAAATAAGAGGTAGAACGGAGGCGCTAAACACGTTATTAGTCCAAATAACTAGGATGTCCCATGAAACCTCCAAACCTAGGAACCAAATCTCTTGAGGTGTTTAATTGTACATAAGCAGCCTCAGCAGCTACTCTTTTGTTGTTGTTGTAAATGTATCTATCACACAACTTTTGCCAACTCAACTTTTTATAGGTGTACAACTTATTGATGGCAATTACAATAATTGACTGTGCAACCTTACCCTTAATCAGTGCAATTTTCCATCACGGTTAACACCCTTTTTCCCCTGCTTCCCACCATTGGTAACCACTAATAAACTTCAGTCTCTATACATTTGCCTTTTCTTGTCTTTTTATATAAGTGAGGTCATACAATATTTGTCCTTTTGTGATTGGCTTATTTCACTCAGTATAATGTCTTCAAGCTCCATCCATACTGTAGCATGTATTAAGACTTCATTTCTCCTATTGGCTGAGTAGTATTCCATTCTATATGTACCACATTTTGTTTATCCATTCATCTACTGATGGGCATTTAGGTTGTTTCAACCTTTTGGCTATTATGAATAGTGCTGCAGTGAACGTTGGCGTACAAGTCCTTTTTGAGTCTCTGCTTTCAAGCCTTTTTGGTATATACCTAGGAGTGGAATTGCTGGATCATATGCTAGCTATATTTTTAGTTTTTTGAGGAACCATCATAGTATTTTCCACAGCAGCTGTACCTTTTTGAATTCCCACCAGTGATAGGTAAGGTTCCAATTTCCCCACATTCTCACCAACATTTGTTATTTTCTGTATTTTTTTTTTTTTTTTTTTTAATATTAGCCATCCTAGTGGGAGTGACATGGTACCTCATTGTGGTTTTGCTTTGCATCTCTCTATGGTTAATGAAAGTGACCGTCTTTTCATGTGTTTTGGTGGCCATTTGAATGTCCTCTTTGGTGAAATGTCTATTCAAGTCCTTTGCCCATTTTATGATTGGGTTATTTGTCTTTTTGTTGTTAAGCTGTTGAAGTTTTGTACATATTTTGATTATTAGATTCTTGTCAGATATATGGTTTCTGAAGTCGTTAGTTTGCCTTTTCACTTTTTTGGTAAAAGCAACAACATTCTTAATGACAAATCACTAGAGGCTATTCCATTAAAATCAGAAATCAACAAACATAACAAGAAAAAGGAAGGAATGTTAAGAAGGAGGGAGAGGGAGGAAGGAAGAAAGGGAGGGAGGGAAGGAGAAAGGAAAGATGAAAGGGAGGGAGGTAGAGAGGGAAGGAAGGAGGATGGGAAGGAGGGAGGAAGGAAGCGCTTTTTAGCATTCTAGAAGCTCTGGTCAAGACATTAAGAATGAACCATACCATAGACCCATCAGGTAGTCAGAACATGGGCACCAAATGAGATGCACTACAAGAGCTTGGAAAAGGAAAAACCAGATTGCCTGCACTATTTGAATTTCAAATTGACCTGGAGAGATTAGAACACCATAATTCAAATGCATCAATTCTTCTTCGATCTTCCTTATTCACTGTCCAGCTCACGCAAGTATATGAGGCAATTGAAAATACCATGGCTTGGGTCAGGTGCACCTTAGTCCTCAAGGTGATATCTTTGCTTTTGAACACTTTAAAGAGATCTTTTGCAGCAGATTTGCCCAATGCAATACATCATTTGATTTCTTGACTGCTGCTTCCATGGGCGTTAACTGTGGATCCAAATAAAATGAAATCTTTGACAACTTCAATCTTTTCTCCATTTATCATGATGTTGCTTATTGGTCCAGTTGTAAGAATTTTTTTCTTTAGGTTGAAGTGTAATCCATACTGAAGGCTGTAGTCTTTGATCTTCGTCAGTAAGCGCTTCAAGTCCTCTTCACTTTCAGAAAGCAAGGTTGTGTCATCTGCATATCACAGGTTGTTAACGAGTCTTCCACCAATCTTGATGCTATGTTCTTCTTCATATAGTCCAGCTTCTTAGATCATTTGCTCAGCATACAGATTGAATAAGTATGGTGAATAGATACAACCATGACGCACACCTTTCCTGACTTTAAACCATACAGTATCCCCTTGTTCTGTTTGAATGACTGCCTCTTGGTCTGCATACAGATTTCTCATGAGCACAATTAAGTATTCCAGAATTCCCATTATTTGCAATGTTATCCATAATTTGTTATGATCCACACAGTCGAATGCCTTTACATAGTCAATAAAACACAGGTAAACACCTTTCTGGTATTCTCTGCTTTCAGCTAGGATCCATCTTACATCAGCAATGATATCCCTGGTTCCACGTTCTCTTCTGAATCCGGCTTGAATTTCTGACAGTTCCCTGTTGATACACTGCTGCAGCCGCTTTTGAATGATCTTCAGCAAAATTTTACTTGCATGTGATATTAATGATATTGTTCGATAATTCTCACATTCGGTTGGATCACCTCTCTTGGGAATAGGCATAAATATGGATCTCTTCCAGTCAGTTGGCCAGGTAGCTGTCTTCAAAATTTCTTAGCATAGAAAAATTAGTGCTTCCAGCGCTGCACCTGTTTGTTGAAACATCTCAATTGGTATTCCGTCTATTCCTGGAGCCTTGTTTTTCCACCAATGCCTTCAGTGCAGCTTGGACTTCTTCCTTCAGTACCATGGTTCCTGATTATATGCTACCTCCTGAAATGTTTGAATGTCGGCTAATTCTTTTTGGTATAGTGACTCTGTGTATTCCTGCCATCTTCTTTTGATGCTTCCTGCATCATTTAATATTTTCCTCATAGAATCCTTCACTATTGCAACTCGAGGCTTGAGTTTTTCTTCAGTTCTTTCAGCTTGAGAAATGCCGAACGTGTTCTTCTCCTTTGGTTTTCCATCTCCAGGTCTTTCCACATGTCATTATAATACTTTACTTTGTCTTCTCTAGCCGCCCTTTGAAACCTTCAGTTCAACTCTTTTACTTCACCATTTCTTCCATTCACTCTAGCTACTCGATGTTCAAGAGCAAGTTTCAGAGTCTCTTCTGACGCCCATTTTGGTCTCTTCTTTCTTTCGTATCTTTTTAATAACCTCTTGCTTTCTTCGTGTATGATGCCCTTGATGTCATTCCACAACTCATCTGGTCTTTGGTCATTAGTGTTCAAGGTGTCAAATCTATTCTTGAGATGGTCTCTGAATTCAGGTGGGATATACTCAAGGTCATACTTTGGCTCTTGCGGACTTGTTCTAATTTTCTTCAGTTTCAACTTGAAATTGCATATGAGTAACTGATGGTCTATTCCACAGTGGGCCCTGGCCTTGTTCTGACTGATGATATTGAGTTTTTCCATCTTCTCTTTCCACAGATGTAGCCGATTTGATTCCTGTGTATTCCATCCGGCAAGGTCCACGTGTATAGTTGCCATTTATGTTGGTGAGAAAAGGTATTTGCAATGACAGAGCCATTGGTCTTGCAAAATTCTATCATGCGATCTCTGGCATCATTTCTATCACCAAGGCCATATTTTCCAATTACCAATCTTTCTTTTTTGTTTCCAACTTTCGCATCCTGATCGTGAGTTTGATTAATTTCAGACTGCAGAAGTTGGTAAAAAACTTCAATTTCTTTATCTTTGGCCTTAGTGGTTGGTATGTAAATTTGAATAACAGTTGTATTAACTGCTCTTCCTTGTAGACGTATGGATACTATCCTATCACTGACAACGTTGTACTTTAGCATAGATCTTGAAATGTTCTTTTTGACAATGAATACAACGCCATTTGTCTTCAAGTTTCATTCCCGGCATAGTAGACCATGTAATTGTCTGATTCAAAATGGCCACTACCAGTCCATTTCAGCTCACTAATGCCTAGGATATCGATGTTTATGTGTTCCATTTCATTTTTGACAATTTCCAACTTTCCTAGATTCATACTTCGTACATTCCATATTCCAATTAGTAATGAATATTTGCACTGTTTCTTCTCTTTTTGAGTTGTGCCACAACAGCAAATGAAGGTCCCGAAAGTGTGACTCCATCCACATCATTAAGGTCAACTCTACTTTAAGGAGGCAGCCCTTCCCCAGTCGTCTTTTGAGCACCTTCCAACCTGAGGGGCTCATCTTCCAGCACTGTATCAGACAATGTTTCACTGCTGTTCATAAGGTTTTCACTGGCTAATTCTTTTTAGAAGTAGACCGCTGGGTCTTTCTTCCTAGTCTATCTTAGTCTGGAAGCTCAACTGAAACCTATCTGCCATGGGTAACCCTACTGGTATTTGAATACCAGTGGCATAGCTTCCAGAATCACAGCAACACGCAAACCACCACGGTAGGTAGACAGATGCATGGTGGTCCTCTACTTTAGCAGTCATGATGTTCTTTTCTAGTGATTGGTCTTTCTTCACGACTTGTCCGAAGTAAGTGAGGCAAAGTCTCGCCATCCTCGCTTCCATGGAGCGTTCTGGTTGTATTTCCTCTAAAACTGATTTGTTCCTTCTTCTGGCAGTCCACAGTATATTCAATATTCTCCACCAATACCACAGTTTGAGTGCATCAACTCCTCTTCAGTCTTCCTTTTTACTAGCCCTCTCTCATAAAAACATGACAATAGTGCCAAGCCAATAGTGATGTTGTTTTCCTGTAAATCAAGTCACTTCTTGCCCATTCCTGTTACTCCTTTCACTTGAGTAGTCCAAAAGTCAGAAGTGCCAGCGTGGGCCAGAGTTATTCTGTGAAAACATAGCTTTATCATCATCATCATATCATCATATTATTATTATTATTTGATATCATGGGCAATGAGCTATTAACGGAAGCAAATTCAAAATGGCCACTTGGTTTTTAATCAAAAGGCTCTGTGTGCTTTTTGCCCTTAGATCCACAGTGCCACCTGCTGGCAACAAAAGGAATTAAGCTATCAGGAGTCTCTCTTTGAGTTAGGAATCAAGAAGGGATGTTCAACCTTGGGTGCTGGGCAAGGAATCCTTGGATGTGGCCCAAAGAAGGTGAAGAGAGCAGCTGTTCCTGATTTTAAAAGTTGGCAAACAATAGGGGAATAGTCAGGATCTCACACAAAGGAAAATGCTGATGACTGGGAGAGAACCAAGTTACCAGAGCAAAAGGACTTTGAGGCTACCCATGGGAACCTAAGTAGGGAGCTGAAGGGGGTTGGGGGGCAGTAAGAGAACAATAGACACCAAAACAATGACAAATATTGAGTACCGTACTGCTGTCCTTGCTGGAGCTACGGTTCTGCAAAGACTGGGCTCCTATGGTGAGTGGTGTGATGGGTCCCCCTTCAGGAGCACTGAGAGTGCTGCCTGCTCTCAGCCCAGCTGGCATCCCCAGAAGGTCTTGCCCAGCTGAAGAGAGTGGCCTTATCCAATGTCACACCTCCTTCCTGGGGCAGCCTGTACCCAGTTACCAATTGCCACAGGGAATAAGGGAATAAGGAAGACCAAAGAAGAATTGACACCTTTGAGTTGTGGTGGTGGCGAAGAATACTGAATATACCATAGACTGCCAAAAGAACAAGCAAGTCTGTCTTGGAAGAAGTACAGCCAGAAAGCTCCTTAGAAACAAGGATGACGAGACTTCGACTCACATGTTTGGGACTTGTTATCAGAAGGGACCAGTCCCTGGAGAAGGACATCACGCTTGGTAGAGTAGAGGGTCAGTGAAAAGAGGAAGACCCTCAACAAGACAGATTGACACAGTGGGTGCAACAATGGGCTCCAACATAGCAACAATTGTGAGGATGGCGCAGGACTGGGCAATGTTTAATTCTGTTGTACATAGGGTCGCTATGAGTTGGAACTGACTCAATAGTACCTAACAACAGCAACAGGGATACAAAGGCCTTGCCCTCTAGCCCAAATCTGGATAGTTCTAAAACGTCATTCCATCTTCAGAACTCCCTGTAGGGGGACACTGAGGCATCTGTTGGCATGGCATCATGGCCAAACTTCTCCTCTGCCCAGTCCTGCTTCTTCCACCCCTTGCACAGGTGTGGACCCCGGGAGCTCTCCCTGATACAGGCCTGCTTGGTCATCTCCACCTCAGAGTCGGCAACTGTCCCCCTCCTGCAGAGCTTATATTCTAGTGGGAGAGCAAACAAGTGAACAGATACATAAATAATTTCAGATGATAATAAGCATAGGAAGGAAACAAAATAGTGCAAACTGACACACAGTGGCAGGACGGTCAGGGAAGGCTTCTTGGGGGAGATGACTTTGGGGCTAAGAAGTGATGACAAAAAGCATCAAGGACATCTAAGCTCAGGACTGGCACATGTTCACAGAACAGAAAGACCACAGAAGCTGGAGTGGTGTTCCAGGTTAAGTACTGTAGGAGATAAAGTTGGATAGATAACAAAGGGCTTTTCTTATAGGAGCTTCTATGCATGATAAGAAGCTTGGATTTATTCTCAGTTGGATGAAAAGACCCTGGAATGTCTTTTCATAGAGAGACATGATCTATTTTACATTTTTATTTTAATATAGAAGATTTTTTTTTAATATGGAAGGTTTTTTTTGTTTGTTTTTATTGTGGTAAATATATATGTAACAAAACACTTGCCATTTCAAGACTTTTACGTGTACAATTCAGTCACATTAATTACACTCATCCTGTTGTGCAACCATCACCAGTGTCCATTTCGAAATTTTTCCATCACTCTTAACAGAAGCTCAGAGTCCCCTAAGTGATGAGTCTCCCTTTCTATTTTATGTTGTTAAAAGATCAGTCTTGCTGCTGAGTGGAAAATAGATTAGAGAGAAGAGCAGAAGCAGAGAGACTATTTGAAAGATTTCTGTCTTGATATGAGTCACTGTTTCTCAAAATACAAGCTGCAGCTCTTAGTGGGTTGTGAAATCGATTCAATAGCCATGAACACCATTTTTAAATGAAACAGTCTAGATGGAATAGGATAGAATAAGATAGAAAATTGAGTGCTTGACATTCTGTAAGGGTAAATACTGTTTCATGAAACAATGTAGTTAAAAATATTTTTTGTATGTGTGTATTTGTTCAAGATTAAAAGTAAATTTTTTTACTGTACATTTTGGTCCAGAAAGTTTGGAAGTCACTGTTCTCGGTGGCTGTGAAACCTGGGCCTCAAGGTGTCCTAACACATACAGTTTGGGCAAAGTTACAAAGCCCAGAAAAGATGACTTCAGAAGGAACTAAGAGATGGATAGAAGGAACAGGTGAGTGTGATGTTATAGAGTACTCAGCTGGGTCAAAGACCCCAGTGAGAAGTAGAAGGGACAGAACAGACAAACTAGGACGCGCTCCACTCTTACAAGGACCAGTGGAAAGACCAGAGCGTGACTAAGGTGGTCTAGGAGGACAGAGATCAGTGGAGTGAGTAGCCACCTCACATAGTCTTTGCTTTGAGCAATATCCGTCTCAACAGAGGTAAAATGCTCTGTTTAACTTTAAAAGTCCCTGGGTAGTGCAAACAGTTGGCGTGCTCTCTGCTAACCGAAAGGTTGGAGGTTCGAGTCCACCCAGAGTTGCCTCAGAAGAACGGCCTAGCAAGCTACTTCTGAAACATCAGCCACTGAAAACCCTGTGGAACACAGTTCTACTACGACACACAGGGGGTCACCATGAGTCAGAATCAACTCCACAGCAACTAGTGGTATAACTTTAAAAACAAAATGTCTGCCTGCCACTGGGGGAGGCCAGACCCCACCACAAGAGGGCAGGCACACATTTGTAGAGATCAGTTTGAGAGAGCAGGAATAGGCCAACTGAGAAGTCTCACTCAAAATACAGAAGCAGTTCCTCTCATGGGTGGCAAGTTCCATGGTTCTCCAGGAAATTGAGGTGAAAAGAACAGTGGTGTCAGAGCCTGAAAGATCTGGATGCCGTGTCCCAGCGATATTCCAGGTGGACTGGAGCACTCTATGAGCAGACACTCCACGGGCAAAGCGCGTCTTTCACACATCTCTTGCACAGCTGGTTCCTTCCACAGCATTCTCCCAGAACAAAAAGTTTTCTGGACATATACATCCATGAAACCTTGGATTCTGCGTCCTCTCTCAGGGCTCACAATCTACATAGACAACCTGAAGGTCTAAGTTGGAGATACGGTTTTGAGACACATTGACCCAGAATATTATTTAAAAGAAATTATTCTGAGAAAAATGTGTTTGAATCCTAATCTTTATCTTCTTTCCAATCGAGATACTTTACTTGGTGTACTACTTACATCATCCACATTCAGGTTTCCAACCAGTAAGGAAGAGGTTAAACACTCAGGTCACACTTCAGGGAAAAACCTGTAAAGCTCAGAGCTTTGGATTCACAGCATCAGCCCAAGCTTCCACACTATTTCAAGGTTCACTTAGCAGTAATGATTTCTTCTGTTCCTCATTACCTGCCAGGGAAGCTGCCACTCTGTTGGCCATAGAGAACTCACAAGAGGAAGCCCCTCAAAGGAGGCTGTCTGGTCTTCCCCTCACAACCTACATCTGAGTGAGAAGAAGGGCAGGAAGGGGTCTTAGCTCTTTCCTGGAGACTGTAACCATGTGAATGAAAACAGGGGGAGAGCTAGGAGCTACCACTCATCAGATTCCAGTGGAATAAAATTAAATCAGAGGGTGAAGTATTCCAACAAGCCTGATAGAGTTGATCTGTCTTTTAACTAAGATGCTTCTGGCTTCCCTCTGTCTAACAGAGCATTAGCTTCAATTACCACCGCTCTGCAGTAAAACAAGGGATAGCAGGATGAGGCTAAAACTGGTGGCCCACGGAGAAGGAGAGTGTTGCTGAGCAGAGATGGAGTACCAGGGGCTCTAGGGAGTTGGTGGCAGGGGCTGCCTCACCCAAACAAATCCATTTCCTGTTATGAATTGGATAGGGACTTTATTTGTTTCTTCCTTTTGGGATGTTACCATGGGAATCAAGGCAACTTTAGGACAATTGAATCTCATTGCTGATGGGAAAAAGATCAATTTTTTAGGGCCGGAAATACTGGCAAGCAGGTTACTGAAGGAAAGTTGGAGGTGGCTTCTGGAAGTGACATAAAGTCAGAAGTAACCACAACACCCAGAATTCATACTCTGTAACCCCCTCTCACTCACGTTTTCCTCAGAATTACAGGTAAAGTTAATTATTGCTCTGCAAGAAATAGCAGATTTCTGTCATGTTGTAATTAGGCAGCTTGCCAGCAATGCTTATCCTTGTGACAAAGCCAGAGCTTAACTTAATCACTTAAGGAGGTTTGGGGGTAATGAGAGATTTTGCTAATTCCCCAGTGATTTTTCAGTATATCCGTACTTAGAGGAAGGAAGTAAAATTTCACTGGCATTGATTAACCTGTATTCATAATTTCCATACCTTAAAAATTTTTACTAGGGATTAGTGGGAATGAAACATGGAGGGCTCCACTTTTTACCAATATCATCACAGAACCTTAAGGACCCCCAAGGTAACCCCAATCTCTCACTTCCCTATGAAGAAGTGGCTTACACAGGTTGCACCTCTAGTTACCCACAGATTTGAAACATGAACCAGGTCTCCTGCCTCCCAGGTCTGTGTTCTCCCCACACAGCCTTAGATTCTGAAGACCTGGGATTAAACCCCTAACCTGTTGCCCTCCAGTTGATTCTGACTCATTAAATTCCTGCTCAACCACTTACTGGTTGTTTGACCTGGGGTAAGTCACTTAGCCTCTCCAATCTTCTTTTCCTTATCCATAAAATGAGAATGACAAAAACCTTTTTTCCTTCCTACCTCCCAGGGCGGTTGTGAAGTTCAGGTGAGATACAGAATTAAAATTCTCCATAACTGGCATGCCAATTATTATGACTTCCCCTCTGTGGGTAGGATTTCCTCTCTATGGGTGAGACTTCCCCTCTGTGGGTGGGACTTCCCTCCCCTGATGATGAATGACAAGATAGCAAGCCCCTGGGCTTCTGAATTCCTGTTATGAAGAAGACAACAAAAAGACACAAAAACCTTGGGTCTTTTTTTCTCTTTTTTTAATACCTTAATGTGCAGTTTGACATCCTCACAACTGGACCAATAAGCAACATCATGATAAACGGAGAAAAGACTGAAGATGTCAAGGATTTCATTTAGCTAGGATCCACAATCAACGCCCACGGAAGCAGCAGTCAAGAAATCAGAAGACGCATTGCATTGGGCAGGTAAATCTGCTTCAAAAGACCTCTTTAAAGTGTTAAAAAGCAAAGATGTCACTTTGAGGACTAAGGTGCGCCTGACCCAAGCCATGGTGTTTTCAATCGCCTTGTATGCATATGAAAACTGGACAATGAATAAGGAAGACCAAAGAAGAATTGATGCCTTTGAATTATGGTGTTGGCAAAGAATATCGAATATACCATGGACTGCCAAAAGAATGAACAAATCTGTCTTGGAAGAAGTACAGCCAGAATGCTCACTAGAAGTAAGCATGGTGAGACTTCGTCTCACATACTTTGGACATGTTATCAGGAGGGAGCAGTCTCTGGAGAAGGACATCATGACTAGTAAAATGAAGTGTCAGCGAAAAAGAGGAATACCCTCAAGGAGATGGATTGACACAGTGGTTACAACAATGGGCTCAAACATAGCAACCATTGTGAGGATGGTGCAGGACTGGGCAATGTTTCGTTCTGTTGTATATAGGGTCGCTGTGAGTCGGAATCAACTAGACGGCAGCTAACAACACCACGGGAGTCAAGTTGCTAGAGCAGTTGACAGATAACAATTGGTTCGTCCAGGAAAATTCTTGTCAAACCTCCCAAAAGGGAACATGGAGCCTTCTCCCTTTCCTCACTTCCTTCAGGGCAGAGCATAACGGCATCTCCTGCACCACTCTTCCCACTGCTTATCTTTTTAACCAGGCTCGCATGTTACCCTAAAATGTAAGTGAAAGGACAGTTGCTGTAAGATATTAACTATCTTCCTTCAATTTCAGTTTTCATTCCTGTAAAATCATGATGAGTCTCTGAGAGAGGCAAACTGTTTAATGTGCTTGCTGCTAACAGAAAGGTTGGAGGTTCAAGTCCACCCAGAGGCACCCTGGAAGAAAGGGTTGATGATCTACGTCTGAAAAATCAACCATTGAAAACCTGTGGAACACAGTTCTTACTCTGACACACATAGGATCACCATGAGTCAGGGTTGACTTGACTGCAACTCTTTTGTTTTGTTTTGTTTTTTAACCCGGTTTTAAAATCATTACAAACATAGTTTCCATTTCCAAAAGATGTTGTGAAATAATAAGCATTATTATTTGTGTCATCTTTTATTCCAAAGCCTCAGCCTGAGATTAAATGTGTTTTTTTTAAAAAGTGTCATCTAGCACAGATAGGCTCTCAGTAAATATTTGTAAATGAATAAATGAGTGAGTGGAGAATAGTCAGGATGTTAAAAAATACTTAGCAGTGGAACTGTTTATTTTAAAACTTTGTACATGAAACCCCAATATCTTGCACAGACAACTCACCCTCTCTCACTTCCCTACAGGATCCTGAGTCACCTTCTTTGAAGCCCAAGAACAAATAGAAAACCACAGCTATATAGACATCTAGAATCATTAATATTTTTATTCTTATATTGACCTTTCTTCCATATTGAGACACCTATTTTTAGAAGAACAAAATTGTCAATTGGTTTCATTCAAAGAATATTATTTTGTTCATACCTCACCCATGTTCATCAAATTAGAATCTACATTTCCTGAAAATTACCTTGTAATTACACACAAATTGTATGTTCTGTTGAACATTCCTTGAAATCATTCTATTTAGTCAGGCTTGTTAGAGGAAGAGATTGTCAGCAAAAGGATCCCATAACATGCCTAGTTCCACCAAGATTCCACAATCTTGCATTGATCTAAATAAGAAGCAACCCAGCTTTTCTCATGGCTCCCAGATACAGCCATGACTCTCCATATAGTTTCTTAAATTACCTGAGAATACTTACATCTTTTGTGTGTCTGGGTGGGAAGTTGTGTTCTAACGCTAGTCACTGCAAGGAGATTTCTACTATAAAAGGATATTAGTGTTAGAAGGGAACTCAGGGCTCTCTTCATCTGCGTCTCACACAAAGGTACAACAGTAGACCCTTGGCATTTGAGGAATTCCAAATAATATATTCCAATACAGACTCTGATTTCCTTCTCAAAGTATGTTACATTTAATGGAAAAAAAGTAGACTGATCTCTTTGGACCTTTAAGGAGGGGTGATGCAAATGGAGTGTCTTAGTAATCTAGTGCTAGTAAAACAGAAATACCACAAGTGGATGCCTTTAACAAACAAGTTTATTCTCTCACAGTTTAGGAGGTTAGAAGTCCAAATTCAGGGTGCCAGCACGAGGGAAAGTCTCTCTCTGTTGACTCTGGGGGAAGGTCCTTGTCATTAATCTTCCCCTGTCGAGGAGCTTCTCAGCACAGGGACCCAGGTCCAAAGCACATGTGCTCCTGGCTCTATTTTCTTGGTTGTATGAGGTCCCCATGTCTCTCTGCTGGCTTCTCTCTTTTATATCTCAAAAGAGATTGGCTCAAGACACAATCCAATCTTGTAGATTGAATCCTGCTTCGTTAACATAATCCTGATAATCGCATTTCATCAACATCATAGAGACAGGATTTACAACACATAGGAAAATCACATCAGATAACAAAATGATGGACAATCACGTAATATTGGGAATCATGGCCTAGCCAAATTGATACACATATTTTTTGGGGGACACAATTCAATCCATGACATTGAACAATAAATAGAGAGCCACTAAATCCTATAGAAATGGAGATGCTGGCAGTTGGCTGGCCACCGTTCACTAGCTAAGGGATGTGGTCCTGCACACCAGCCTTACAGCACACCAAGTCCTGGCCACAGCCAATCTGTAAGTTTGTTTTATATCATGGACTTTTCAGATCACTTTCAGATAATTTAAACTCTGAATATTACATCTGAGATAAAGGTCCACTGTATTAAAAAATAATAATAATCTGGGATGCTATCTAAGAGGAGTCGATTCAACTAATCTCAGCATGAAATACCATGAGTCAATTCATAGCTATTATTAAACCACTCCAGCATCACTGTTGTTAATTCCAGAGCAGAAAGTGGCCCCAAAGTTCTAGCACCCTCTTTAAGGTCAGAGTCCCAAGATTCTGCTCCTCATGCCACAGATGTCCGTCAGCAGTTTCCATCAAGGTTTGCTTCCTTGTATTTTAACTGACAAATTTGAAAGCTTTATAATTAAATAAGAAAAAAAGTAAAATAAAATACATAACATATACCATAGATGTAGAGTTTTCAATTTAGAAATGGGAAATAATGAACATAAATGAGAATCCCCTGCCTCTTTCTAAGGATTTGAGGCAGACCCTGATATAGAATGGGGAAATAGCTATCATCATAATTGGAGCAGGAATTCTATGCAAATCAATGAAATGCTCCAGCATTGCCTACCATTACCAGGAATAGAAATGCATTCACTTATCTGGAACTCTCTCACTGAATTTAATAAAAAAAAAGTTTAAATAATATTCTTATTGATTTAAGTCTTGTATCACATGTTGCACTGAAAGAATTTGAGGTAGTGTACAGATCAACATAAGTACAAAGATACAAGACATTAAACAGAGGGGGGAAACCCAGACTGCATATAAAGTAATACGCCCTTACAGACACTAGAATAAGACAACTTAGTACACTTTGGTAAAGATATTCGGTTCTAAATTTTTTAATCTGCTGGAGCAAATAGAAAAACCCACAAACAATATACAAATTCATCTGTATCTAGAATAGGATTTTTAAAAATAGGCAAGAGGTGCATGTGGCACAAAATCCAAAAGGACAAAGAGCCAAATAGTGAAGAATAAGTTTATCTCCCTTGTCACGCGTCCCTTCCCCAAAGACAACCATAGTCAACCGTTTTTTTGACTATCATTCGGGAGTATTCTTTGCCTATATATGCATATGCGTATAAAATTCTCCCCTCAAGCCCCACCTCCTTTCTACTCTGTTTTGTTTTTTGGGGGAAGCATCTGTGGTAACAGAATCCCAGCTATTGGAGACCCACATACCCCATCCCACCTTTCCTGGGCCTGGGTCTAAAGCCCAGGGGCCACTCAAGTGGCAGGGACCCAGACAGATGACAAGATTTCCATTTCCTCCCTCCCCAGGTCACTGCTGAGATGTCCCTCATCTTGACCACATGGAACCACATGGTCTACCAGGCTCTTCCTGCTACTCGCAGGCCTTTCTTCCAGCCTATCCACGGCCCCACCTGCTGGAATTGTTGAGGGCATTTCCTCTTGACTGGTTTTCCTTCCCTTCCAGTCTCCCCTCACCCTGCTGCTACAGGGAAAGCAGAGAGCAGGATCCCTCTAGGCAGAACCCTCCATGCCCATTGCCCCATCCCTTTCCTTCATTTCTCCCTTCCTTCCTCTGAGCCAAGGAAATCTTTTCCAGTTTGAAGAAGGAAGATCTAATTCGTCCTATGATATTTCTCTAAACGTTTTATCTGAGCTTAGAGTCCCGTGTATTCCCCTAACATTTTTAGGCTTTTGGAAATCAAATCCAGGAAGAGTCTCGCCAACTATTTACCGCTATCACATTCCTCTCCGGAGGGATAAGCAGGAGTCTTTTAGCTGTTTGAAGGGGGGTAAGAGGGGATATAGCATACTATCCATTCATTCCTTAACATCACCCAAAGGGTCCAGCGTCCTCCAGCCCTACCCACCTCCACCAGCCTTCCCTACCTCCCCATTCTCTGCACAGCAGCCACACTGGCCTTCCCACAGTCCTCTGAACTTCCTGAGCTCCTCATACCACAGGGCTTTTGCACATGCTGTTTCCTCTATCTGGAAGACTCTTACCCTTTTATCTAGTAATTTACCCCTCTCAGCTCAAGTATAACTTCCTCAGGAAGACTTTCCAGGCCTCTTTGTCACCTTTTTAAATCCTTCATGGTAAAGTGTGCTACCTCCTGGTAGCCCTCGTCCCAGAAGACAGTTAACATCCATGTGCCTGCCTTCTCTGTAAACTGTTGTTGTTGTTAGTTGTTGTCTTAGCCACCTAGTGCTGCTATAACAGAAATACCACAAGTGGATGGCTTTAACAAAGAGAAATTGATCTTCTCACAGAATAGGAGGCTAGAAGTCTGAATTCAGGGTGCCAGCTCCAGGGAAAGGCTTTCTCTCTCTGTCCACTCTGGGGGAAGGTCCTTGTCATCAATCTTCCCCGGGTCTAGGAGCTTCTCAGTGCAGGGACCTTGGGTCCAAAGGACACGCTCTGCTCCTGGCTCTTGTTTCTTGGTGGCATGAGGTCTCCATGCCTCTCTGCTCGCTTCTCTCTTTTATACTTCAAGAGACTGACTTTAGACACAACCTAATCTTGTAGATTGAGTCCTGCCTCATTAACCTAACTGCCTGTAATCCTGCCTTATTAACATCGTACAGGGGATTTACAATACAGAGGAAAATCACATCAGATGACAAAATGGTGGACAATCACACAATACTGGGAATCACGGCCTACCCAAGTTGACACACATTTTTTGGAGACACAATTCAATCCATAACAGTTGTCATCAAGCCAGCTCCAACTCAGAGTGATCTTATGCATAACAGACTGAAGCCTTGCCCAGTCCTGTACCATCCTCACAGCCATCATGTTCCTCACAGCCTGTTGCAGCCATCACGTCAATCCAGCTCATGGAGGATTCCCCTTGTTTTTGCTGACCCTCTACTTTACCAAACATAATGTCCTTTTCTAGCAATTGGTATTTCCCGATGATGTGTCCAAAGTAAGCCAGACGAAGTCTTGCCATCCTGTCTTCTTAGGAGCATTCTGGCTGTACTTTATCCAAGACGGATTACCATGAACTCAGAGGCAATCTGGCTTTGACCCTTTTTAATATTATCCTTGCCTAGCACAGTACCTGGCATATAGTAGGTACTCAATCAATAAATGCTGAATGAATGAATGAATGAAGAATATGCTACACTGCCCCCTTTCTCCTTGGTTCTCTGCTCTTCTCTCTTTATAAATTCATATGACTTATCTTTTATATCTATCATCTGTCAACGAGATACATGTTTCCTACTAGATTGTAAAATAACCTTCTATATCACATGTCTTTAAACCTCTCATCTTGAGCTCCTCTTAACTGGCTGCCTCAGGGACCTCTTACTAAATTTTGGATGTTTCATTGAATTCATTTGTGGGTGCTAGTTGCTCAACCCTTTCAAGTAAGTTCGTTCTGTTTCTTTTACTAAGCCTTTGTTTTAAATATGAAGTATGCATTCCCACCTGAAACCTTGAATACTTTTTGACCTCGCTTTAGCCTGCCAGTCTTAAGGGTCATGGGAACAAGAAATCTGAATTGCATGCAGTTTTTAGCTAAAGGAATCCAACTGGAATTGGAGAGACAGAGTCGTGCAGATCATGCCATTAAACACAATGGTCTGCTTTGTTTAAATGACTGGCAGGCCTGGAGTTACACTAATGTAATTAACCGGTTCATTCACCCAGCTGATGTGCACCTTCTCAAAGTGATAGCCACCCGCCAGAACGTTCATCAGTCCTCCAAGCAGATAGCTAGATCACAGATGTCAACACTCTTCAGAGACCGAAACTACACCCCTGAACTAGAATTTAGGACACCTTTGGCTAACTTCTGGAAGTGCTATTAGGTTGGAAATTTAAATCACCTCATATACATGGGAAAGCTGGACAATGAAAAAAGAAGACAGAAGAAGAATTGATGAATTTGAATTGTGGTGTTGGCAAAGAATATTGAATATACAGTGGACTGCCAGATGAACGACGAATCAGTCCTAGAAGAAATACAACCAGAATTCTCAAAAGCGAGGATGGTGAGACGTATACTCACTTTGGACATGTCATCAGGAAGGACCAGTTGCTAGAAAAGAACATCATGTTTGGTAAAGTAGAGCATCAGCAAAAACGAGGGAGACCCTCCTTGAGAAGGACTGACAGAACAGCCACAACAACGGGCTCAAAAACACCAATGATCATGAAGATGGCGCAGGACCGGCAACATCTTGTTCTGTTATACATGAGGTCGCCCTGAGTCAGAGTTGACTGCATGGCGACTAATAGCAACAGCTCTAAAACTACACCCCATCTTTCAAACCCCAAAAAGAGGGGTTTGAAGCTGTTTTTGAATGTTGTTGTTGTTAGGTGCCGTCGAGTCGGTTCCAAACCATAGCGACCCTACGGACAACAGAATGAAACCTTGCCTGGTCTTAAAATGCCAATTGTCCACATCAAATAAGGAGAAGTAGATTGACGAAGATGATGAGAGAGAGGCTTAATACCCCTTCCCCAACCCTCCCCGTGTTCCCTGCGCTACCACTGGCATTTGACCCCTTATCTCTGTAAAAAACAAAAACAAAAACAAAAACAAAAAAACCTGTTGCCCTCAAGTTGATTCCAACTCATAGCGACCCTATACTCTCTACTTACCCCTAAAAACAAACTACTCATTTTTTCTGGGTTTTTTTCTTTTCCTTCCTGGAATAATGGTGACTTTTAATAATGGTATTGCTACTTTAAGCCTTCGGAGTTCAGACACTCCGCTCACTTTGCACAATGCCTATCACCAGAAACCAAGGTACTTAATAAATACATCTTGATCATGAGACTACATGGTAATATAAAGTGGTTGATAAATGGAGTATCTATATACATCTTTCCTATGTATTGGAGCAACACATTTTACCTTTGGTGATATTTAAATTCAGCACTCTTGGAAATAGTTTTTTTTCTTTTACTGTTAACGTTTTATTAAGTATAAGCTTTCTTAGTTTTTTGGCCCATCAAAACGTGGTTGACATAATGTTTAAAAAGATTTTCCTTTCGTCTTTAGAAATCAATTCACTACAACCTTCTCAGACAAAATGTAATCTTTTTTACAGTATCAAAAACAGCCGGGGACAAGATGTCAGTGACACGTTGCCCGGGTACTAAAGTGAGAAATATTTTCCATTCAACTCTTAGGAGATAATCCTCCGAGGCATTTACTAACATTTCATGGTATGTTTAGATTTGCAGACTCCATGTCCAAAAGGCCCGACCAAAGAACTGAGCCTGCAATTAAGGTAAATTACCACTAGGTGGGGTGCGTGGTACAAGTAAGGCCAAACCAAGGCTGCAACGAAGTATACATGAAATGTTGAAATGTACTTTTTATTTCTCAACTATAGAACTCCCTGTTGAGACAGTTGATCCTACACAGTGTTATACCCATTGCCGTCAAGTTGATTTTGATTCAGAGAGACCCTACAGGACAGGGCAGAACTGCCCCACAGGGTTTGCAAGGCTGTAAATCTTTATAGAAGCAGACCACCACATCATTCTCCTGTGAAGAGGCTGGTGGGTTTGAACTGCTGACCTTTAAGTTAGCAGCCAAGCGCTTAATCACTGAACCACCAGGGCTTCATACACGGTCTTGTAGATTCTGCCTAAATAGTCATGGAGGGCATTGGTGGTTTAGTAGCAGAATTCTTGCCTTCCGTGAGAGACCCGGGTTCGATTCCTGACCAATACACCTCGTGCACAGCCACCACCTGTTTGTCAGTGGGGGCTTGTGTGTTGCTGTGATGCTGAACAGGTTTCCGGAGATCTTCCAGACTAAGACAGACTAGGAGGAAAGGCCTGGCAATCTACTTCCAAAAATCAACCAATGAAAACCCTGTGAATCACCACAGTCCAATCTGCGACTGATTATGGGGATGGCACAGGACCAGGCAACATTTCATTCCACTGGGCGTGGGGTCGCCATGAGTCAGGACCGACTTGATGGCCACTAACAACAACATAACAGTTCATATACCAAAGTTCTAAATAAAATAAAATGTGAACCTTGTAAGTGTAATTACTTGTGTACCTATCTAGCCGGCTAGATGGGAAATTCCTGGAGGCAGGACTCTTTCTTGTCATCCCTGTGCTTCCAGTGGCATCGATGGCCCCAAAGGCACCCTGTCTACTTCGTTTGTCGAGTTGAGTTCTTTGCCATCAATCGCAATAAGAACAAACAAACAAATAAACCCGTTGCCGTCAAGTCGATTCCAACTCATAGCAGCCCTATAGGACACAGTAGAACTGCCCTGAAGAGTTTCCACGCAGTGGCTAGTGGGTTTGAACTGCCAACCTTTTGGTTAACAGCTGAGCTCTTAACTACATTGTAGCAATGATGTCCTGTCTTGACGAGATCCTTTCTAACTGGTCTTCTGGCTCCTTCCTCTTGGGCCCGTGTCTCTCTGGGCTGCCTAGAGTGGGGGCACTCCTTCAGGCCCTGGACCCTAAGGCCCCCGGAAGCCTGGAGGAGTGAAAGGACATAAACAGAAGACACGGAGTTGATTCCCGGCTGTCTCTCTGTAGCTGTGAGATGAGGGTGCATCTTGGAGACAGTACCTGTGCCTACTCTTCATTGGCTTTCAGTGTGAAAATCTCACCCACTCTGCAGTTCAGACACACAGAAAAAAAAATGTTGTTTTCTGCATTTAGTCCATAACTCTCTTGGTCTCCTCCTGAATCTCCACCACTACCTAATGAAAAAAAAAAGGACCCGTTGCCGTTGAGTCAATTCCAACCCATAGCTACCCTACAGGAAGAAGAAAAAACAAAACACTAAAATTCCAACCCGTTGAAGTGTGATCTGATCCAGTTACATGGAGACTTGCTACTCAAGTGGGGTGCGGGGGGGAGCACAGTGGCACCGGCCTCTGCCAGGGGCTAGTAAGAATCTCACCCCACCCTCACCTCCTGAATCAGAGCCCGCATTTTAATAAGACCCCAGTGACCTTCATGCACATTAAATTTTGAGAGGCACTGATGCAGTTCCCCGGGCAGTGTCTGGCCTCTCTGATAAAAAAGCTGGGTCTCACAGGAAGGCTTCCCTCCTCTGCCTCTCTCCCTCTGGCTATTCCAGGGCTGGAGTCTGTCACAGGCCTGCCCCTGGCTGGTGCACCTCACCCCACAGCAGCAGTATCCTCCACCCATTAAGATCTGGCTAAGACTCCCACTTGGCCCAGTCCAGGGGCCACCTTGCAACCCTAACACAGGCCTCCTTGCCCCCATTATAGAGCCCTCCTCTGGCAAGGCCAACTCCCAGCTACTTTGGGTTCCTGCCTAGATCACCTAAGAACCTCAGAGCAGCTCGGTGGAACTCTTTCTTAAGAGCCTTCCTCTGCTTGACTCTACCAGGCTACTCTGCTTTGGCTCACCCAGCTTGGTGTCGAGTATCCTCTAAGTCAGCCTTCTCCCAGAATCCCAAGTTAGTCAGAGGGCAAGATCACCTGCCTTCCATGCACTCCTCAACTCCTCCAAAATATCCTTCCATCTTAGTCACTAGTACTGCTCTAACAGAAATACCACAAGTGGATGGTTTTAACAAAGAGAAGTTTATTCTCTCACAGTCCAGTAGGCTACAAGTCCAAATTCAGGACGTTAGCTCCAGGAGAAGGCTTTCTCTCTCTGTCAGCTCTGGAGGAAGGTCCGTGTCATCAGTCTTCCCTTGGTCTGGGAGCATGTCAGTGCAGGAACCTCAGGTCCAAAGGATGTGCTCTGCTCCCGGCACTGCTTTCTTGGTGGTATGAGGTTCCCCTGTCTCTCTGCTTGCTTCTCTGTTTTATATCTCAAAAGAGATTGGCTTAAGACACTACCTAATCTTGTAGACTTCATCAATGTAACTGCTGCTAATCCATCTTATTACATCATAGTGATAGCATTTACAACACATAGGGAAATCACATCAGATGATAAAATGGTAGACAATCATACAATACTGGGAATCATAACCTAGCCAAGTTTACTGATATTTTTGGGGTGACACAATTCAGTCCATGACACCTTCCCATCGGCCAAAGCCCCAAGAGGGGATTTCAGGAGGCACACATCAGAAAGCTTCCTCTGACCAGAGGCAGGTGAGAAGGAGAAGGACTCAATGCTTAGGAGACAATGAGCTTCCGTTAAGGGTGATGGAAAAATATGGCGACAGATAAGGGTGAAGGTTGAACAATATGATGAACATAATTAACATCACTGAACTGTACATGTGAAGATTGTTGAAATGTCAAATGTTTTGCTACATATACCTTTACCACTATATATATGCCAAATAAGATTGTTTTTTAACTAGGAAAAAAAGGAAGCGTCCTCTTTGCTTCCTGCTATACCTTTCTAATCCTGGCAGGCAGGTGAGAGTCTTGAGAAGATGAGGGCAGAGGTCAGGTGCCCAAGGAGGACAAGAGACAAGCTCCCCCGTCATGTTTCTTGTGTCTAGCGCAATGCTCCCTTCACGTAGGGTAGATGCTCGTGGCCCCACTGCAGAGTACTCGTGTAACTTCTCTTGGCCCCAACTTTCTCACTTTCTCATGTTTGGAACAACGACAGTAACAACTCTGTATCACGGGTGGAGATAGTTGAGTTAATGAATATGCCAGCACTTTACATGCTGTAACGCTGAACAAGTGTGACTCACTCTCGTGTGGTCAGTGTTTATAGTTTAGAAAGAAATTTTGCATTTACTACCTATTAGGAATTGAATTGTGTCCCCTCAAAATATGTGTTGGAATCCTAACCCCTAAACCTGTGGAAAGGAGCCTGGGTGGTGTAAGTGGTTTGCGATCAGCTGCTAACCTAAATGTTGGTGGTGCGAACATGCCCAGCTGCTCTGCAGAAGAAAAGGCCAGGTCATCTGCTTCCGTAAAGATTTAAAAAAAAAGAAAAAGAAAACCTGTTGCCCTTGAGTTGATTCTGACTCATAGCGACCCTACAGGACAGAGTAGAACTGCCCCATGGGGTTTCCAAGTCTTCAATCTTTGTGGAAGCAGACTGCCACATCTTGCTCCCACAGAACTACTGGTGGGTTATAATCATCAACCTTTTGGTTAGCAGTCAAGCCCTTAACCACTGGTCTCCTTTCCGTAAAGATTACAGCCAAGAAACCCCTATGGAGTAGTTCTACTTTATCATATGGCATCCCCAGGAGTCGGGGGCCGACTCCACAGCACCAAACAACAGTGGCAACAACATACCTGTAGATGTAATCCCATTTGGGAATATGATTTTCTTTTTTATGTTAATGAGACCTTATCAGTGTAGGGGATGACCTAAACCTAATCATTTCTGAGTTACACGGAGCAGCACAGACACAGACAGAAGAAGCACAAATGAGGGAAGATAGATGCCATGTGAAGATCACCAAGGACCGGAAGAACGCCAGAGCTACAGAAGCAGAAGGAGACGAGGACGGCCCCCCAGTACCAACAGACAGAGAGCCTTCCCTAGAGCCTTCCCCTGAATTCGGACTGCTAGCCTCCCGAACGGTGAGAAAATAAATGTCTGTTTTTTAAAGCCACTCTTGGGGTATTTCTGTTACAGCAGCACTGTATAACTGAGACACTATCTCATTTGATCTTTACCTTCTGAGGTGGGTAGAACAAGTACTGTTGTTGTTGTTGTTATGTGCTGTCGAGTCAGTTCCGACTCCTAGTGACCCCACAGGACAGAGCAGAACTGCCCCATAGGGTTTCCAAGGAGCAGCTGGTGGATTCAAATTGCCGACCTTTCAGTTAGCAGCCCAGCTCTTAACCATTGTGCCACCTGTGCTCTAGAACAAGTACTATTGCCTCCATTTCACAGATATAAAAAATAAATGTTAAGAAACTTGTCCAAGGTCACATCACGAGTGAGTGGCAAAACTAGAACGTGAACCAAGTCCTTTGGGTCCAACAACCACCTTTTCTCCAGTGACAACTACACTCATCTGCCCTTCCACTGCCAGTGGCCCACTCCAGCTTTCAGCTGTTTAACTAAAGAGATGCCTGAGTTGTCATAAATCCAAGCTCCTGACTCAAGCTTTCAGGAAAGGAACTCCCGGGGGCCAACTGAATTCACTAGGTGGTAGGTCATGAAAAGCCAGAGGAAGAACTCAAACCATTTTTCTCTGTTTCCTCTTGGAATGCCACAGAAAAATATAGACTGGAGTCCTACTCAGTCTATGCAAAGAAAACCAGTCATCTAATTTTGGGCACGTCCTGATTGTCTTTGAATACCCGTCCCCCCCGATTCCTTTTGGAACAAGAAGAAGGGAACACTCAACACTACAGTGAGTGACAGCAAGTGTAGAAAAAATGGATAAAAGACCTTTTAAAACAGAGGAAGAAAAAAAAAACCCTATAGAGAGGGGTCTCCCCCAAATCTCAGGTTCAGTGAATTTTTACCCCAGTATTTTCTTTCCAGGAGTCCCTGGGTGTTGCAAATGGTTAAGGTCGCCACTGCTAACCAAAAGGTTGGCAATTCAAACCCACCTAGAGGTGACTTGGAAGAAATGCCTGGTGATCTGCTTCTGAAAAATCAGCCATTGGAAACCCGATGGAGCACAGTTCTACTCTGTTACACGTGTGGTCTCCATGAGCGGAGTCGACTCAACGGCAACTGGTTTGGTTTTTATTTTCTTCCTGCCGTTTAAAAATACTATCCCCCAGTCACATTCCAAATTGAGATCCAGCCGTTATTTAGGTAATGGCTTTAAAGATCATCTCACCCCACACCTCTCAGTATCTGCCCTGAGCACCAGACTTGTCCACTCAGGGTCCACTGAGCCTCTGCATTTGGGTGTCTAACGGGCATTTCAAACATGACCACACTCAACTCCTGGTTTTTCCCCAAACCTGTCCTTCCTGCAGTCTTCCTCATCCCAGAAAATAGCAGCTCCATCCTTCCAGTTGCTCAGGCCAAAACCCTTAGAGTCATCCTCAACCTCTCTCTCTCACTTCCATACCTCATATAAAATCCCATCAGCAAACCCTTTCTTCTCTTTGTTCACACTCTGACCACTTCTCACCACCTCCTCTATTCCAATCTTGGCCCAAGTCATCATCTTCCTTAGGCAATGGCCTGCTAACTCTTCTCCCTTCTGTCCTTTCTCTCTAGTCTATTCTCAGTACATGTACAGCCCGTGTGATCCTTTTGAAACGTAAGTTCGATCGAGACACTCTGTCAAAACTCTCTGGTGGCTTCCCATCTTTCCCAAAGTAAAAGCCCACATCCTCCGAGGCCCCAAGAGGTTCCCAGTGACTTCTTGAACCTCATTCTCTCCCCTTACTCACTCTGCTTCAGCCACTTTGGCCTCGTTGCTTTTTTCCCAAAACATGCAGGCACCGTCCTACCCCAGTGCCTTTGCACTCACTGTTGTTCCCTCTGACTGTAAGTTCACCACTTCTACCACAGATGTCTGCAGGCTCACTCCCTCACCTTATTCAGACCCTTGCCCAAATGTCGCCTGCTCTGTGAGGCTGTCCTTGACTACCTATTTAAAGCTGCAACCTCAACCTCTTCTAAGCCCCTTACCCTCTTCCCTGCTTTATTTTTCTTCATGGCCCTTCTCATTGTCTCACACTGCATGTTGTTGTTGTTAGGTGCCGTCCAGTCAGTTCCAACTCACAGCGACCCCACGTACAACAGACAAAACACTGTCCAGTCCCGCGCCATCCTCACAATCGTTATGCTTGAGCCCATTGTTGCAACCACTGTGCCAATCCATCTCATTGAGGGTCTTCCTCTTTTTCGCTGATCCTCTACCAAGCATGATGTCCTCCTTCTCCAGGGACTGGTCCCTCCTGATAACATGTCCAAAGTATGTGAGATGTAGTCTTGCCATCTTTGCTTCTAAGGAGCATTCTGGTTGTACTTCTTCCAAGACAGACTTGCTCGTTTTTTTGCCAGTCCATGATATATTCAATATTCTTTGCCAGAACCACAGTTCAAAGGCGTCAACTGTTCTTCATTCTTCCTTATTCATTGTCCAGCTTTCGCATGTATGAGGCAATGGAAAACACCATGGCTTGGGTCAGGCGCACCTTAGTTCCCAAGGTGACATCTTCTCTTTTTAACACTTTTTTAACACTGACACTGCATACAATTTGCTTATTTATTGTTCATTGTCAGTCTCCCCCACCAGGATGTCAGCTCCTTGAGGGTAGGGAATGCTTTTCTGTTTTGTTGGCTCTTTTATTCCTACATCTAGAAGAGTTCCTGCCCTCCTTTCCCACGGAGCACCCAGGTAACACCACCCCCCACCCACCCCACAAGCCCTCAGCAGTGCACAGAGGCCTCCAGCAAGGGAGGGGAGAAAAGAGAACAGGGGCTGTGGTTTTCTGCTCCTGTGGATGCTTAAAATGTAGAAAGAAATAGTTTAGCAACGAGGATGCTTTTCAAACAGGGGCGGGGCATATCAGGTTGTTTCACCGCTTTGCAAACTCAGAGACCAGTTAATAAGCAGAGCAGTGGGGCGGGCTCTTCTGGGAACGCGGTGTCTGGCCATCACCACCTTCCCGCAGCAAGACAGTCTGATGAGGCCAAGCGACAATTTCACACTGGGATCTGAGCAAATAAGCCCCTGGGAGACTCAGTGGTCAGGCAGGAGGCTGTGCCTGCAGCCAGAGGGGGTGGGTTAGTGGGGTCTGGGCAGCTCTGGGGAGCCCCTACCTGGCCTGCTCCCACCTTTCTCCGCTTCTCATCCTGCCCTCCCCCCACCCACCAGCACGGGGCTGGTCTCCAGGTTACCTCGGCCACTGATTTTGAGTTTTCTTGCTCATACAGGGTACATTGCTCCACCAACCAAAAACAAAATCCATTGCCATCAAGTCGATTCCGACTCACAGTAACCCCGCAGGACAGAGTAGAACTGCCCCATAAGGTTTCCAAGAAGCAGCTGTGGATTCGAACGCAGACCTCTTAGTTAGCAGGTGAGCTCTTAACCACTGCACCACCAGGGCTCCTATTACATCACAGTAGGATCGTTAATCACATTGTGCTGAGAGCAACAGCTAGCAGCTCTGTTCTGCGCTTACATTCAGGGGGTCCCCAAGGGCTAGATAAAAAGGAGACCCATTTGGAGGAACCAAGACGAGGAAAAGACCCATCCACTCTTGCTCACAGTCATTTATTCCACGCACTTCCTTTAAGTCACTCAGCATACTTCTATGCCCACAGAAACTGCTGCTGCCTGTGTGCAGGCGGCCCACGGCCAGGAGACTGCAGGGGAGCAGCGGGAGGTTTGGAGTTGATTCACATGCACGATTACACGCCAGCGCCAGC
>NW_004443938.1:21415874-21417368 GCF_000243295.1 Trichechus manatus latirostris
CAATACAGGGTGGCTGGGGCGATTGGGAGCAGGATCCCCCCATTACCTCCTGGTCACACCTGCTGCTGCTTTGGTTTTGTTCCACTTGGAGGAAACTATTTCCCTTGGAGCTCGAACCTCTTTCCATTTTTCCTCTCAGCTGGCTTTCCCGGATCCAGAATCTATGAGCCTCAGTTGCATAATACACGTAAGTAGCACCAGCCCTCATATTTTACCGTGATTGCCTGTTCGTTTATTTGCACTCCCTGCTGGCCCTGGAAGTTTCTAGATGGCCAGAACTTACATATCTTTTATCTTCATGTCTCCAGTCTCTAGCACTATGCCTGACCCATAGTTGTGCCAATTAATGTATGTTTAATAAAAGAATGGATTAGCACCAACGTCTAGATCGCCAAAGTAAACATGGAGCAGATTAGCAAAGCCGGTTCCTGCCTGTGAACTTCTAATAAAGACAAGGCTGGAAAAAGCATGGGTGGATGATTCTCAGAAACCAGAGGGTGGGAAATGCGTGTAGAAATGGAAAGGCAAATTGCTTCTCCTGCTAGGTTTTGTCCAGAGCAGTTCCGACACAGGAAAGATGTCCGCCCATAGGCGATGAGATCAACAAACCTTCACAGAACAGGCTGGGCCAATTGCTGGGAGAGAGATCTTGCGTTCCCAATGGCCCATGTCACTTCTGCTGATTTCACTGAATTCAAAGTGTAAAAATAAAGTTCCCCTTTTCCCAACAGCAAAGGCACCATTGCTCTCTGGGTACAGAGCTAACTCCAGGAGCTTATTCAGGTTTCACAGGCATATGAGAGTTTCTGAGTGTAGCTCCATGTTTTTAAGATGTACCTTCAGATTTTAAAATCATATGAATGCATCCCAAGGGCTTGTGGTAAAGAGGACATTTTTATAAAGAATCTGATAAACACAAAGTGCCATAGCTCATGCTGCTTTCCAGTTGGCATGAAGCCTTCAGTGTGTTTGCTTAATTAAGGACACTATGCAGCTATGGCAGATGTATGCATTTGAGACCAAACCTAGAAGGTGTTATTAGTCAGAGAGCCCACCTGTCTGGAAGCTGGCAGCACAAACTGTTAAAAAAAAAAAGCACATACCTTTGTATTCAGTGCAATGTCATTTTTTCTGGGGCATTTACTCGTTTATAAAGAGATGGTGTTATTGATTGAATTGTGTCCCCAAAATACATGTTGTAAACCCTAACCCCTATACCTGTGGTTATAATCCCATTTGGGAATAGGTTCTCTTTGTTATATTAATGAGGCAGTATTAGTGTAGGATGTGTCTTAAATCAATCTCTTTTGAGATATAAAAGAGCAGATTAAGAAAGCAAGCAACCACAAATGGAGGGGAAGATACACCCCACGTGATTGCCAAGGAACCTAGGAATAGAAGCTGAAAAGAGACAAGGACCTTCCCCCAAAGCAGAGAGAGAGAAAGAGAGTCTTCCCCTAGAGATGGCACCCTGAATTAGGACTTCTAGCCTCC
>NW_004443938.1:21417468-21418699 GCF_000243295.1 Trichechus manatus latirostris
TAGAGATGGCACCCTGAATTAGGACTTCTAGCCTCCTAAACCGTGAGAAAATAGATTTCTGTTTGTTAAAGCCACCCACTTGTGGTATTTCTGTTATAGCAACACTAGGTAACTAAGACAGATAGGTTTGAAATTCTTCCTAAGGATACAAAATAGAACACAGAAAAAGAAACAGAACCATCTTAAACATTTTCAAAGAAGGTGATCAGATAAAGAATAGACAGTACAATTTTCATTTCAGCATCTCAGGATGTATTGCATAGAGACTTTTAAATAATAATAGTAATATTACAAAGTACCCACTCCTCATTTATTGACATGGTTAGATTCCAAAGACCAGGTCATTATGCAAATTGAAGTTATGTGAAAATGGAGGATGGCCACATCAGATCACAAAATGGAGGATGACTGCATCATCACATAACTGCCAAATTACATCACTACATAGCTGCCAAACCACTGAGAATCATTGCCCAGCCAAGCTGACACATAACCTTAACCATCACAGCCAGTGGTACTCTCACCCCATATCTCGGCATTCATTACTGCCAGACATATGCCGTTAATGCGGAAAATTGTTGGATAGTAGATTTTTTTCCTGTTGTGGAAAATGCAAAATGTTGGGTAATGAGATAGTCAATAAGTGAGGAGTAGGTGTATTACACTTTTGGATTTTTAAAGTATTGTTT
The DNA here is from genome assembly GCF_000243295.1 of Trichechus manatus latirostris. Classification (NCBI taxonomy): domain Eukaryota; kingdom Metazoa; phylum Chordata; class Mammalia; order Sirenia; family Trichechidae; genus Trichechus; species Trichechus manatus. The sequence goes on from NW_004443938.1 coordinate 21,418,158, forward strand.
GTATTCAGTATAAGGCAATTACTCTTTCTAAATATGAGATATTTGTACACATATAACTATGCAATTCTTTTCTCATCAAATAAATTCAGCCCAGAATGGCCCCTGTTGGTGCTCAGAGTTAAGACATAGTCTGTTCCCAAAACTCATCATTCAACACGTTGACTGTGAGCCAGTTCCCGGGGTAAGTTCTAAGGAGATTGGCAGGAAGGAAGCAGTCGAGGTGCCTGCCCTGGTAACATTTATATTCTCTGAAGAATAAAGAAGCAAGCGAACGAGCAAACAGAGCAGTGCAAATCATGAGAAGTGCTATGGAGGAAAGGAGCTGGATGATACGACAGACAGCAAGTGAGAGAGGCTTCTGGTTTCTAGTCCGACATGTAAAGAGCTTGGAAGTCATCACTCTCGTCCTCACAAGAAAAAAGCTGAAAGACTGAAAATCAACAGCTCTTCTTAGATTTACCAGAGAATTGAAGTCACAGGGCAAAATATCACCCAGAAAACTGGAGAGGAAGACAGGCTGGTACAGAGAATCACTGCTTACT
>NW_004443938.1:21424458-21426068 GCF_000243295.1 Trichechus manatus latirostris
CTATTCCTCAAAGAGTTAAACAGAATTACCATACGACCCAACAATTCCACTCCTAGGTATACACCTGAAAGACTTCAAAGTAGGGACTCAAACAGACACATGGACACCAATGTTCATTGCAGCGTTATTCACAATGGCCGGAAGGTGGAAACAACCGAAACGGCCATAAACAGATGAATGGATAAACAAAATGTGGTGCATTCATACAATGGAATATCATTCAGTCGTATAAAGAAATGCAGTTCTAATACATGCTACGACATGGATGAACCTTGAAAACATTATGTGAAGAGAAATAAGCTGGACACAAAAGGATAAATATATGATCCCACTTACATGAAATTTCTAGATTAGGCAAATGCAAAGAGACAGAAGTTGGGTGAGTGAGTGCAAGGGACTGAGAGGAGGGAGGAATGGGGATTTATTGCTGAATGGGTACTGAGTTTCTGTGTGGGTTAATGAAAAAGTTTTGGAATAGATCGTAGTGATGGCTGTACAACATTGTGACTGTAATTAATGCCACTGAGTTACACACTTAAAAATGGTTAAAATGGCAATTTTCATGTTATATATATTTTGCCACAATAAAAAAATAATTAAAAAAGAAAAAAAGTCATGGACACTTCCCGGGCCCTGCTGTTTGCTGCCTTCTGCATCATTCCCTCCCAGACATGACAGGGAAGACATGTAGGTGGGAAGATTTGTAAACTGTCATTCTGGGCCATTCTGTGCTGGGCACTTCTGGAGGGTCCCCCAAAAGGGAAACCTGATCAAGCACCAGGTGTTGGTACGGGCCCGTGCGTAAACTGACAGAATGACCTCTTTGTCCCATCATGTTTGCCCCTAACATACTTTATTAACATGGCGTTTCTAGGGATCGAGTTTCCAACAGTGAGTATCTAAGGAACATGTGGTCACTGGGGAGGGGCCTGCTCACAATGCACAAGACCACCCCCCACCCCAAAACACACACACATACACTTCAGCTCTTCCCCAGCCCTGCTGGGCTGATATGGGCTGTTCAACAGTGAGTTATTCCTACACGTCCTCTGGTCTTTGCCAACTCTGATCAACACTCTATAAAAAGCAATGACCGACATCAGGAAAGATGAAATGAATCATGGGTAAAGTCAGAACACTTTTTTTAAAAACAACCAACGGTGACATTCAAATATTTAACTAAACTATGGAGTCATTTCCAAAAGCAACCTGGACAAGCTGATGGTTTGGTTCCTCAGACTTGGTCGTGAGGAGCCTGAAATCGGCTTAGGCTGCTTCAGTGAGCTGGACAGAAGAGGTCGACAGGGTCCACATGTACTTGCCATGCAGGCTTTGCTCCTGGGGCAGCGAGGCTCTGTGAGCTGCCTCACGTTTCCCACATGTGCTCTGGGCAAAGTCCAGGAGATCTGCAGGAACAACTGGCCTATATTAGGCTTTGGCAACAAGCAATGGATTTGATCAGATCACCTGTGAAGGTCGTGAGGCAAGGTTCCAACGAGGTCCATGGAGCTCCTGGGACCCGCTTCTCAACCAGGCCCCGAGAGGCACAGCCAGGAAGAGCCACAGCACCAAGCAATACTGGCCGTCCCTCTGAAGGTCTATCGGTGTTT
>NW_004443938.1:21427356-21432927 GCF_000243295.1 Trichechus manatus latirostris
CACCCCTGGGTGGGTATCAAGGAGTCACTCCCCTCTTTGGTCCTTTCCCCATTTTCCCCCTCCATGGCCCCTCAGTCTTTCTACTTTTCACCTCGTCCTGTCCCCGCCGCCCCACCAGGGTCCTGGCTCTGGTCGCTTGGCTCCAACCCAAAGGGGCTGAGCTGGCTTTGCCGTCCTGAGCGTGCAAAACAACTGTTAAGCTTCAGGACAACTGTAATGCATTTTTCTTCCTGCAGAGTGTCTCTATCTTCTTTGTATAAAACCAAAACAATTCAGGCCAGAGGAGGAAATTAGCGCGTAAGCAGGTGAGAGGACCCCAGGCTGCCACACTAGGAATCGGGCTCATTCTGGGTTCTGTGAGTAGCGGGGACTTCATCTTAAGGACATGTGTGGAAATAAGGAAAATGGGATCTTATCCAGGCCTCCTGGGAATCCTGGGAAAGCTGAGCCACCAGCTGCCAGGACCGCAAGGAGGAGCAGGAGCCTTACAGAGGGCAGAGCCCAGTGGGAGAGCTAGAAAGAGCTTGAGATTCAAGGTGGTTCCAGTGGCCAGGTTACCCTGTCCTCAGTGGCAGGGGTGTGTGGATCCCGCATGCTGCCGTGGCCCACCCTCGATGATCTTCCCTTCTGCCCTGCCTCTCCCTCCACCCTGTGTGTCTGTCTCTGCCTCTTGTCTCTGCCGTCTCATCACTCAGCTCTCTGATGGCCTCTCCTGGTGTATGGCCAAGTCTCTTCAGCCAAATCCACCACCAGCCGTGTAACTTCCACCCATTTCTCCAATTCACATTCCAGAGAGAGAGGAAACTTTGATTTAAATCACTTTTCCTCTCTTGGCTTTAATTCCAAATCAAAAAAACTCAAAACCATTGCCTTCAAGTGGATTCCAACTCATAGAGACCCCACGGGAAAAGAGTAGAACTGCCCCATAGCATTTCCAAGGAGTGGCTGGTGGATTTGAACTGCCAACCTTCTGATTAGCAGGGGAGCTCTTAACCATTGCGCCACCGGGGCTCCTTTAATTCCAAGCCACCTCACAAGCTGACAGTTAGCACTGACTGTATGCCTTTGAGTCAGGCGCTCTCCCTGAGTCCATCACCTCAGAGGGGTAGGGTTGGAGGGGACTAAGGGAGTTTCTTGTGTGTCCCAGGAGCATAGGTAAGGACTAAAGGTGAGAACAGCTATTTCTTTAGGGGAGGCTGTGAGTGTGTCAGGCCCACGGCGCCCCAGCCTGTCTGGTGCAGAGGATGGGTCTGGGATGGTCACTGGGAAAGGTACTGCAACAGGAGGCAGTAGCCGGCTGTGAAGACAAACCACCTACTTCATCAGTTCATTTGGGCTTGACCTACATGACTTGGAAACCTCCCCAAGCTGCTTTGAGAAGGCCGACAAGAAACAGAAGCACAGTCTTCCCTTTACCACTCTTTATCAGTTCACTCTACAAATGTGTTCAAAATAGTTGAGTGGGAATTTTTGTTCTGATTCTGAAGGTAACTATTTTTTAAAATAGTCAAAATCTGAAGGCCAGAGGCCAAAAGAGATCTTGCCCAGAAACTCCAACCACCACATCTACATCCTTCCAGAGCACAGATAATTTGCCAGGTTCTCCAGCTCTGTGGCACCAGAGACAATAGGACTACCTGACCGGAAACCACTTCAACCTCCAAAAATGGCACTTACAAAAATCATATCATGGGAATCATCCAAGTCCCTGGGTGGTACAAACAGTTAAGCACTCGACTACTAGCCAAAAGTTGGCAGTTGAAACCTACCCAGATATGCCTCGAATGACAGGCCTGGTGATCACCTTCTGAAAGGTCACAGCCTTGAAAACCCTTTGGGGCAATTCTACTCTGCATACATGGGGTCGTCATAAGTTGGAATCGACTAGACAGCAACTAACAACAACAAGCCTCATACAGGTCACTTAGAAAAAGACACTGAGGTCACCACCCAGGGTTTCCTCTCCTCCTGCTCCTCCCTCCATTCTGTAGGTGTTCTGCAATGAGAGGGAAAATCCCCAAGTAGAACCAGGTGACCACGGCATTACCCACTCCATTAATGGATCAAGTGCCCAGTGATTTAAACTTGCTGCGAACGTTCTTCTCAAGCCAGTAATTCCCATTTGTCTGCACTTTGCTGAGACTGACCCTGTCATCAGCCTTAATGTCCATTTGAAAGATGTTGGGATATGACATTTTAAAAAAGCAACTTGTCCTTCATAAGTAAAGGAGATGAGAGTTGGCTTTTCTCCAGCCATCTCTTTAAAAACAAAAACAAAAATTAGGTGGACAAATATCTTCTTAAGCCTTCCCAGAACTAAGCTGTGGAACAAAATTTCTCACCCAGGCAGAAGGAGAGGCAGAAAAGCCAACTGAATGTGGGAGAATCTATGTCATCAACATGCATTAACCGCGTGCCTTGTCTCAGCTAGGGGTGGGTTGGGTGTCAGGCTTGGCCACTGATCTCAAGGGCATCACAACGCCATGAATAATAACAGCCAGCTCTTACCAACCACCCATTGTGTGCTAGTGCCACATATACATGGCCCTTATCCTTACAACAATTTTGAAAGGCAGGCGATGTACAATTTAACTCAGTAACAGGCCAAATGTATAAATAATGAATAACAACATAAAAAAAAATGTCTAAAGTTTCAAATACTGGGTAAAGAGAACTAAGTTACTAGAGTAGTGAAGAAGGAGAGGTCAACTAGGGTGGTCACACGAGGCTTGCAGGAGGTATGACAGTGGGAGTGAAGGGAGAAGGCCTTCCAAGCGGGAAGGGGGCAGGCAGTGGGAAGCACAGACAAGGTTTCAGAGGTGGGATTTGTGTCTCGTGAATTGGAGGAAGGAGGATACGTGGGAGGAGAAGGCTGAGGCAATCTTGGGGAGAAGGCTCAGATTGGCTGGGGGAATAGGGGATGGAATTCTTCCACTGGGTTGAAGGGATCTCCCACAAATCTCTCTGCATGTCTCTGGGCTAAAGGGCTCCCCAGATATACTGAAGTCCCCGGGGCCTCCTTTTTTCAGATTGAGCTTGCCTCCTTTCCCAGGAAGCCTTCTGCAGCTACTGCAACTCATAACATCTCTCCCTTCTCTGACCACCTAGGTCACTTATTGTCTGGAGAGCCCACCTCATTGTTGTGGTTGTTGTTAGCTGCCAGGGAGTCAGCCCCAATTCATGGAGACCCTGTGGACAACAGAACAAAACACTGCCTAGTCCTGGGCCATCCTCACTATCAGTTGTAGATCAGACCGTTGTGATTCATAGGGTTTTCATCAGCTGATTTTCAGAAGTAGATCACCAGGTCTTTCTTTCTAGTCTGTCTTAGTCTAGAAGCTCCACTGAACCTGTTTAGCATCAGAGCAACAGGTAAGACCCCACTGACAGATGGGTGGTAGCCATGCATGAGGTGCACTGGCTGGGAATCAAACCCAGGTCTCCCACATGGAAGGTGAGAATTCTACAACTGAACCACCAATGCCTCCTCCCAGATTATTAGGTGGTGGTTTTGACAGTCATGTGTCACTCTCCAACTCCTCGTTACATGCATGTTTAGTGTCTCCAACCAGAGGGTAAGGTCTTGGCTGTCAGAGGCATCATTTTGCATGCTTCATCTCCTGCTCCTTGACTCTGGGCTTTGCCCAGGACTCAAGCCTTCGTTATCTGCTCTTCTCCATCTATAGTATCCCCTTGATGTGTCTTCCAGCATCATTTTTGTCTACCATTTATTTGCCAATGACTCCTAAACCTTTATCTCCAGTCCTTCCCTGTCACCCAAACGCTACTATGGAATCTCCAATTATCCATAGGATAATTCCATGGCTGTGTCTGGTCATCACATCGAATATAACATATCCAAAATGGAATAACCTGTATTCGCCACAAACCACCTCCTATGGTCAACTTCCTTACTTTTGTGAAATACATTACAATTCACTCAATCTTACAATCCTTTTACAAAGACGCAAATTGTTTAGTTGAATTCCAACACACTGAGTCTGACCCTACGTGGTCAATCTCGACCAAGCTTGGCAAACTGTACCATGTCGTTTGTACAGCCATCACTTATCTGACATCTCCATTATCAGGAGCACATCTGAGAGCCCAGAAGAAAGCCCAAAAGCTTCAAAGTATTTTTGCTATTATTAAGTAAAATTGGTAACCAAAGTGATTTTTTTTTCAATTTAAGGCCTCAAGTTCACAACTTTGCCCTTAGGAGAGCCTTTTCCAGGCCCCACTCAGAGCCTATTTATTCCTACTTTACATTCAGTCCTAACAAACCTGGTTATCTGGTTTACAACCCCATAGTAGAAGCACAAAAGTATAAGGGAGAAGGGATAGCAGAGATAGCAACAGAAGCAAGACAATGCTCTGAGAGGGAGGAGACAGTTTTAAGGCTGTCATAGGGGATCAAAAGAGTGGCAATCTAAAACCATTCTAGATAAATCCAGAAAGCCTTAGCTCATTCTGAGAGCAATGCTATTTTATAGCACAGCACAGAAATTATTATATATTATAGTAGCAAGTATTTGCCTAATGCTTCACATTTTGCAAATTGTTTTCTAAATTATCACTCATCTATCTTTTGAAGGGGATAAGGCAAGTATTATTCTAACTTTGCATATAAGGACAAAGAGACAGAGCAATGGAGTGACTTCTCCAAGGCCACCCAAGTATCTTACAGTCTCAGCTTCTTCTTTGGGTCAAAGACAGTGAGAAGAGCTGGGTTAATTTTTCTTTGTGTTTTTACCACCTCTGCCCTTCCTCTCCATTCTTACTGACACCTCTGGAGGCCCTGCTTCACCTCCACCTCAAGTTCGATGAATTTCTCCTGGCTGTGTCCTCTAACTTGCATCTCTACCGTTACCCCCCAAACCCCTGCCTGCCAAATCAATCTTACCCAGTTAACATCCTTTCTCTGTCTCTCATCTTCTCAAAAGCCTTCAATGACTTCCGCTCTCCCATCGAATCCCGTTATGAACCTGAGTTCCTGAGCATCTGGCTTCCAAGGCCCTCCAGGATCTGTCTCCTCCCACTGAGCCAACTTTCTCCCACTCTGCCTTACCCCTAACCCCATCCAGGTGGCTGAACTCACCGCCCCTGTGTCCATTTGCTCACCATCTGTCTGTGTCCCCCTCCTTTTAATGTAATGATCTAAATCATAGCCACCTTTTAAGACCCAGCATAATTGCCACCTCCTCCCAGAAGCCTTTATGACTGCTCCAGCGCTCATTTATTTTCCTCTCTTTTCAGTTTTAGTACACTTGGTACACTTTAGTACAATTTTAGTCTTGCACTTCATTCTCTATTTTTTCCAACTGCTTAATAGTGTTATTGTTGTCTCTGTAATGAGATGAAAAGTGTACTAATGACAGTAACCATGTCCTAAACACCTGTGTGGTCTGTAGTATCCCAGCACAGGGCTGGACACCATGTATTAACCGAAGGACCAACAGCAGGTCCTCAATAAACATGCAGTGATCATTTGAGATGGGGCTTCAGTGACCTGGTGACATAAGTCTGCCCATAGCCACTCTGAGTTGCTATCAGAAAGTTTCAGATTAGCAC
>NW_004443938.1:21434089-21435158 GCF_000243295.1 Trichechus manatus latirostris
ATCTTTTTACAGTAGCTGCCTCCAGCTAAATGTCGGATTGCTCCTAGAGAATGGGGTAGAAAACTAATTTCGACTCCTGCCTTTCACCTGTCTCTTTCTGTTAGAAGCTCAGCCCAAGCAATTTTGTCACTGGGGAAAGGAAGTCAGGCTGTTTGTTGGTTTTTTATTTTTATGCCCACCCATGTGCTTTTGTGATAAATGGCATATCAGAAACCAAACGCAGGGGTCACTTTCTTCATTGGTTTCTGTGATGTGGGAACACACTAGTGTTCTTGGGAAATGGATAGAGCCCCCATCTCTGAACATCGCCGGGAGGAGTCCAAGGACTGCTCCAAAGACCAGGGGTTGCTGCTCACACAGACTCCATCTGAACTCCATCTACTCCATCCAGAAGTAGAATCCAAAGCCCCTGGGAACAGCCGAGAGACATCAATTGAAAGTGAATACTGAAGAAACATTTGAAAAAAGTAACCACAAGAAACCTCTACTGAATGCGTGCGTGTGCCAGGCCCTAAGAACGCGGTAGAAAATCTCACAAAGTCCAGGTTTTCACTGGCTAAGGAGGAGATCCAGTCTTAGAAGAAATACAACCAGAGTGTTCCTAAGAAACGAGGATGGCAAGACTTCAGCTCACTTACTTTGGACACGTCATCAGGAGAGGCCAATCACTAGAAAAGGACATTATGTTTGATAAAATAGGGGGCCAATGAAAATGAGGGAAACCCTCAATGAGATGGATTGACAGAATAGCCATAATAATAGGTCCAAACATACCAACGATCTTGGAGATGGCGCAGGACCAGCTGATATGTCCTACTGTAATATAGCCAGTCGCCATCAGTCTAAGCTGACTGGGCGGCAGCTAACAACAAAGGGGGCGATGGGAACAACTGCATATAAGGCAGTAGTGAATGGTGTAGTGGGCTGTTACCTATGTATGAAGGGAGCTGCAGTGGGCACTGGCTGGCTGCCCTCCCAGCACCTATCCCTGCCGCTTTTCTATCACCCTGGTATCTTGGGTGATTCACGCTCCCTAGTCCCAGCCATGCAGGTGGGTGCAATTGACCCT
>NW_004443938.1:21444509-21445285 GCF_000243295.1 Trichechus manatus latirostris
AGATTGCCCAATAATTTTTCAAGAGTATCCCAAAATCAGATATTTTATGTGAAATCTCCTGATTTGAAAATATTGCTCATTTTTTAAAAACACTGTGTTGCCCAAACCTATCTGCAGGCTGGATTTGACTCCAGAACACCAGTTTTATGTCCCTGGTTATTCAGCCGATGTAGCCATATAGGCAGGAAATGTACACGTTATCATTAAATTTTGTAAATATTGAAAAGATCTGGTCCTAGAGATATTTTCCTAGAGAAAAGATCAGAAAACGTTTTCTTAAAGGGCCAAATAGTAAATATTTTAGGCTTCATGGGTCATATAGTCTCTATTGCAACTGCTCAGTTCTACTGTTGTAGCCTGAAAGCAGACAGATAATTTGTAAATGAATGAGTGTGGCTGTGTTCCAATAAAATGCTATTTTTGAAAACTGGCAGCTTGCCTGCGGACCATAGTTTGCCTACCCCTTCTCTAGAGTGTCTTGTTCTGGAAAATTTTGACATTTATTTTACTTGTCTGGTTTATCTCATTTGAGAAAGAGAAATCTATTTTTAATTGTTTAAGCTGAAATTCACTGTGACTCTAGTCTTTCAGAAATAGCCTGGCTCCCTCAGTGCCAGGTTGCTGCACTGTATCACACAGACCATACCATGAAAGGGAAGGTTGGTCCCCACAGGCCCCCGGCTAACCTGCCACCTTCTGTCCAGCTCAGAGACCTGCTTGTTAGCAGCCCAGCTCTGCCTGTTTCCTGGGCTAAATGAGCTTCACAGCCTCCACAC
>NW_004443938.1:21446610-21448330 GCF_000243295.1 Trichechus manatus latirostris
CTAATATATCAGTTGTCGTTGTTAGCTGCTGTCGAGTTGGCTCTGACTCATGGTGACCCCATGTACAATAGAACAAAACACTGCCTGGTCTCGCGCCATCTTCATGATAGTGGGTATGTTTGAGTTCATATGCTGCATCTATCGTAGTGCCTTCCAACCTTGAGGATTCATCTTTCAGCACTATATCAGACAATATTCAGTTGTGATCCATAGGGTTTTCATTGGCTGATTTTCTGAAGTAGATTGCCAGGCCTTTATTCTTGGTCTCTGGGTCTGGAAACTCCCTTGAAACCTGTCCATCATGGGTTACCCTGGTGGTATTTGAAATACTGATGGTAGAGCTTCCAGCATCACAGCAACACACAAGCCACCACAGTACGATAAACGGACAGACAGGTAGTGGAATACGTCGGTTAAGTCCATCAGATCATCCTCATCAGCCTGTGGTCCCTGCTCCAACTCATGGGAAGGCTTTGAAGACCAGGGACAGTAAAAATATGGATTGTACTGGCAGCACAGACACATCTAGGGGATCTGAGGTTGCCTGAAAGCCCCTGGACTCTGCAAGGATGGAAGAACGTCCATGAGCTCTCCAGGAGGTCAAGGGAAGAATAGCTTCCAGGAACCAGGACAGCTGAACAAAGCAGCTGGGCACCCTGAGCCAAAGGCTTTTTGCATTGATTGTTTATTCCTTTAGAAGTGCATATCAAAGTTAGCAGGCTTCTACTGTGTCCCATCGTGATGCTTGGTAGGACAAGAGGGTCCACAGGGTATATGGAGGGAAAATCCATCAGCAGCCTAAGCAATCCCTTCCATCTCCTCGCCTCCAGGCCTGCTGATAAAAGAATGCTTCTAACCATGCCTCCCTCTGAGTAGGTCACTCTTGCACTTTCCCTGTGCACATTTCGAGGAGGCAGCACATTGTCTTCTAAAACCTTGCCTGCATACCTCTGGTAGTATACTGGAGAGTGTCAGGGTGGTGCAAACAATTAATGCTAACCAAAAGGTTGGAGGTTCCAAAACACCCAGAGGTGCCTTGGAAGAAAGTCCTGGTGATCTACTTCCAAAAAAATCAGTCATTGAAAACCCTATGGAGCACAGTTCTCCTCTGACACACATAGGATTGCCATGAGTTGGAGTCGACTTGATAGCAACTGGTTTTTATACAGGAGAGAGAGCACTGGCCTGGGGTCAGACAATATGAGTTTCCACAGCAGATATGCCCACTTCATAACTCCGTGACCTAGGGGACATCAATTAACCTCTCAAAATCTTGGTTTCTTACCTACAAGATGGTGGTGTTGGATAAGGATCACCCCCTAAATTCCTTTTCCATTAGAAAAATCCTGCTAATGTCTTATGACTAGGGCCTGCACATTATGTTATTCCAGAGTACATGGGTATATGTCTAGTATGCAAAGGCTGGAGTTCATAGAAAATGAGAAGCACTCATTCAAAACAGCTCTTCTGCTCAAGAGCAGTTTGTGCTGAACTGTTTCCCTTGCAGTGACTTCTGTGCGATTCCGCAGGAGGCACCAGCCCGTAATTAGTTGTGAACAGTAGAGGAAATAGGTCTTTCTCAAACTCTCATCACCAGGCTGGAGGCCTGTCCGCCTACTCAACATCCTCTTCATCAAATTGCAAAGCTTCTTCCCCAGGTGTGGGCTCATTTTTCTAAATGAGATCTCTTTGTCCCCAGGAGGACAGTAGCTCAGCAGCT
>NW_004443938.1:21448724-21451841 GCF_000243295.1 Trichechus manatus latirostris
CCCCATAGGGTTTCCAAGGAGTGGCTGGTGGATTCGAATTGCCGACATTTTGGTTAGCAGTTAAACTCTTAACCACTAGCCACCAGGGTTTCCCCTACCCTAAAGGGATCTCCTAATCTCAGGAAAGAGCAGATAATTCAAACCAGAATCTTAAGGGGCTGGTGTCCAGTGTGGCGCAGTGGAGTCCAGGGGCGTCCACTCTAAGGCTATATTAAAGATAGAATGTTTACAATATTAAATTTATAGTTCACAGACCGGGGAACGTCTGGTCTGAAAGATAAGAATTCCAAAGTGCAATACAATCGGAAAGGCTTTTGTAACAGCCGACAAACAGGACCGAGGAAGACATACTGGGCAATTTTTGGATTGACTGGGGAGAATTTTCTTTCTTTATTTGGGATTAAGGGGAAATTTTGAATCAGGTTACACTGATCAGTCAAAACCTGATTAGCTAGATTGGATTTCCATTTCCAGGAGAGTCAATTGGTTGACTTGAATTTTGGCTCCTGGAAAGGTGAGACATTTACATGAAATAGAAACTTAGATTTCGGTTTGCCGACGTAGGGCTCAGCACAAGCAGCTCCATTTGGGGCCTAGTTTAGTCAGATTAAGGTGCCCTGAGACGAGCTAGGGACAGAAAAGGCCTGAAATGACAAGTTATGTCAGATGAAAATTTTTTGTAGAAGAAGAACGGTACAAATGTTGTTTGCTTCCTCCTAATCTGTTTGTAGCATGTGAAGTAAGAGGCCAGGTTGACCGTCAGATGGCCTCATCCCATAAGTATTGCCTAGGAACCAAAATCTCCAGACATACGTCATCAGGTGGTGACTGAGCCCATTTCAGAAGCGAGAAGTCCGTCAGCCAGTTCCACGCCAAATCCTACCCTGACCCCTTTTTGAATATGTATGAAGTTATTTATATGTATGGATATGTATGACTTCCCCTTTCCCACGTAGTACAAAACTTCCCCCCGCCCAGCCCTTTGTTCAGGGAGAGAGTGCTTTTGGGGAGGATCCCCCCTTACTCGCCATGAGTAATAAACTATGACTTGCTTTAAATCTGCTTGACTCTTATTTATTCTTAACAAGAGTACAAGCAGGGAACCCATTGTGTTCGCTAACACTGGTGCAGCAGTGGTTAAGAGCTTGGCTGCTATCCAAAAGGTCAGCAGTTGGAACCTATCGGCCACTCTGCGGGAGAAAGATGTGACAGTCTGCTTTAGTAAAGTTCCATAAAGAACTTTGCGGCAAAGACGAGAAGAAAGGAAGGGACAGGCAACCTGCAAGGAGCAGTGATCCTCATCAGGCAGGGGGCAGAGTTCAAGGAGCTCTGTGCAGCTTGCAGCAGGGCCCAGACAAGGACAGGTTCCTCCCAGGAAGAAAGGTTTCACAGAAAATGGCTAAGGGAGCCAGGACTGCATCATCTAAGTGTGCTTCGCCCAGGTTCCAAGGGGAGGAAGTCAGAATACCAGGAACCAGGGCAGTGGCTGGTTAGTTGGAGGGGCCACAAAGATTAGGTAGAGGCCATACACCTGACTCCTCTTGTGTCCAGGAGATAACTCATCCCAGACCCCGGGGACCTGGTGGACCAGCTAACTCCTTCCCACCCAGGACTGCTGTATCTTCCTAGCTGGGGGAGTGGGTAAGGCTCAACCTACAGGTGTGTCATCTTATAAACTTTAATTAAACCTTTTAACATTTCTTATAAGGAGCCCTGGTGAAGCAGTGGTTAAGTACTAGGCTGCTAACCAAAAGGTCTGTGGTTCGAACCCACCAGCCACACCCAGGAGGAAAGACCTGGCAGTCTGCTCCCGTAAAAATTACAGTCTAGGAAACCCTATGGGGCAGTTCTACTCTGTCACAAGGGGTCACTATGAGTCAGAATTCACTCAACAACACACAACAATATTTTTTATTGCCATGCTTTTCAATCTCTTGATTCTCTTATCTACTCTTTTTTAAAAAAATCTATTATCACTTTCAATTTACGTCCATTTTACTGTTTTGCTTTTTCTTCTTCGTTTTTAAATCTTTGAGTCTCATTTTCTCTCTCCTCTTTGAATTTCTTGGTTCTTTGCTTTTTATCTGCCTTCCTGTCTTTTATTTTTATCTTTAACTTTCAGTTCTTATCTTTCTAAACTCTTGATGTTATTTTTTTCTCATTTTTATCTTTTTTCATCTCTGTCATTTACTAGCTGTGTGATCTTGGGCAAATTGCTTAACTTCTCTGAGTCTTGAGTTTCTTAAAGGGATAAGGATAATGTCTTAGTTTCCTCAGGCTGCTGTAACAAAATACCACAAAGTGAGTGGCTTTAAAGAACAGAAATTTATTGTCCCACAGTTCTGGAGGCTAGATGTCCAAATTTAGGGTACCAGCAGGGCCACACTCTCTCTGTCCGCTGTAGAGGAAGATCCTTCCTTGTCTCGTACAGCTTCTAGTAGTCCCAGGCATCGATTGGCATTCCTTGCCTTGTAAATGTATCTTAACGTGGTGTCTTCCTCCTGTGTGGCTTTGTCTTTCTGTCTGTTCTCCCCTTTTATAAAACACCACACAGAAGGGATTAGGGCCCACTCTACTCTGGTATGACCTCATTTAAATTAACTGATAATAAGCGAAAAACCCTCTTTCCAAACAAGATCATATTCACAGGTATAGGGGTTAGGACTTTAACATACCCTTTTGTAGAACACAACCCATAGCAGATAATACTTACCTCAGAGTGTTGTTGAAACAGCTAAATGAGGGCTTGGCACAGTTTCTGTCACACAGCATGTGCCCAGTAAATGTTTCAAGGTTGCTTTGTACATCCTGGTGCTATTTTGTTTGTTTACGTGTTGATTTATTATATTTTTGTGGTATGTGTTTACATTAAGTGATAAATTCCTGGGAGCGAGAATGTTAGGACGTATGGGTATAATCTTTTTTTTACTTTATTTTAATAGGTTGCTTTCACAAATTATTAACATTTCCCTCATTGTCAATTGATAGAAACTCTTTGTATAAATATCTCTGTCTTCAGCATTGTACCTCATTTTCCCCCAAAATGTTCTGCTTGCTGACTTTTTATGCTATATTTTGCCATAACATTTTTTAAAAATTTATTTTAAATTTTAGAAA
>NW_004443938.1:21453985-21456923 GCF_000243295.1 Trichechus manatus latirostris
CGGTACTAGGACCCTCATCCTCCAGAAGCATAGCCTTTTTCACATGATGGTGGACAGACTCCCAGCACAAGACAGGGCAGGACCCAATGACCAAGCACTTTTTCAGCCTCTGCTGTGTCACATTTCCTATTGTCCCATTGGCCAAACAAGTCACAGGACTAAGCCAAGAGTCTTCGTGGGAAAGGACCACCCAAGCGTGTGAATACAGAGGAGCATGAGCAAATCAGGGACCACAGGTAGGCATTCTACCTCATAGGGATTGTGCCTCCCATTTCAGTGCTCAGATAGTCCTCAAAGATCTCCTTAACGACTGGGTAAATCTAGTTAGATTCATAACATGAATAAACATGACTACTTGTTGGAATCGTGGTCCCTGACTGGCTCATGAGTTGGCAATTTGAACCCACCAAGCGGCTCCACGTGGAAGACCTGGTGATCTGCTCCCATAAAGATTACAGCCTAGAACACCCTATGGGGCAGTTCTACTCTGTCACATGGGGTTGCTATGAGTAGGAATTGACTCAATGGCACACAGCAACAGCAATGACTGTTTATTATAACAAAACAATAATGCTTAACTTACAGTTAAGGAGGTCTTTGGGTTCATACCAGGTACACCGTACATGCAGATAGGAGGAAATTAATAAGGCCAATGGGAAAAGTAGAACTTGCACTAGGGCCTGAAGGATGAATACAATTCAGAGAGGCAGAGTGAGGGAAACCCCATACAGGTGAGGTGACATGCAGCTCCACTCAAAGGCAATGATGCTACGAACATTTCTTTACCTATCTCTTTCCATTCCTAAGCACCATTTCTATAGGGTATATGCCTAGGAGTGAAATTGCTCAATCATAGGGTGTGTGTATCTTTAATTTCAAAAAAATAATATCCGTATGTTTTCCAGAGTGGTTGTACCAATTTACATTCTCACCAGAATGAGAGTTTGTGTTGCTCTCTATCCTCACCAACATCAACTGTCCCCCTAATTTTCATGAAGTAGCTGTAGAAGATTGCTATTTTTATGCATCTCATTTTTGAATTTGCTGTCATAGCTGCTGAGAGTATTTTTAAATATTTATACTAATATGGAAATAACAACATTTTAATTTGGGGCTCAGCCATATTCCAATTGGCTAAGTCCCACCTGGCAATGTACATTGGCTACTCGCCTGCTTAAGATGTACCTGCTAGGTTTCCCTACACATTTAGAAATGATGCTGCCATCTAATAGTAAATTAATAGGATGAAGAAGCTGCCTTGCATGTAGTTAGTACTTTCTTTTTGTCTCTGGAAAACTCCTTCTAATGTTCTGAAGTAATTTTAAAGGATCAACTTTTGGTTTTTATAAGGAAATTAGTTAGTTCTTTATAAGCTTTAGCTTTCATTAATTTTAGAGTTGGTATAGTCAGCCTTTTTAGAAAATGCCAGAGAAGTGTGCTTTACATAATCCCCTTTATGCAAGTTTTCCTGAAGCTTGAGACTTAGAATGATCAGTCAATCCAAACTAGCAGAACTGACAACCACCACCACCAGCGCCCGCCAAAAAAAACAACAATCCTTTAATCTCCTCAGAATGAACAAAGATGAGGATTCTGACTCAGTTGCCAGAGCCTAACCTCTGAACCTGCCCAGGGCATTCTGGGATGCGTGGACTTTAGGCAAAAGCCTGTCCACTCTGGGGAGGGAATGAATACATCATTGCTTCTACTCTAGGTTCATTTAGGACAGACTTTTCATAAGACTCAGAAACCAGAGGTGCAGTTCTATAAAAGGATTAATGCCCACTTTTTTTTTTTTCCAATGGTTCATCTCTGGTGGGAGAAAGCAATGATCATTTAAAACAAGAAGGGGGAAAGAAAAGCGGTAAATTTTAAAAAGTTGTTGGATCACACTCCTAAGAATACAAAATGGAAAGTTTAATGCAAGAATCCCCCACTGACAGCTTTGGGTCTCCCATCTGACTTTACAGCCTTACCCACTCAGTTCCAAGTCGGCTGCTTCCTACAGGGTCTCCTTCCTTTCATTTGCTTCCATATTGGCAGGAAATGCCCAGGAGACAGTAGCAATGCTTCCCTCCCCAGTAAAGTCCTGCCCTACTGCCTATTCTCAAAAGCTCAAGGCTTCACAGAAATGAAGAGCATCTCTTTCCCTATAAAATGTTTGAAGCCTTAAATAATCCTCAGATGATCTGATTAACATGCTAAAGCATGAAGAGATCCCTTTTCCATAATACTTGAAGCTGCCAGGAACACTGAATCCCATTTGACACCCCTAAGCTCTGCACAAGGCAGGAATGCACAGGGTGAGGACATACATGCCCTTTGAGATACACAAGTACACATGTGCCATGATCTCAGCACTTCCATTTCATAGGAAACATCATATGATGGAATCCAAGTGTTTGCTACTGAGATAGCAGATTCCAAGCCTTTCTTCTGAATGTTACCCTTTCCTTTAATATCCGAGCAAAATGGCGCCATGTAATAGGAAAGGCCAAGTAGTGTGCTGCCAAGCTGAATACAGGTCCTTTCTATCTGTCATGGTTTGAATTATGTCCCCCAAAAAATGTGTGTATCAGTTTGGCTGGGCCATGATTCCTGGTACGGTGTGATTTTCCTATATGTTGTAAATCCTGCCTCTATAATGTTAATGAGGGAGGATGGGTAGCAGTCGTGTTAGTAAGGCAGGACTGGATCTACAAGACTGGATTGTATCCTGAGGCAATCTCTTGAGATATAAAAGGACAGAAGTGAGCAGTGAGACAGGGGGACCTTATACCATCAAGAAAGCAGTGCCGGGAGCAGAGCGCATCCTTTGGACAGGGCTCCCTGCGCAGAGAAGCTCCTAGTCCGGGGGAACACTGATGAGAAGGCCAACAGAGAAAAAAGGCCCTCCCCTGGAGCTGACGCCCTGAATTTGGACTTTTAGCCTACTTTG
>NW_004443938.1:21458347-21459841 GCF_000243295.1 Trichechus manatus latirostris
CATCCTTTGGACAGGGGTCCCTGCGCCGAGAAGCTCCTAGTCTGGGGGAACACTGATGAGAAGTCCAACAGAGAGAAAAGGCCCTCTCTTGGAGCTGACGCCCTGAATTTGGACTTGTAGCCTACTTTGGCTATGAGGAAATAAATTTCTCTTCATTAAAACCATCCACTTGTGGTATTTCTGTTATGGCAGCACTAGATGACTAAGACACTATCACTCAACACAGTGAACACTTTTTGAGCACCTAATATGTAAAGAAAAGCCTCAGTGCTGGTACCTATAAAGTACATAGAGATTAAAAGGGAGGGGGTAGTCCTATCCCCAAGATGCTTATAATCCAGTGAATTTTCTTTGACCCTCTCACCAAATCACAGAACAGCACCACACCAGAGGCAGGTGGGAACTACTTTCCTGAAAGGCTGGGAGCGTAAGGCCTAAAGGGGCCAGGTGACTGCAGAGTCAGTGTGAATCATGGGTGGAAGCCAACGCCTGAGTCTCTGAAACATCAAGATAGCCAGCAGGAAGAATAATTATACAAATTAATAATAATTGTTTCTGCAAGCAGGACCACATCACCTCCCTTCTCCTAGCTGTGAACCTTTGTCATCATTTTGCCATAGTAGGAGTTGGCAAACCCATGAGTGCAGCCAGATGCTCCAGAGGCATAGAGTTTAGCTGCTCAGGACTCAGTTTCCCTGTGAGAAATTATCTATCTCCAGTCAACATCCCTAAAGGGCCTAAAACAAATCACACTGGGTTCCCAACACTTTCAGGTGTGATCAGGTGAAAAATGAAGGTCCAGGAAAGAAGAAAAAAGGAGGAGGCACCTTACCATGCATTTGAAGGCAGTGAGTAGAAAGAAAGGAAGACTATGCTGTTGCTAGGCAACACCCTCTCTCTTTGAACTTCAGGTCTGGGCTCTGACTATGGGAATAACCTCAATCATCCTCCCATCTGCCTCCCTTGCTGCTGAGTGGTTCCCAGGCAGCTAAGATTCCCCAAGTGTGACATCAGGATCTCTATCCTGATTTGTGCTACCCTAGAAATGGTCTGTTTCTGAGCTTCTTTCTTTGCCAGGAACCCAAAGCCCTGCTCTGAATGTCACGGATGTTATATAATCTATATGCAGACGGCATATATGAGCATATTACACATGCAAATTGATCTGGTTCCTTGGAAGTTCTATGTTGCTTCCCTGCCAGCTGCCAGATTTGGCAGGCCAGCTGATACCCAGCCAGGCTATTTTATTCATCACTGCACAAAACCTGGGTTTGGCCCCTGTCTTCCCAGAGAATCACCAAATACAAAGAGTGGGAAGAGCTGGGGGAACACTCAGCTCTTCCTTCACAACCCTCCCCTTTCTTTGGGGTATAAATTAAACATTTGGCTCTAGCTATTGTAAACCTGTCTTCCTTGTGATGGAGTACTTGTGGTTTTATTCCTTGGGGAGCACCAAAATGGTGTTCAAAGAACAGCTGGATATGTCTGCGAGGG
>NW_004443938.1:21460307-21463228 GCF_000243295.1 Trichechus manatus latirostris
CACTCTTCGCGAGTATCATTTTATGTCCCACAGTCCAGTCTATGTCTGAAGAGTTGGCCTTGGGAATGGTTTTAGTTCTGGGTTGACAGAGAGTCCAGGGGCCATCCCATGCACATTCTTTATGAAGTCCAGTGTCCACATCTTCTAGGAATCTCAGCGGGATTACATTCCTCTTGGTGTGTTCTCACTCTCTTTCTCTTCTCTCTCTCTCTCTCTATATATATATATATATATACACGTATATATGCTATCTCTCTGTCTCTCTCTAATTCTTCACCCTGTTCTTTCATTCCCCAAAGCACCACCAACACAAGACTAGGGTGTGTAGGAGACGTTTTAGTGGAGGTTAGGATAACGAGGGAGAATTACAGCACAGTTCAGGCAACAACATAAGATTGATATTAAACACCACATTAGACGTTACATCCTGTATTTCTTCAGCCATCCTCACCATAGAGATTTTCTCTGGGGCCTTCCTTCCCCTGAGGGCCCCAGCCTGCCGACATTCACAGGGTTGCAAACCTGTGAGGATTTCAAGTCCCTTACCTCCTCTCTCCTAGACTATGATTCCCTAACTCAGACATCCTGCTACTTGTACTGAAGAAAAAGTTAATTCTTTTTCCAAGCCTCTTGCAACTAAGCAAGTAAAGTATTTTTACTGGATTAAAAATGATCTAACCAATTCTTTATCCAATTTAAAAATGAGATATATTTTTATTTCTGCTTATCTTCATCATCAGAAAATTCTCTTTAAGAAAATTATCATGAAATCACTTATCTTTCTCAGTTAAAACATGTTGCTGTCTAAAGAATAAATGGTATACCTTCCCTAGAATGGAGATTTATAGGGTCACTATGAGTCAGAATTGACTCGACAGCAACAGGGTTTTTGTTTTTTTTTTTAATCGTTGTCATATTTGTTTGTATTAATAATTTTTTTTGCCCAAATACATTGTCATAACTTTAACAGAATAACTGAACCCCCCAAGAAGGTAGGTCGTTTCACCTGTCTCATGAAGTAGGAGTTGCCTCGTCTGAAAAATGAGGGAGTATAAACCAGATAATCTCTAAGATTTCTTCTAGCAAACTCTCTTCTATGGTTCTACAAATGCATCCATATCTTCCATTCCCTGTGGACTTGGAAGGGGGAGTGGAAGGTGGAGGCGGATGGTCAGTGTCTTAGTCATCTAGTGCTGCTCCAACAGAAATACCACAAGTGGATGGTTTTAACAAAGAGAAATTTATTCTCTTCACAGTCCAGTAGGCTACAAGTCCAAATTCAGGGCATCAGCTCCAGGAAAAGGCTCTCTCTGTCTGCTCTGGAGGAAGGTCCTTGTCATCAGTCTTTCCTTGGTCTGGGAGCATCTCAGTGTAGGAACCTCAGGTCCAAAGGACACGCTCTGCTTTCTTGGTGGTATGAGGTTCCCATGTGTCTCTGCTCACTTCTCTCTTTTATATCTCAAAAGAGATTGGATTAAGACACTATCTCATCTTGTAAACCTCGTCAGTATAACCTCATCACAGTGATAGAATTTTCAACACATAAGGAGATCACATATAACCTCATCATAATGATAGAGTTTACAACACATAAGGAAATCACATCAGATTACACAATCGTGCAATACTGGGAATCATGACCCCGCCAAGTTGACAGATATTTTGGGGCGACACAATTCAATCCACGACAGTCAGGGAGTGAACCCACTGGTTTTTAACCTCACATCAGGGTACATGTGCTGGAATGACTCTGAGTTTGTTAATTAAAAAAAAGAGTTCCCAAGTCCCACCCCTACAGATACTAATTTAGGGAGTTGGCCATGAAATCCAGTACCTATATTTTTTTAAAAATAGAATAAATACATCCACAGTTGATTTTGATAAGCAACAAAGTTTCGAAGCCACTGGATTTTTACGACAATTAACAGCAATAACTAAAGTGTAGCTTAAAACCATCAATTTGAGGGAAAATGATATTAATTTGTATTAATCTATTTCAGGAAACCCTCATGGCGTAGTGGTTAAGAGCTCAGCTGCTAACCAAAACGTTGGTGGCTTAAATCCATCAGGTGCTCCTTGGAAACTATGGGGCAGTTCTACTCTGTCCTATAGGGTCGCTATGAGTCGGAATTGACTCGACGGCAACCGGTTTGGTTTGGTTTTTGGAATCTATTTCAAGATATTCAGTAGACGGGGAAAGTACAAGATGGCTTTTCCCAAAGATGACACAAACGCTAAGAAGCTCTCCAAAGGGTATGATCGTCCATCTTATTAAAATGTAATAGTGTCAGCAAGTTCAAAGGACAGAGCTATAATATCCCCCAAATACCTCTCTTGGAATAACCAGGGGGTCAGTATAGCTTCTCTTCAATAGTTATGAGTAACCCAGCATAGCTCTTTAGCTGATGCCCTAAAGTTAAGACATTTGAGGTAATTAAGGACATCTTTGCAAATAAAGTATTACTTCTGCATTAAAAATAATTCAGCTAATACTTTCCCATTATGAAAAAAGTGATGCATATTTTATTCCTACTTAAATCATTAATTTAAAAAATCTCCTCAATGAAACTATAATAGCTTAGAGTCACTTGCAAATTAGATATTGCAACTATTATGCTAGACATAGCAACTATTCATGGTTTCTTTAGATCCCAGTTGTCCTAAAAATAATAGAAATTCCCTCATTAATGTGGAAAAGTGATCATTAGAAACAAGGAACTGAAAACTGCTTTTGAAAAGACAAATAAAACTTTATTAAAAATATATTTTTCTAGCTTTTGTATTAGTTATCATTGGTATGTAATAAATTACTCCAAAATTTAGTGATTTAAGACAATAAAAAGTTATAATCTTATAGCTATGTCTCATGTAAAGTTAAAGACTTGCAAGTGACTTTATGCTATTATAGTTTCACTGAGGAG
>NW_004443938.1:21463947-21466681 GCF_000243295.1 Trichechus manatus latirostris
GAAAAAATTGGCCAGTACTGGGAAACTCTCCAAATAAAGCTGGGCCACCAAAGGCTTATTTCTGTACATTTTACCTAAGTCTTCTCTAATATGACTTACTGTGTTTCATTGATATTAAAATGCACACTTTTCCACATTTTAACCTGGTGGCACAGTGGTTAAGAGCTCAGCTGCTAACCAAAAAGGCTAGCAGTTCAAATCCACCAGCTGCTCCTTGGAAACCCTATGGTGCAACTCTACTCTGTCCTATAGGGTCACTATGAGTCGGAATCAACTCGAGGGAAACTGCTTTGGTTTTGGTTTTTATAATTGGAATGTGTCTTACATTTGCATTTGGCCTGGATTGAAGTCAAGTTTCTCAAGACGGGATTTGCAGATAGTTCTATTTAAAGTTTTCTCAAATTGGTAGTCCTACCTTCTTCAGTTCAAATTCTTCAGGGAATTTTTCCCTCACTTCCACCCCGTGCTAAAGTTGAGATTTGCCAGTCTCCTGCTGTTCCTTTTAGTGGAATGGATTTATTTCTTATTTAGCCTCACACTGAAGATACAGCCTTTGATGACCCAGCTTTATTTGGAGAGTTTCCCAATATTGGCCAATTTTTCCTTCCTTATTGTTTTATATAACAATAAGGAAGAAAAAATTGTTTATTTAACAGTAAGAAAGAAAAGATTGTTTATTTTATATAACAATAAGAAAAATTGTTTTATATAGCAATAAGAAAGAAAAATTGTTTATTTTATATAACAATAAAAAGAAAAAATTGTTTATTTTATATAACAATTGGTAATTTCCATCTTGAGAAACTTGACTTCGATCCAGGCCAAATGCAATTGTAAGACACATTCCAATTATAAAAACCAAAACCAAGGCAGTTGCCGTCGAGTTGATTCTGACTCATAGTGACCCTACAGGACACAGCAGAATTGCCCCATAGGGTTTCCAAGGAGCAGCTGGCGGATTCGAACGGCCAAACTTTTTGGTTAGCAGTGGAGCTCTTAACCACTGTGCCACCAGGTGGAAAAGTGTGCATTTTAATATCAATGAAACACAATAAGTCATATTAGAGAAGACTTAGGTAAAATGTACAGAAATAGTTTAGAGTCAGCATTCCTTAGGGCAAGATTATGGAAATGGAGTCTTATTTATTAAAAAAGAACAGAACCTCAGCCCATCTGTTGTGTTCTGTCGGCCAATACTATATCCATTCTTACATAGTTTCTTAGACCCCGCTAATTACAGAAGCAGAAAACAAGCAAAAGAAGAAAGTATAAGGGGAATCAGTGTAAAATCAGTAGAAACAGAATGAACTTTGAATTAGACCCGCTTAGGTTCAGATCTGTAGTAGCTGTATGACCTTGAGCAAGCTGCTTTCCCTCTCTGAGCCTCTATTCATGGGACCTTTATGTAAGGTCAAGTCAATGATCTACCTTGCATAGTTTTAAGAACTGAATATCGTGTGTGTGAAGCACCTAGCATGTTGCTTATCATATTTGCTCAACAATTGTAACTTAATATGATGATTACTATTTATCAGTTTCTAAGAACATATTCCTCTTTTGAGATTTTACTTTTTTAAAGGATCAACCGACAGGAGACATGATGCCCAAGGAAGTCTACCTTCCTTTTGCTCCTCATTCAAATACAATATTGATTGAGTCCTTGGTGTTAACTGAACATGGGTCCTGGAATCAAGTGTTAGTTCCAGCTGCACCAGCTGGGCAGCCTGTCACCTTCCCAAGTTGCTGTAGGGAGAATGGAGCTGGTCCTCCTCGGGGATGCCTTCCTCATACCATCACCGAGAGGGGTCCCACTGAGTCTCCACCAAGGAGCAGTCAGGCAACCCTCGCTGATGGGAGATTTAGCCACGGGGCTTCATTTTGCAAATATTTACTAAGAATCTTCTACATTACAGACTCCAAACCAGGTGGCAAGGACATGAACAGAGCATGGCCGGTGCCCTTGAAAGGCTGACAGTGGAAGAAAGACAGGGCAAATGAATCATGACAGTGGAGTGAAAAGTCTCAGAGAGTGGAGTTTATAAGAGCACTAAGGAGGACATACTGACTCTGCCTAGGGAGATCAAGGAAGGCTTCATAGAGGAGGTGATACTTGGGTAAGCCTTGAAGGATGTGTGGTATTTTCCTAGATGGATAGTACAGTCATACGTGACTTAACGTCCTTGATATATTCTGTGAAATAGGACTTTGTGTGATTTGGACACTATGCAAACATGCCTAAATTACAAGCATTCAATGATTCTCCACCTCCGTGTTGTTTAATAAGCTTTTGTTTCACTTCCAGGTTGTTACTTCTCCTTTGCCTCTTGCTTCTGCTATCACTAGCACTGGTTTTGCCGCATTTGGGAGCCATGATGCACTTCACAGTAATATTTTCGAAAGAATATTAAACAGAGAGATAACACTACAACAATCAAAAGACGCACGATACACGAGATTGGATGCTGCAGCCATCCAATACACTGTCACCTGGTAAACTTCTTATCTGTAAGTAGGCGAAGCTCACATTAAAATAATGACAGAAAGTACAGTACATCCATAAGCCAGTAACAGAGGCATTTATTATGCTATCGAGACACACGTGTTACAGGTTACATACGTACTATACCATTATACGCCCGGCAGCACAACTGCTTTGTATACAAGAAACATGAGATACACGTGTTTCGCATGGGAAGCTGTTGCATTTGAGACATCCAGTTACATCCACCAAGTC
>NW_004443938.1:21467233-21469025 GCF_000243295.1 Trichechus manatus latirostris
GTATACCCAGAGGCACCTCAGAAGAAAGGCCTGGTGATCAACTGCCAAAAAATATGCCATTGAAAACTGTATGGCACATAGTTCTACTCTGACGCACATGGGGTCACCATAAGTCAGAAGTGACTTGATGGCAACTGGTATAGAAGCACTTATATAACAAGAGAGAAGGCAAATTTCCTATGAACAAGTGAATTTCCTTAACAGTAGCTGGGGGAGGCTGATTCTCAAACACAAAATAGATATTTGAAAGTAACTATTAGGTGAGTCTAGTGCTACTCAATAGCTTTCTTCCACCCCATGTCAACTTTAGTGTTTAAGCATGGGTTAAAAATTAAAGCAACTGAAGAAAAGTATGGAATTCCATGATCTAACAGTTAACAAAATTGTCCTCAGCAATTACCTATTTGTAATTCAATGCTTCAGACTCAGTACTCATACTCCCTTGTTCTCTGTAGTTTGAAGTCTTTGGGATACCTGGTAATAAAACAGGAAAATAAACCATTCTAGTATGGAAACCCTGGTGGTATAGTGGTTAAGAACTATGGCTGTTAACCAAAAGGTCAGCAGTTTGAATCCACTGTTGACTTGACGGCAACAGGTTTGGTTTTTTTTGGTTGTAGTATGGCAATAGGGGTAGCACTCCAAATGCTATCTAGTTATAACTGCATTGCTGCAAATTTATGGTGCACCAAGCAGCAGTGAAAAGCCTGAGAGCATCTGTAGCTCTGTTGCAACTACTCTACAATAGTAGTCAAAAGCAGTCTTCCAAAACAAAACTCATTGCCATCGAGTCGATTCCAACTCATTGTGACCCTACAGAATGGAGTAGAACTGCCCCACAGGGTTTCCAAGACTGTAATCTTAACAGAAGCCGCTTGCCACATCTTTCTCCCTCAAAGCAGCTGATGGGTTCAAACGGCTGACCTTTAGCAGCCAAACGCTTAACCACTGCGCCACCAGGGCCCCTAGAAAGCAGCCATAGACAACTATAAACAAACGGGCGTGGCTATATGCCAATAAAACTTTTTTTATAGACATTGAAATTTGAATTTCAGATAATTTTCACACCTTATGAAATATTCTTCTCTTGATATTTTTTTCCCAACCATTTAAAAATGGAAAACTATTCTTAGCTCTTGGATTCTACAAAAACAGATGGTGGGCTGGATTTGGCCCTCGGGCCATAGTTTGCCCACTCCTGTATTAAAGGATGGTTCTACAAACACTTAATCTTCTCCAGTCTTTAGCAATAGCACACATGACGCATTGTCTTTCCATCTCCTAGGGCTAGTGGTAACGTCTTCCCCGCAAAGCGTGAAGAGCTTAGTGAAGCAGCTCAGTCCACTAGCATGCGTCCATTCTCCTGGTGCAGCTTGCAGTAGCTCGCCACTTCCTTCAGTAGCCGTTGCTGTCTCAGGTAGTAGGGGATACGCAGGAAAACTTACCACTCTACCTTGAGGCGGTTCTGGGCTCCTGCCACCGTTAAGAGAAAGCTTCTTTTAGTCTCCTAGCTGTTGCCAGAACTGAATGAGCTCAGTTCACATGCTATAATCCACAGCTATGGCCCCTCCCGACTACGAAAGGCATTTCACTAGACATGAGCTACAAGCTCCCAGCCTCCAGAAAAAGGATTTACAATGTACTCCAGGAGAGTAACTTGTAAACAACTGTCTTAGTCATCCAGTGCGGCTGTAACAGAAATACCACAAGTGGATGGCTTTAACAAAGAGAAGTTTATTCTCTCTCAGTCCAGTAGGCTACAAGTTCAAATTCAGGGCGTCAGCTCCAGGGG
>NW_004443938.1:21469364-21470765 GCF_000243295.1 Trichechus manatus latirostris
ATTCAATCCATGACAGCAACAAAGGACGTAATACAATACAGCACTGGTGCGTCCACAATTAAAATAGCCTTTGTTTTGCAATCCAGTTTGCCTTGCATGTTGACACGGGACTTTTGAAATTAGTAACAATAACCACAGGCATCACCGTTCCCAAGTTGGTGCAGAACGAGAAGCAGGTGCTGGATGCAAAGGGAAAGGGACAAAGAAAACTGGAGCACACTACTCCCGAATCAGTACTGAGCCACAGAACAATCTGAGGGGTCAGCTCACTTACAAAGACAGAGACGGAGGCCAGAAAGGCCAGTGGTTCAAGGTCGCCCAGCAGCAGAGTGCAAGTAGAAGCCTCGGTGTCCACAGGCTGGGAAGTACATGTAGGAGATCTACTTCTTTTACCAAACTGGCTGAACCCACAAGGTTCATATCAGTTTACACCGATAGTCATTTTCTCCTTTTGAGGAAGTGGCACTCGATGGGGTGTCCAGGAGGGTCTGGTGTATATTTTTGATCCAGTGTAGTTAACAGCCCCTTTTCGCGCTCAACAGCAGCTGGCCTGAATAACCAACATGGTCACCCTACTGTTAGGTCCGTTACAGGCAATGAAGGAGTTAAGGTGCTGGGCCTAGCTGCTGCTATCTCAGGCCTCAGGGACAAATAAGAAGTCAAGTGCTCCTGGACCTGGCTTTAAAGCAGCAGGCCCTCTGAGGATGGCCTGGAACACGTGTTAATACTGCACTTGTTTTCTTTTCCTAGCTGTTATCCTAGGTATCGGTCAAGTTCAAAAGGTCTTTTAGGGACTGCCTGAGTGGTACAAATCGGTTAACACATTCTGCTGCTAACCAAAAGGTTGGAGGTTGAAGTCCACCCAGTGGCCCCTCGGAAGAAAGGCCTGATGATCTACTTCTGAAAAATCAGCCATTGAAAACCCTATGGATCACAGTTCTACTCTATCACACATGGGGTACCCATGAATCTGAGTCAACCCAACGGCAGCTGGCATTGGTTTTTCTCCTTTATCCTCTGCAGCAAATTTCTTTACTCACACAAAAGGCTTGCTGATTGTTTCCAGCCTTATGGGTTCAAAAACAGCAGTGGGCAGTCACAGAGGCCACCATTCAGCTCATCTGCACCAGCCTCTCCGGATAGCCTCATCGGACCCTGTCCCCGATGATCCTGGGAGAGTGGTGACACCAAAGCTCGAAGAAACCCTTTCCCCCTTTTGGTATGGCTTTGAACTTGGGTGCCCTTTGCGAAAGAGAAAGTTTAGAAATGTTTACTTGGTAACGAAAAACAAGTACCTAAATCTCACTAAAGAGCGCTAGGGGTGAGTATCCAATGGCCCCTAGAAATACAATGAGATGCACAGCATCCTGACACCCCGCTAACAAAGGAAGGAAAGGAGGG
>NW_004443938.1:21471319-21472791 GCF_000243295.1 Trichechus manatus latirostris
TACCTTTTACACCGCCTGTGATTGATTAGCTGGTCTTTTTCCTGGAGCTGAAGCTGAGGTCCCTCAGGACAGACAGTGATTCATGAAAGAATCAATCAATCAATCATTCGATCAAAGAAGGGCAAAAGGCCGCAAGGAAGGGAGGAATCAGTCACATGAACACTGATCCCAGAAGAATTCTAAGATGCTCAGTGTCGAATAACTTCTCCCCTCTCCTTAGAAAATCCAGCGTCACTTGGGTCACATAACTCAGCTATTCCCCACTGGTGTGCTGGTGGGTCACAGGGCGACTGAGACACAGCACTCAGCAGCCTCCCTTGTCTGTATACTCCCTGAGCCATCTAAGTACCTTTTCCTGTGCATGCCGTGATGTGAAAAAGGCTGGGGATCTCTGAAATGATCCTGCCACAAACAGATTTGCCAGCATTCTCTTTAACTGGTTGATTTGGGGAGGAAAGTTCTTTTAATTCACTTGATTTTGAGTGGGACAAAGAAGCAAGGTTGTCATGCCTGCTTATTTTTTATCTGAGCATAAAATCAAGCAATCAATACAAGACTGATTGATCGCCACCTTGGGAACAGATGGAAGGTTGTGCCGCTGCTCTGTTGTCTTGCTTGGAAAGTGCTTTGTGCCCCGGAGGCTAAAGAGCACAGTCTAATCTGCTCAGAAAGCCCCCAGTCTTAGCCCCCCTGCACTTCCAGCTTTCTTTCTTTCCGGAGTTAAATTTCCCAGCCCCGGCTGTGCTTCCTGACGCTTCTGATTTGTCAGCAATAAAAGGAGAAACACAGGGTGAGGGGTGGAAGCTGAGTGGGAAAGAGAGAAAGAGCTGAGGGGACTGACTGTTTTGCCCTCAGCTGTGAGTTTTTTCTTCAGGTCGTTCTCATGGAAAGATCTTAGGGGAAGCTGGTGCTTTCAGACCATTCAACATGCAGCTTGAAAGGAGCCCTGGTGGCGCAGTGGTTAAGCGCTTGGCTGCTAACCTAAAGGTCGGCGGTTGGAACCCACCCACAGCTCCGTGGGAGGATGTGGCAGTCTGCTTCCAGAAAGATTACAGCCTAGCAAACCCTATGGGGCAGTTCTACTCTGTCACAGGGGTCACTATGACTCGGAAATGACTGGACGGAACTAACAACAACTATGAAGCTTGAGAGAAAAGAGTGAAAGTGGCGTTTGCCCTGAGGAATCATTAAAAGACCTATTTGCCCTTTGAAGCTACTACCCACGTGTGGCTCTGGAAGATACGCGAGGCTATATTTAATCCAAACTTAAACCGCAGCTGCCGGGAGGTTTGGTGACTTAGCCGGGGACAGGCCAGATCAGCCTCGCGCTCTCCCCCATGACAGGGTCAAGCCTGGGAGCCGTCCATCCGAAGAATATTACCGATGATGCCACAGACATTCATTTTCCCAGACTGAGGGCAACGCAGATTAAGCAGCCATGCCCGGCCTGCCGCTTTCCACTGGGGGAAGAG
>NW_004443938.1:21473249-21476007 GCF_000243295.1 Trichechus manatus latirostris
ACATGTAGATGTGTATAGCATAATTCCTTCTCTCAAGTTGTTTTTTAAAATCCTGTGACTTTAGGAAGAAAAGATGACTGTAAGGAAAAAGAATGCCAAAATGTTAGAGATTGTGTGGTACGATTATAGACTAGTTTTTTGTTTGTTTGTTTGTTTTTTCTTTTTCTTCCTATTGGCTATATTTTCCAATGTTCTATCCCTGGGTGGTGTAAATGGTTCATGTGCTTGGCTGCTAAACGAAACGTGGGAGGTTCGAGTCTACCCAGAGGCGCCTCGGAAGAAAGTCTTGGCAATCTACTTCTGAAAAATCCATCATTGCAAACCCCGTGGAGCACAGTTCTACTCTGACACACGCGAGGTCACCATGAGTTGGAATTGATTCAATGGCAACTGGTACTACTGGTATGACAAGCGTGTATTACTTTTACCATTAGAAAGAAGAGACTCTGACCTGACTGATTATGCTCTAGGCTACACCGTGCAAGTGATTAACTCCGAGGCAGATGCCTCCTTAGGGGCAGGGAGGAAAGGCATGGTGGCAGTTGGCATCCAGTGTCAGGAAGTCTTCCATGTGAGAAGAACTGCTCGCCCTCAGGAACATTCCTAAACCTACCTGGCGTTGGAGGCGAATTTTCGAACCAGAGCCTGGTGAGCAACCACCCAGCTGTATTAATAAAACCAGCAAAGTGCAGTGTTATGGATTGAACTGTGTCCCCCCAAACATGTATGTCAACTTGGCTAGTCCATGATTCCCAGTATTGTGTGATAGTCCACCAGTTTGCCATCTGATGTGATTTTCCTACGTGTTGTAAATCCTACTTCTATGATGTTAATGAGGTAGGATAGGTGGCAGTTATGTTAATGAGGCAGGACTCAATCTACAAGATTAGGTTTTGTCTAAAGTCAATCTCTTTTGAGATATAAAATTGAGAAGTGAGCAGAGAGACAGGGGGACCTCATACCACCAAGAAAGTAGTGCTGGGAGCAGAGTGTGTCCTTTGGACCCAGGCTCCTGCACTGAGGAGCTCCTAGACCAGGGGAAGATTGATAACAGGGACATTCCCCCAGAGCCAATAGAGAGAGAAAGACTTTCCCTGGAGATGGCACCCTGAATTCTGACTTCTAGCCTCCTAGACTGTGACAGAATAAACTTCAGTTTGTTAAAGCCATACACTTGTGGTATTTCCATTATAGCAACACTAGATAACTAAGACGTGCAGGCTTCCAGAAACCTCTCTCGGAGCTTGGGAACCTCAACTTTATTGAGAGCTACCATCAGTTATCAAGTTATGGGTAAGGAGTTAGGGAGCAAGATTTGAAGAGAAAGAAAAGGAGATGAAAGGCCTTCCTCTGGCCCCATTTGTGTGTGTGTCTCTGGCCCAGAAAAAAGGCTATTGTCAGCAATGCTCTCACCCCAGTCTGGTTTAGTAAATCATTTCTCCAAACTGTGGTTGCCCTGGGCACAGATTGGGGGTGGGGAGATGGTAAATGTTTGGTCCTTTCTAGGAAAATATATTAAATCATGCATGCTTAAAATAGGAAGCTAACAGAATTTTGCCTCTTGCCGACTTCCAGCATTGATCTTACAGGGCACACACCCTGGACAAAGGAACATTGGTATACTTATTCAATGCAGCAGATATGGTAGCTTGGTAGCTCTTCATCTACTCCAAGCTTCTTCTAACTGGCTTTCTTATATGGTACAGTCTTTCTGAAAAGATAAAAACTGAATTTCCCAGACTCTCTTGCATCTAGGGTTTCCTATGGGATAGAGATTTGCCAACCAAATGCATTCATGCAGAGCTGAATCAGGAGCGGAGTTAAGTGGGGAGGGAGGGAGGGCTCACAGGCATGGTGTGGCTTTGTAGCCAACAGACTTGGTAGTAGCTTCTGATCCCTGGAACACAGCTGAGACAGTGTGTTCCTGGAGCCAACATTTGCAATGGTTACTTCCTAATTCTTGGAGTACAGCTAAGAGTAGGATCTTGGAGTCTGAAGCTGGGACAGCAGCTTGCTGATTCTGGAGTTGGAGATTCTGGAAGTTCCTTTGGTGGGTCTCTCTTCTGAGAGTCGTTCCTGGGGTCCATCCTAGAATCCTACTCCTTTAGCCCTTCCAACCACTTTGTCAGCAGCTATTACTCTGTATTAAATCCCTTTCTGCTTAGAATAGCTACAGTGGATTCTGTTATCTGCAACTGAGCTTTGAACTTCAGCAAAGATGTGCTTAATGACCACTATATGCCACACCCTGTGCTACTTGATAATAGCACAGACACTAATTCATCAGTATTGAACACCTCCTATGTGCCCTACAGAGGAGCTCAGGTGGCATGGTGGTTTAGCTCTTGCCTGCTAACCAAAAGGTCGGCAGTTTGAACCCACCAGCCGCTCCAAGGGAGAAAGACGTAGCAGCCTGCTTCTGTAAAGATCACAGCCTTGGAAACCCTATGCGACAGTTCTACTCTGTCCTATAGGGTCACTATGATTCGGAATTCGACCTGACAGCAATGGGTTTGGGCTTGGAAGTGCCCTACAGCACTCTGATATTCTTTCCCTTCAGGAATTTATAGTTTACCAATTGCCATTAAGTTGATTACAACTCATGGTTTGAATAAATATAAAAATAATTACAAGTTAATACATTACAATATAACAAATTGTGCTATGTTGTGTGCGGTGGAGTCGATTCCGATTCATAGTTTGTGCTATAACTTTTATCTAAATAAAGGTCTAGAGGAGCAAAAAAGACAGAGACTGA
>NW_004443938.1:21480722-21482357 GCF_000243295.1 Trichechus manatus latirostris
TGCATGTAAAGCGCTCAGTGCTGTGCTGGCACACAGTAGGTCTTCAGACAATAGCCTCTGTTACCACCACTCACTGTGGAAGCTCCAGGGTCCAGCACACTTCTCGGCACATGGCAGGCTCTCGTGAATGGTAGCTGGGTGCCCCAGGGCCTCTGGACTCTACGATTTCCACTATACCACCCTGAGTCCTGTTTCCTGTCCTGCTGGGAGCTGGACGTGTCTGCGCTCAACAGCGTCTCAGGACCCTGCTCTTCCAGAACATTCCTAGTATTGCACAGCCCCATTGGCAGGCTCAGTGGGGAGGGACAGTGTTGATCAACTCAGAAAGGTGTGACAAGGTGGACAGATATTGTAGAAGGTTGTGGAGCATCCAGAGCAGCTGGACCAAGAACCATTTCCAACAGGTAACGAACACCTTAGGAATCCCTGGGTGGCTCAAATGGGTAAGCGCTCAGTTACTAACCGAAAGGTTGGCTGTTCGAACCCACCCAAAGGCACCTCAGAAGAAAGACCTGCCAATCTGCCTCCAAAAGATCACAGCCACAAAAACCCTATGGAGCAGTTCTACTCTGCACACATGGGGTCACCATGAGTTGGCATTGACTTGACGTCAACGGGCAATGCCTACCTTGTCTTCAGTGGCCCACACAGTCTGCTCAATATTAGTGAATGGTAAGACTGACCTCAATCAGGCAGTTGATTTGGGGCCAGTCAACTGAAAGGAGGAGACCTCTATACAACTCATTATCAACCATTCGATATTCACTTCAAGGAGAAACAGTCCCCAGTGGAATGAACTGACATTGGGCAATTTCATCATTTCCCATCTTAAGGGTTTTCCTGTCTTCCCTGTGCAGCTTTAGGGACAGTTCATCGTGCAGTCTGAGCTCAGACATGAAAGGGTTTCCTCGTTCTCCTTCCGGGGGCTTCCACCTGAGGTCGCTGAATGAGACCTGCAGCGGGATCTCCATTCTACATCTGTGTATGTTACTCACCTCACTTGTAAGGTAGGGACAATTGCCTTCCCCATAGAATTCAGGGCTCTGATGAGGCTCACAGAGCTGATACTGGTGAAAATGTGGGAAACTATGCAGGGCAGTGGGGTTAAAGAGCAAAATATCCAAACCCAGTGCCTCTGAGCCAACTCCGACTCATAACAACACTGTAGGACGTAGAACTGCCCCATAGGGTTTCCAAGGCTATAAATCTTTACAGAAGGAGACTGCCACACCTTTCTCCCACAGAGTGGCTGGTGAGTTCAAACTGCCAATCTTTCTGTTAGCAGCTGAGCACTGCACCACCAGGGATCCTTTTTGGAATTTTGGTAGGATGTCTATTTATAGTCTGGAGACAGAATCCTCCCTCAGGAATCCTTCCCCCGAGCCCAATTTGTAAGGCCTTAAGGCTTCAACTGATTGGATGAGGCCCACTAATCTGCTTTACTTAAGGCCAACTGATTTAAATGCTAATCACGTGTAAATAGTTCATAGCAGCATCTAGACTAGTGTTTGACTAATCAACTGGGCAAGTTGGCATATCGATTTAACTCTTACAGCCTTGTATAACCCTGTACGGTGTAAAGTGGGGGGATGTCTTCTCAGAGTATGTAAATCCACAACCAGGTAATAATCCTTT
>NW_004443938.1:21483506-21485279 GCF_000243295.1 Trichechus manatus latirostris
CAGTGAATGTTAAAATAGCAGCACAATGGCCCGCAGGCTCGCTCCTGCCAAGGTCCCCCACAGTGTGGTTTGGAATGGGGTGTTTTCTTGTCAGTTCAGGGGCACTACGTAAGGCCAGAGCCCAAGCACAGTTTACAACTCACTTGACCCATCAGTATGAATGCTGGGCTCCTTCTGATTGTTTTTAATTCTTTCTGCCATACGGTAACATCTAACTAACGGCTTAGATGCCGCACTGCTTCCAGCGGGCACAGTTCATATTTGCACAACACGCACTCTGCAAGCGTAACTGAGTATTTTGGCCTGACAGGAAAGAACACAGATATTGCTAGACAGAGGAGCGTGACAACTAGTCCATTTGCACTGGGGGGTGAGGTCTGGCATAAGGGATAGGTCGGATACTGCCCCCTAAATGCGCATGCACACACATGCACACACACACATACCCCTATGGACATGCAGCTACAGATTTACATAGGGGCTGAGGAACCCCTTCTCAAACCCCATCCCCACCTTCATCCCCTGAAAGGATGAAACTCCAACTTCCACTGAAGTTTAAACAGAAAAATAAAAAGCAGATCTAGAAGGCTCCCAATCAGGAAGTCAGCATCTAGGAGGGGCTGCCTGACCCCACACTCAGCCTATGGCTGAGAACACTGCAACTCATCCCACGCGGACATTCTCGTGTGTGTGTGTGTGCACATGTATACACGTATGCATGCATGTCTGTTGGATGTGTGCATCCAGGCGTGTTCATGTGTACATGTGTGTGCATGGGTATGAATTGAAAGAGCTATAACCCATCGGATAGCAGGGACGGGCTGAGGTACTCTCCTATTGCAACATGGAGCGGGAGGGAGCATCCTCACTCACATTCCACTGGAGAATCATTGTCTGGGGAACGCAGGGAGGCCATGCCAAAGCCATCAGGAGCAGCTGATTCCTCTGAGTCGGCTAGGATATGGCTATAAAATCCTGGTGTTGCTACAGAAATGACAGAAGGGCCTCCATTCTTCCACCAGCTTTTCTCCAGGTCCCAGGCAACAGTATTAGCAGTGATGATAGAGGAGTCTAGGAAGTTAGGGGAAGAAGAATCTGCAGAAGTCTGGACTTTCTACAAGTGAGCAATGTGGGGCTCAGAGCCAAAGAATTAAGGGCATATGTGTAAACACTAATAGAAATAATAGCTAATATTTACTGGGAACTTCTATGTGCCAGGCACTGAGTTAAACCCTTCACATGCATTAGCTCATTTAATCCACACAACAACATTTGCAGTAAATACAATCTTCAAATGAGAAAAATGGGGCACAGAGAGGTTCAGTTACTTGCCTATGGTGGCACAGCTAGTAAGTGGAGAAGCTGTGCTTTAATCCCAGGCAGTCGGGCTTCAGAGTTTAACTCTTAGGGCTGGAAAGACCTGGAACCTATCAATTTTACAAGTTTAATTCCATGATCAGCATCTCTGAGAAAATGAAGTTGGTTCCCATATATTCTTTAAACACATATTTACTGATGGCCTACTGAGATGGTTAATTTTATGTCCAAACATTAGGCTAGTTGCTGTCATGAAGTAGTTATGTGTGATTAAACCTGTGGGCCTTGGGTAGAGCAAATTACCTTCTGTAATGTAATTCAATCTAATGTAATATAGTTAACTTACATCTAACGTAATGTAATATAATCATCTTCACTAATACAATCTAATGTAATCAATCCATCAGCTGAGGTGGACGGTGTAGGGTGGATCCTAAACCCAGACTCATCTGAGTT
>NW_004443938.1:21486520-21492477 GCF_000243295.1 Trichechus manatus latirostris
CTACCATGCCCAGGCATTGTGCTGGGGACCCAGAGTTGAATTGGTTGCAGACCTTGCCTTCATGGGACACGCCGTCTTTGGAACGCAAGGCCATTGCATAACTCTTCCGTCTCCTGTGCATCCCTCTCTGTGCCAGTTCTCAGTTCTGCCTGCCACAAAACTAAGACTTGTACTAGTGGCATTTCTAGAACATAGTCCAGCAGAAAGATCACAGGACTAAGAGTTGAAAATTTGGGTGTGAGTCCCAGATTCATCATGTACCAGCTCTGGGAGCTTCAAAAATCCTCTTCAAGCTTTAAATTCCTCATCTATAAAGTGACAACAAAAAAAAGTAAAGTTAAGAAATAACAATACTCACCTACTTCATAGAGTTGTGTATGTTCACATCAAACGGCACAGATGAAAACCCTTTTTAAAATGCCAAACTAATATCAATTATTACATTCCAAGCATGTATTTCTTACAGATGAGGATGAACCATTTCTTTTTCTTTCAGATGTTTCAAAACTGGCTTCAGGACTGGACAATCACCCAGACAGAGCTGGAGAAAAATGTAGAACAAAATTCTAACTCACAAAAAAAGGACCAGACTTACTGGCCTGACAGAGACTGGAGAAACCATGAGAGTATGGCCCCCGGACATTCTTTGAGCTCAGTACTGAAGTTAGTCCTGAGGTTCACCCTTCAGCCAAAGATTAGACGGGGCTATAAAACAAAATGATAATAAAGGGGCACACCAGCCCAGCAGCAAGGACAACAGGCAGGAGGGGACAGGCAAGCTGGTAATAGGGAACCCAAGGTCGAGAAGGGAGAGTGTTGACATGTCTTCGGATTGGCAACCAATGTCACAAAACAGTATGTGTACTGTTGAATGAGAAGCTAGTTTGTTCTGTAAAACTTCACCTAAAGTACAATTACAAGAAAAAAAAAAAAAAAGGCTGGACAATCAAAAGAGGGCGCTCTCATTGCAGCACTGTTCACAACAGCCAAGAGGTAAAAAACCAAAACCAAACCCACTGCCGTCAAGTCGATTCCGACTCAACGGCGACCCTATAGGACAGAGTGGAACTGCTAAGGCCGTCAATCTTTATGGAAGCAGACTGCCACATCTTTCTTCTGCAGAGCAGCAGGTGGGCCCGAACTGCTGACCTTTTGGTTAGCAGCCGAGCGCTTAACCACTGCACCACCAGGGCTCCAGCTAAGAGGTGAAAACAGCCTAAATATCCATCAACAGACGAACAGATAAACCAAATGTGGTCTATACATACGATGGAGTATTACTCAGCCGTGAAGAGAGATGAGGTCCTGATACCTGCCACGACATGGATGAACCCTGAAAACATTGCACTCAGTGAAATGTGTCAGTCACCAAAGGACAAATAATGTATGATCCCACTTATAGGAAATATCTAGAATAGGTAAATACACAGAGCCCCAAGTTTGTTAGTGGTTACCAGGGGCAGGAGGAAGGGACAAGAGGGATTCATTCTTCGGAAGGCACTGAGCTCCTGTTAAGGGTGATAGAAAATTTGGAAACTGATAGTGGGGACAGTTACACAGCATGATGGACGTAATTAATGTCATGAAATTGTACGTGTAAACAAATGCTGAAATGGTAGCTTTTTGTTATTTATATTTTTCTACAATTAAAAAAAATTTTTTTTTTTAAAGAGGGTGCTCAGCTTCGCTGGAATGATTAAAGACCAAGCCCAGGCTTGGAGGTCACCATGAATTAGTTCAAGGAGATAATCGATACACTGCCGCCACGGGGCTGTCCTTGCCCCGGGCATGTGGGGGCCGAGGAAGACAGATGCAGAGCCTGTTTCTATAAGCTCACTGTTGGCATGGAGACAAAGAAGGAAGGTGTTTGCCATCTGTCTTGCAATCTCCTTAGGAGATGTGTGGCCTGGCAAAGGAACAGGCAGCATGGCTACCCCTCAGCTCTGCAGGGAATCTGCTGTCCGGCAGCCTGGCTCAGCAGAGCTTGTGTCTGGACTGTCCCTAAGCACAGGATGAGCAGCCACCGTGTGATTTGGGAGGTGGGAGGAAACCACCTGACCCACCCCAGAGCTTGACACAGGCCTCCCAGAGATGGGCATGCCATTTGTGGAGTTAGGCACGGTGTCACCTGAGAGGAGTGACATCTCAGCTGGTGCCTCCTTGTAGATCAGCAGAAGTGGGAAAGACAGAGACAGATTTGAGCATGGGACGCCAGCAGAACCATGGGTGCAGCATGGCAGGGCTGGCGGTGCAAAAAGCAGCTGCGACACGTCAAACAGACCCCTCACGGCTGAGTCTGGGGCTGGCTCCAGTTATCTCCCTGTTTGCACGATATGGTGGCCAACACAGCTGGTTATGCTGAGTTCCTGCCGGGTCCACGAGGTGACT
Source organism: Trichechus manatus latirostris (assembly GCF_000243295.1). Taxonomy (NCBI): domain Eukaryota; kingdom Metazoa; phylum Chordata; class Mammalia; order Sirenia; family Trichechidae; genus Trichechus; species Trichechus manatus. Next base: position 21,488,909 of record NW_004443938.1, read on the forward strand.
TTCTTCTATTCCATTGAGGACTGGGAGCTCAGCAGTCGTCACCTCTCTGAAGGGTTCCTGGCCAGCAGCCTCCACCCCTCTCGTCACACATCCTTAATGAAGTCAACCAGTCCCTGGGTGGTGCAAAAGGTTAACATGCTCAGCTGCCAACTGAAAAGTTGGAGGTACAAGTCCACCCAGAGGCACCTCAGAAGAAAGGTCTGGTGATCTACTTCTGAAAAATCAGCCATTGAAAACCCTACAGAGTGCAGTTCTACTCTGGCACACATGGGGTCGCCATGAGTTAGAATCATCTGGACAGCAACTGGTTGATGAAGCCAAATGACACCTCAGGGGCCACTGGCTCTTCGTCATTTCCCTGGTCTTCTAGGATGCCAGTTTTCATCCAAGCCAACAAATTAATTCTGGTAACAAAATATTTTCTTCTTGAACCAAGCAGAACTAATTCATTCCTCTAATCTTAGAATTCTAACTTAAAATATTATCAAGTGTGACTGGCATGAGCTTGTTCCAAAGCCCATGCCCATGGCCTCGGAGTCCCTCACGTTCTGAAAGCTCCTTGCCACATAGTTTTCATTTCATACTCACCCTCTCACTTTTCTTTGTAGTTTCAAGATTATCCTATGTTAAGATTTTTTTGGTCTTCCGGATTACCTCCATTCCCATGTTTTTTCCATCTAAGATAATCATAAAAAATCAAATGCCTTACTTAGCACCCACCATTGAGTATTCCAAGAAATTCAAGCGTATTAATGGTACATGGGTAATGAGAACCACCTATCCTATTTGTCTCCATCAGTGAAGTCGGTTTTGCAGCTCAAACTCCTAGGAACAGGAAAGAGTCCCACACTGTACCGCTGGACTAGGCCACACACAGGTTCTGAAACTGAGGATAAGCCTTGTTCTGTACAAATTGCAGAGAGAGAGAGTGACTGGCGCTCTGCTCCCCAAATGTAATCAATAACCATCTTGAGTTCAAGCGAGGGGTTCTCGTACTATAAAGAAATGATAAATAAAATGTGCAAGGTGCCCTTAGTAGATATTCCAGTAAGCCAAAGTCTTTTTGAGGTAATATGTGGACCACGAGGAGCCCTGGTGGCACAGTGGTTAAAGCACTCGGCTGCTAACCAAAAGGTTGGAGGTTCAAACCCACCAGCGCTTGTGGGAGAAAGATGTGGCAGTCTGCTTATGTAAAGATTTACAGCCTTGGAAACCCTATGGGCAGTTCTACTCCGTCCTATAGGGTCGCTGTGAGTCAGAATCGACTTGACAGCAATGGATTTTATGTGGATCATGTGAAAAAACTCCCGTTTTCTGGTCCCTTTTAAAATAATTGTCAAGTGATAGAAATTTAAAAAATCGACCCCGTTTCCTCAGCACTTGAGGGGTAAAGGTAAGCAGGGGAGATGTTAGATTCAGGAGGATCCTCCATATTTTCTCCTGGACGTCCTTGCATGCTTCAGTTCCCCTGGCTGCAGGCGGGACCTCACCCTCCACAAGCTTCTTTCTGGAAGCAGCAGGGAAATGCTGGCTAGCATCTTCATTAAAATACTATGGACAGGTGAGACAGAATCAGAGAAAAGCTGGTGCTGCCAGTGAGCTGGTGATTGGCAGGGCGGGGTGGTTTAGGAGATGGAGCAGGCTCTGCCCCTAGCAGCACTCACAACAACAAAGACACACTGGGAAAGAAAAAGAACAGACGACATTTCCAAGGAGAAGCAAACAGATTGGAGCAATCAGAGAACGGCCAGACCTGCAAACACAGCCTGAGGCCAGGAGGAAAGATTCTGCTAATTGGAGTATGTAATTTAAAAGGTGAATGCAGTGCAAAGCCCTAGTGACTGTCTGCAGGTTTAATTAAAAACGAGCTTCCATAACCTCGTCCTTGATTCAGAAACCATCGGCTCTGAGAAATGCTTGAAAAAACCTGTGTGTCTTCTAGATGGATTTCTTGTTCCTTGAATCTGAGAGAGGCTGTTTTTCCCACCTGTAATCTGGCCCCCTGAGATGGCTATTGGATATAGGATTCATGCTCAACTGTCAACCCCCCACCCCTGCGGAATACAACCTCAAGGGGGAAAAATGATACAAATAACATTTGAAAAGTAGAAAGTGTAACACACAAACAACAAAGATCAGTTGTTGTTTCAGATCCTCCAAGCTTCTAACTATGGAATTTAAGAGCTTAAAAACCCTGGCACACAGGCACTTGTCCCTCAGGGCAGGGGCTCCAGTCCAACTTCCAGAGGTATCTTCTGCTAACTGTGAACTCACAGACTCAAGGTGTGCTGTCAACCTCACTGAGCTTCCCCCATTTCTCACTTCTGGCTCAGCAGAGACAGGCAGCTGACAGCAACAGACTGAGAAGGAAGAAGGAGGAGAAAAATTGTTACTTTGAAAACTGAAAATGAATAAGAAAAGTGCGATGGGATGATAGTGGCTCCCAGAAAGATACGCTCAAGTCCTAATCCTGGGTAATTGTGAATGTGACATTTGGAAATAGAGCCTTTGCAGGTGTAGTTAAGGTTCTCGAGATGAGACCCCCTTGGATTTAGCATGGGTCCTCGATCCAAAGACTGCTGTCCTTATAAGAGAAAGGAGGGGGAGATTTAACACAGAGACACAGAGGGAGAAGGCAGCCATGTGAAGACCGTGAAGATGGAGGCGGAGATTGGAGTGATGCTGCCACAAGCCAAGGAGTGCTTAGGGCCACCAGAAGCAAAGAAGGAGGCCATGTGGTCCTGCCAGCACCTTGATTTCAGCCTTCTGGCCTCCAGAACTGGAAGAGAATAAATTTCTGTTGTTTTAAGGCATCTGTTTTTGTGGTAATTTGTTAGGGCAGCCCTAGGAAATTAATACAAAAAGTATTCAAAGTAACCACATGCAGAATCTTCCTAATTATATAACAGTAATAAGGTAGTTTATGTGTACATATGCATATGTACACATAACTCTAATCCTTACAGCTACCTTGTTGTTGTCCCCATTTTACAGATAAAGAAAGCAAGGGCCTGATGCCTAAGGCAGCACTGGAAATCTCAGAGAAAGTGAGCAGCAGATCTGATGTCTGTGTGCAGGTCTCTGACTCAAGCCCAATGCTTTTTTACATCTTCTGAGTTTTGGGCACATCTTTGCAGACCCCTCAAGCTTCTAATCTAATGAACGTACTACCTTGCTTTTGAATATATGTTTATACTTTGTCAAGTCCCCGGTGTCGCAAACCATTAAGTGAACAGCTATTGACCGTTGGCGGTTCAAACCCACCCAGAGGTGCCTTGGAAGACAAGCCTAGTGATCTGCTTCCAAAAGGTCACAGCCTTGAAAATCCTATGAAGCACAGTTCTACTCTGAAACACATGGGGGCCTTATGAGTTGAAGTCAACTCGATGGCAACTGGATTTATAGTTTGCCAGACCTTTCCACATTAATTGCTCTTTTGACCCTTTCTACCCCAGAGCAGGCATTCTTAATTTTACAGATAAGGGGACTGAAGCCCAGGCAGGTTAAAGCACTTGCCCAAGGACATGAGGCTAGATGTGACAGACCCAAGTGTTGTTTTCACTACATCT
>NW_004443938.1:21493100-21494180 GCF_000243295.1 Trichechus manatus latirostris
ATGGGAATGCAACAGCCTCGTGAAGTCTATGAGTATCCCGTGGGTAATGCATTCAAATTCACGACATTTGGCATAGTAAGCACTCAACAGAAGGGAGCTGACCTCCTCATGACTTGCTTGGGGATGATGACAGCATCCCTGAGTGACAGCAGCTTAAGCTTGGGAAGGGTTTCTGTACAAAGACAGTGCATACTCAGGCCAAGGGCAGGCAGAACACATGGAGGCTGCGTGGAGGCTGCATGGGCTCATCCAAGACCAACAGTCAACGGGGGACACAGGCTCATCCGGCACCTGCTGTCACCTGAAGGCTTTGAACTGTCTCGGGAAAAAATAAACTCACCCTCTTAAAAAAAAGTTTTATAGGAGGAAACCCCCTTAATTATTTATGGGTATATTATTCTCCTATCTTTATGGGGATATGGTTACCAGCCTGTACTTTCCAAAAGTTCTACCCTGATCCCACATGCGGGAGTCAATGCTATTTTTGTCCTGTTTTAGTCACATTCCCCACAGTGCCCTTTGAGGACTGGGGCACAGAGCGCCCATTGACTACCAGCCTTTTCTCCCTGAGGGACAAGTCCTCTGGCTAAACCTTCTCTGCCAGGCCCGCTTGGAAACCTTCCAAACTTCTCAGCGTGCTCATGTGGGCCCAAACGCACAGACTGGCCGAGCTGACCACCCTCAACCAGCCTTGGACACAGTCTGAAGTTAACAGAGCCACGTACTCACGAGCTGCGTGAGCCTCAGCAAAGGTGTCCTATTTTTAAAACTTTGTTTCCCTGTTACAAGAGCGAATATATTCTTATTATAAAAGAATTCCAATATACAGAAATGAAATAAACAATGAATGGCCACCAGACTCCCAACCCCACATTCTCACCCCAAGATAATTGCTGATGACCATCAGGAGAATATTCTTTCAGATTCTTTCGAATGTATATAAGCATACAGCATGTATACAACACATATACATGTTGTTTTGTTAGCTGCTGTGGAGTTGGCCCCAACTAAATGCTGCCCAGTGCTGGGCCAGCCTCATGATCGGTTTCGGACTGGATCAGACTGTTGTGATCCATAGGG
>NW_004443938.1:21498017-21499089 GCF_000243295.1 Trichechus manatus latirostris
CTCACTGTGCACTGGGTATTGGCAATTGAAGTGGACGTGCGAAGTTGAGTGTGTTGGTGGTAAACCTGCACCAAGAGCTTATAGTCACAAGAAGCAACAGGCCATCATAGAACGAAGAAGAGGAAAGAGGGACCTGGAACCCACCTCATGAAACGAGCCAATGCATGCGTGTGATGGGGTGTGGGGTGAGCCACTTCCCAAGGTTCCTTGCTAGGCAGGCTATTACCGGGATGTGACAGCATCATGGAGGAGAAGCCATCATCTATGGAAGGGATTCAGCAGAGTGGATCACATGGGTATAAAGTCGGAAGGGAGGAGACCAGGAAATCCAATCAGGGAGGGGTCTGAAGCTGAGAAACAGGAGGTGGAGCTTAGTACCAGCTATTCCGGGGGTGCCCAGCAGCCCGGCCTTCCTGGGTGGCTGTGGCCTCAGGTGGTCCTGGGCTCCACGGTTCTGGGCTCTGGGTCTTCACCTGTTCTAGTGATGGAAAGCATGGACCCTCTCCTCACCCATATGTTCATTTCTCTGCTCTTTTCTCTTTGCCACTCTCTGTCTCCTTTCTAGCACTCTTTCTGGTGTGCAATTTCTCTCTCTGTTACTCTGTGTGTGGCTCTGCCTCAGTCTGTCTACACACACACTCCCACATAGTCTCAGAGGTTTTCAGGATCCCCTTAAGCCTGCATGAGCTGTGACTTTAAGAATTCCTAGCTTAAAGAGTTTCCAGGTCGAAGAGTAGCACAGATGTTTGAAACAGAACAAAACAGAATTCAGACAAAATAAATAAATAACTACCCCAGAAAATGTAAACTGTTTGAAGGGTTTTGTTCGACTCCTCACCCATTACCAGTTTTCAGAAAGAGCTGATTCTCGAGGGCTTTGGGGTATTGTGTTAAGATGATACAAACCTACACCGCGGATTATACATATTGGTCTCCCATGTTGGGATTACAGACAAAAAAAAGCCAAAAAATGCCCCAAAACTCATTGCAGTTGAGGCTATTCCAACCCACAGCAACCCATAGGACAGAGCAGAACTACCCCACAGGGTTTCCAAGGAGCGGCTGGTGGATT
>NW_004443938.1:21501165-21502104 GCF_000243295.1 Trichechus manatus latirostris
TTATTTAAAAACAAACTCAATCCTAGAGGGCTGAGGTGAGTGCAGTGGTGGCTCATGGGAAAATTCTTGCCTTCCGTGTGGGAGACCTGGGTTTGACTCCCCACCAATGCACCTCATGCACAGCCACCACTCGTCTGTCAGTGAAGGCTTGCCTGTTGCTATGATGTAATGCAGCTTCCAGACTAAGACAGACTAGGAGGAAAGGCCTGGCAATCTACTTCCAAAAATCGACCTGTGAAAACCCAATGCATCACAATATAGTCTGATCCACAACGGGTCATGGGGTTGGTGCAGGATGGGCAGCATTTTGTTCTGTTGGGCATGGGGTTGCCATGAGTCAGGGGTGAGTCAAGGGCAGCTAATAACAAGAGAGGGCTAGGGGTGGCACAGTGCCCCAGTGCAGAACTAAGCTGTCGGGCAAATCTGTGGCTCCCATTGCAGCCTCTGCTGCAACATGAAAGGGGCAGGGCTACCTCCCAGATGCTCCGTCACCTGCTTCTGCAGGTGGGGCTGAGCACCTGGGCCGGATGGCTGTCTCCTGGCAGCAGCCCCTCCAGCCAATATCCCTTGGTGAACGGTAGTCATGGCTCAAAAAGAAATCATGTTCCCAACTACCACATCCTCTTGGCGAGAACCAGGGATAATCACATGCTCTTCTATTGTGGATACATTGATTCTGCACAGCACACTACCTTTTACAGGAGCTTTAGGTGCTAAACGAAAATCAGATATCCGTGTGTCCCTGGAATTGGAAATTACCTTGCCCTGAGCTGCTCTTTCTCCCAATTTTACCTTCTCAGGAAACCGACAGATGGACACTCCACACTCAGCTGCTGAGCCCAAGACCAGGAGCTGTATGTTGGAGGAAAGGCAAGAAGAGCCTGGAAAGAGAGAGGCAGCAGCGTGGGGCCTGGCTGTGCTAGAGGTTAGGGGCAGGGA
>NW_004443938.1:21502663-21530365 GCF_000243295.1 Trichechus manatus latirostris
ACCCTATAGGTTTAAACTTAGATTCTCCAATGTTCAAACGAGCACTGAACTGGAAGTTGGATATGTCAGTCTTTCACCAAGTACCGAGCCCTGTCTGTACTTTAATTTCTTCCCAGTAGAAAATAAAACGAAAAACAGCCAATGTGCTGATATCGTACTTACCACAAGCTGCTATAGCATAAAAACGGTGAGATGAGATTACAGACCAGAGCAACAGGCTACCTGTGAATGCACCTATGGCCCAGGGGTGCTCAATCCCAGGGAGTTTGGGAAAGATGCCCCACCTCTGCTCCTAGAGACTCGGATTTCACTGGTCAGGATTGGGACCCAGGTGTCAATTGTCTTTAAAGCTTCCCAGGTGATTCAAATGTGCAAGTTTAAGAACTGCTATCCTAGCCTGGGGGCCCTGGTGGTGCAGTGGTTAAGAGCATGGCTGCTAAAATGTCGGCAGTTCGAACCCACCAGCCACTCCTTGGAAAACCTATGGGGCAGTTCTACTCTGACCTATAGGGTTGCTATGAGTTGGAATTGACTCGACAGCAGTGGGTTTGGTTTGGGTTTATCCTAGCTTGTGGAGTCCCTGGGTGATGCAAATGGTTAACATGCTTGCTGATAACCACCCAGAGGCACCTCAGAAGAAAGGTCTGGCAATCTACTTCAAAAAAAAACGCCATCAAGCAGTTCTACTTTGGCACATATGGGATGGCCATGAGTCGGAGTCATGGTTGGACATTACAGAAGGCCAAATAATGAAGTGAAAGGAGAAATGACCAGCTCCTTATAGGAAGGTCCTTGTAAGACCAGCTCCTTGAAAGTTTTGAGTTTTAAGCAGGGGGTGATCACATCTGCCTTCCAGAAAGACCATCTGGCTACTGGGTACAGAATGAATCAGAGGGAGGCAATGGGGGGCGGGGGCAGTGGCAATTCAAAGATGGCTGGAGGAATCAAGGCAAGATATAACATGGAACAGATGTGAGGTAGTCTCAGAGGAAGAGCTTGGTGGCTGGGGACGTGTGACAAGGGGTGGGGAGTTTGGGGTGCAATCTGGGGCATCTGGCTTGAGCACTCGGGGATTCTGGCAGTGGTGACACCAGGCCCTGAGCAAGGGCGGGCAGGCGGGCAGGCAGGCAAGGAGTGTGTGCTACGTGGTGGGATCGAGGCCTTTGGAGGAAAAGTTACTTCTTGCTTCACCTAAAGACCATAACCTGGGCTAGTTGAGCCTGGCAGAAATCCTGCAAATTCTGTGCTTTTCTGTGTTTCTATGGTGCATGGCATTCTACCAATAATTGGAATGTCTGATTCATTTGAAATCATCTTGAGATATTTATATGAGATCGGTCAAAGAGAGTTTTAATTCAAGTAAGAGGTCATGGCCTAGGAGAGGGTTGGGGTAGAAGCTGGGCAGGGTGGCGTGCACAGAGTTTGCCTCCTTTCCTTCTCAGCCCAGGAATGTATCACAGCCCCTTTGCTTTCACCACCGGATCTGAAGGCATCTCAGGAGAGGGCCAGAACCAAATGCCTAAAAACACCTTGAAAATGAGAAGCCGGATACAGGTGCTGGGTGCCCTCAACTACAGACGGTGTGACAAAGTCAAATCAAGGTTACTGTGTTTTGGAAGGCGCACGTGTAAGCAGAGTTGTAAGCAGCTCCATTTATTTGAGTAAATAGCTTGTAAATAAATCATTGGTAAACATTAAAAAATTAAATACATTTTCAAAAGCTTGCCAGTATACGTAAAATTCACAAACATAGTTCTTTTAAAAAATAAAATATGTTCAGAGCACCCTTGATATAAAATGCCTGACCCCCGTCCTCTCTGACAGGGCCACCTAGAGACATTCCCCACTAGGCGGGGTTTCTGTGGGGAGGCATGGGACCTCCTGGAGGGAAAAAGCAGTTTCTACTCTTATCTTTCACCCCACCCATATCCCATCTGAATTTTGATCCTTCTCCAAGGAGCTGGTACGTAACTGAGAGGGGCAGGGCCGGTGCCCCAGACCCAACTCCAGGCAAGGGGATAGAGATGTGCAACTAGGGCCAGGAGCGTGGTGGAGCCTCCAGGGTCCTCACCACATCCCATTGAGAGGAGTCAGAACGGCAATCTCAGGCATCTAAACCACCAAACGCTCCAGTCATCAATCGTCTGAGAGAAAGTGAGGCTTTCTTGATTGGAGGGTGAGGGATGGGGTGGGTTGTGCCCTATACCCACCTCCGCACCTGCTCCAACACTCAGTTCACCCCCTTCTGGCAGGGGCGGATTACCCAACAAGCAAGGTAAGCATGGGATTACTTGTTCATATCTACTAATCTGTAGTGAACAATTTCATCAGGATGTGGTGAAACCCATGTGAAACTGTTCACTACAGATGAGCAAGTAAGCACAAGTAAGCCATCATTCGTCCCTGCCAGGGACTGTAAATTTGAAAAGAGGTTTTGAGTCTGTAGGAAGGTGCTGTGGGATTGGGAGAGAGAATCTTTGATATAGTTCAAAAATGTGAAAATTGATCTAGTAAGCAAGGTAAGCATCGTGTTTACCTTGCCTATTGGCTAAATCCGCCCTGCCCTCTGGTCTGATGCTTCCAAGGTACAGAAGCAACCAGAATCCTCTAAGGAGGAAGATTCTTAATCTGCTACCTTCCTTTTGACCTGCTTGTATGGAGAGAGAATACACAGTATTTGGTGGAAAGCAGAGAATTAGATACTATCCAGCGCTTCCTTTTTCCACTGCAAAACGCTGCTCAGAAAGCATTGGCGCTTCTCTAGAAATCTGATGAGTTCTCCAAGTGAAGGGTCCACACACATTTTAAATACCACAAAGGAGGCAATAAGTACATGACCTGGCAGAGCATTCCAACCAATGAAATAATATGAAGTCCATGAATTCAGCCCTTGACCAACTCAACCTTTTTGTAGTGTAGCTCAGCAAAGAACGGATACACTGAATTTTTTCACTTTAGTGCATCAAGTGACTTTGGAAGGTCAGCAGCACTCACACGAAGGATGCCTAGTGGCCTCTTGAAAATACACATGCTGTGACCTCCAATGAAAGGACAACCACAAGTTTATTCCATCAACGTGAAAAAAAAAACAAAAACACCTCACATCTACAGTTTCACTTAGGTGTGTGTAAATATATACAAGAAATTTGACATCTGAGTCAAAGGTACAACTTAAGAAAAAAGTATTACCAAACAAGCTGTAAGAAAACCATCTTCCCTGTACAGTAAGGTCCTAAACGTCCGACTCTTCGCAGAAAATGCTGCCTGGTACAGCCCATTCTCATGTTCCCCTGCTTTAATAATCCTTGGTTGAGCTGCAGCCAGAGTTGTGGTATCTTCGCTATTAAAATATTACACTAACAAAAGTTTTTAAAAACAGAAAAGGAACGCTCTTGGATAAATGTCTAATACAATCCTTCCCCCTACCTGCAAAAAAAAAAAAAAAAACAGTTGTTCATAAGGACGTCTACTCTTTAATAAATGTCTTCTTGTAGTCCCAATCCCAGGACCCTTTGTTCATCTCCAGGAGAGTTGCACCCTGGGCCAGAATCATACAGTCTTCTTCTGTGGAGGGCTCAGCTTCCTCATGCCTCTTATCCGAGACAGCAGCTCTTTGATAAATTCCTAAAAGAGATCAGAGGACATTAAACATGAGGGGTCACTCTATTAAAACGTGTGTTTAAAATTGGTTAAAGTAATAGCCACCAACTGCAGTTAACCTTAGTTGATGAACGTGGTTGAATGTGCTAACCCAACAGGAACAATGCGGGAGATTCCTAAACAAGTAAAGAGTGCTCCAGCTTCACGTCCCAAAGGCTTTTTACTGCTGTACTCTCTCTAGGGAGAAAACTAGGATCCCTTCACTCATTTCTCTTACCTCTCTGGCCCCTGAAGGCATATGTGGTTTAGATCAGTGTCTCTTAGCCTGTAATAAGTGCATTCAATCACCTGGGGATCTTATTAGACTGTAGAGTCTGATTCCATTGATCTAGGGTGGGGTCTGAGATTCTGCATTTCCAACAAAATCCCAGGTGATGCCAGTGTTGATCCCTGGACTACACCTGGGATCAGCACTGCACCAGGTGTGGTCCACGGGCCAACACTGGCATCACCTGGGAGTTTGTTGAAAATGCAGAATCTCAGACCCCAACCCAGATGAACGGAACCAGAATGTACAGTGTGGTACAGAGATCAACACTGGCATAGCAAGGCTAGACCGAATCACCGAGGGGGATCGATTAAAACACAGATTGCTGGGCCCCACCCCCAGAGTGTCTGACTCAGTAGGTCTGAGAATCTTTGTTTCTAACAAGCTCTCAGGTGATGGTAAGGCTGGTGGTTCCAGAATCACAGAGAATCTCTGATCTAACTTGCAATAAAAGTCTTTTGACTTTGACTGAAAACCATAGTCTTTTTACAAAAAAAAAAAAACAACTTTTTGTTTTTACATTAAACCCAGTACATACGAACACGCCTGAAATAAAAATTTAAAAAACAAATACTACATGCAATGCACTCTGATATTTTCTAGGCTGTTCTAATTCCATTAAAAAACAATGCCGGGGGAGACCCACTAAAAGGATTTCATTACCTATTAAAGGATCAAGACCCAGTGACAGGAAACCAATCTAGAATGGCGCCCACTTTATACCACCAGGAATCTTCCATTGTTGTCTCGTGTTGCAAGATGACTGGGTATCAAACAAGTCACATCTCTTGGGTAATAATCAACTTGTCTTCCTATCTGATATCTGTCAAAGATAATGCTGACAGCCAGTCACACTCTCTGATCAGCAAGTGGCTGCCAGTGAATGACAAGCCAGACATGAGCACATCATGGATCATCCAAGAGTAAAACAACCAAGAAACCGTAGTCTCCATTAAATTGGCTACCATGCAGTGGATTCTGACTCATGGCGACCCCAGGTGTGTCAGAGTAGAAGTGTGCTCCATGGAGTTTTCAATGGCTGATTTTTTGGAAGGAGATCCCCACACCTTTCTTCCAAGGTGCCTCTGTATGGACTAGAACCTCCAACCTTTCGGTTAGTAACCAAGTGCATTAACCATTTGTACCACCCAGGGGCTCCTACTCTCCATTACCACCCCTTGGAAAAACTGAAAACCGCTCTCAGACAACCCCCTCCACCAATGACAACCCTCAGTCATGAGCTCTCACACTAAATGGTCCCTGTGGTACTCTCCAGCTCTAAAATACAATACACTTAGATATTTAATGTTTCATTAGTTGCCATGATTTCTTTTTCTTTTTAATAATCTTTTTGCTGTTATAAAAGTAATACATGCTTTTTCTAGAAAAACTTGGAAAATACAAATCAGTAACAATGTACTCTCCCAAATTAACCACTATTAACACATTATCTTCTATGGACATTGTTTTACCTAATTAAGATCATACTGTATAAATATATCCTTTTATCACTGAGCAGTACGTCAGAAGCTTTTTCCCACAACATTGAACATTCTTCCTAAAAATCAATTCTAATGGTTATATAATCCTTTATCATATGGATGTTCTACAATTTGCTTAATTCCCCCATCACAATGTATTTGAGCAGCTCCTGGCTTTTCTAAATTACAAACAATGCCACAGCTAACATTTTTGGGCATAAATTTTCTCCTGTATTTGGGATTATTCCCTTTGGACACTGTTACGGACTGAATTGTGTCCCCCAAAAATATGTGTTGTAAATTCTAAGCTCTACGCCTGTGGTTATAATCCCATTTGGGAATGGGTTGTTTTTGTTATGTTAATTAGGCAGGATAGTGTACGGTGTATCTTGAGTTAATATCTTTTGAGATATAAAAGAGATTAAACAAGTGAAAGAAGCAGAGATGGGGGAAGAGAGATGCCAAGCCACATGAAGATCGCCCAGAAGGAGAAGCTCAGAGAGACAAGGACCTTCCTTCAGAGCTGAGAGAAAGCCTTCCCCTAGAGTCAGCACCCTGAATTTAGACTTTTAGCCTCCTAAACTGTGAGAAAATAAATTGCTGTTTGTTGAAGCCACCCACTTGTGGTATTTGTTATCGCAGCACTAGATAACTAAGACAGATACCTAGCCCAGAAGTGTGGGGCAAAGAACATAAACATTTTAATCACTACTATTTCTGAACCTGGACAGAAGGGGATACATGTTAAGTAAAATGAGGCCCTATTTTAATTTTCTGAACACAGTCTATTTTATCCAATTTAAAGAATTTTCTAGGATGAAATAATGCCACATTTTCCCATTTATATTGTTTTCATTTTGAAAAGCAAAATGTGTTTCCTATTACTCCTTTTACTATGTGGTTTAAACAATACATAGTATTCTGCACATACAGTTTTAATTTCATTGTTTCTGAAATCTGTTTCTCAAATGGCTGCTACAAAGAGTTTCAGCATTTGAATATAGATTTCCTTTCTTCTTTTTAAGGCCAAGGTCAGAATCACAAACTCTGTAATTTATCCTGTTGATAACTCTGGTAACTTTTTTAATAAAGTATTTTTCACAAAGATCATTTTAAAAGTAAAGACTAAAATCACATAAGGAATAATGTTCCCTAAACCACAGACCTTTCTTCAAGACAAATAATTTGGTAATTTAAACTAAATTCAAAGTTCGCCAGAAAATTGATCATGATATGCGTAAGTCTCAGTAACTAAAAAGTTTAAATGAATAACTTATTATCTTAAATGATATAACATTATTGCCTTATGTGTATGATATATTAATATTAATGAAAACCACTAATTTCAGATTTTATATTAACATACTTACTTTTCATGTCTATATTTTATTTATTACACTCTACATATTTTAAACCTCATTATCCATGTAGTTCCCATTCCTTTGGGTAGACCCATTTTCCATCTGGTTTTGAATAATTTCATTATGATGCACCTTTTGGTAGTTTATTTTTCTTGTGCTTGGGGCTTGTTCAGCTTCCTAGATATGTAAGCTTATAGTTTTCAACAAATTTGGAAAAGTTTTGGTCATTTTTTTTTTCCTACCCCTCTTTTCTTTTTTTTTAGGATTCCAATTGCTCACATATTAGGCCACTTGAAGCTGTCCTGTAACTCTCTGAAAAATCTGTTCATTCTTCTTTTTAGTATTTTTTTTTCCTCTGTGTATCTCATTGTGAATTGTTTTTAAGGCTACGTCTTCACGCTCTCTAATCTTTTCTTCTGCAATGTCTTATCTGCTGTTAATCCCATTCAGTGTATTTTTCATCCAGACATTGTAGCTTTCATATCTAGAAGTTTAATTCTGATCTTTTTTTTTTTTTGCACTTTCTGTGTCTTTACTTAACACATTCAGTCTTTCCTCTAGCTTTGAATATATGGAATATAGTTGTAATAACTTTTAATGTCCCTTGTATGCTTATTCTAATATCTGTATCAATTCTGAACTGGTTTCAGTTGGCTGATTTAGCTCCTCATTATAGGTTATATTTTTCTGCTCCTTCGCATAATTGGTAATTTTTTACTGGATGCCAGACATTGTGAATTTATCTTGTTGCATGGGGCATATTTTTGTACCCTCACAAGTATTCTTGATCTTTTATGCAACACAATTAAGTTATCTGAAAACAGTTTAATCCTTTCAAGTTTTGCTTTTAAGATTTGCTATGTGTGACCATAAGAGCATTTAGTGTAGGGCTAATTATTCCCCAATACTAACCCTTCTGAGTACCCGACCCAGTATCTGTGAATGATGAGGTTTTCCAGTCTGGCTAGTGAGAACAAACACTTCCCGGCCCTGTGTGAATGTTGAGCACTGTTACTTCTAATCTTTTCAGGTTGTTTTTCCCATGCTCTGATTAATTCTCTGGAATACACAACGGGGTCCCTCTGCAGAGAATTTCCCATCGATGTCCAGATAGCCAGCTTCAATTTAAAAGTTGGAAGGAGTTACGACTCTAGGCCTGCATTCTCCCATGGCAACTGTCAGCTGCACAGTGGCTATTCTCTCCAGATGAGACATGCATATCACAGTCCCCATCTCTCCCTATGCTTGGCACCTGTCCACTTTATTCATTTATGTTACCTGCCTGGCCCCTATGGATGCCTATAAACCCCTGAGTTTGCAACAACTGATATGTAGGGTCCAGACGGTGCACAAAGAAGCTTGTTGAGGAGAGAGAGAGACAGAGACAAAGAGTGAGCTCTCAGAATGAGCAAAGACTCAGAAGCATAAAGTTCTAAGGCATGGGCAGGAAACTGCAAGTTGTTCTAAACTGTTGTTGTTAGCTGCCATTGAGTTGGCCCTGGCTTGTGGCAACCCCATGCACAAGGAAACAAAATGCTGCCAGGTCCTGCGCCATTCCCGTAACTGGCTGTGGATTGGACTGCTGTGATCCATAGAGTTTTCATTAGCTGATTTTCGGAAATAGATCACCAGGCCTTTGTTCCTAGTCTGTGTCAGTCTGGAAATTCCACAGAAACCTGTGGACCATAGCAACATGCAAGTCTCCATTGACAGATGGGTGGTGGCTGTCCTTGAGGTACATTCGCTGGAAATTGAACTTGGGTCTCCCGCATGTAAGGTGAAATTGCCCTCATCTTTTAAACTATTGTTGTTGTTTTGTGTGCTGAAGGGTCAATTCCAACTCATAGTGACCTTATAGGACAGAGTAGAACTGCCACATGGGGTTTCCTAGGCTACAATCTTTACGAAAGCAGATCGCCAGGTCTTTTCTCCCATAGGGTGGCTGGTGGGTCCAAACTGCTGACCTTTCAGTTAGCAGCGAAGCTGTTAACTACTGCGCCACCAGGACTCCTTCAATAAACTATGAAAAAACCCATTGCCATTGAGTTTATTCCGACTCATACAATCTTACAGGATAGAGTAGAATTGCCCCATAGAGTTTCCAAGGTTGTAAATCTTTGTGGAAGCAGACTGCCACATCATTCTCCCACAGAGTGGCTAGTGGGTTCCAACTGCCAATCTTTTTTTGGTTAGCAGCTGTCTCAGTCATCTAGTGCTGCTCTAACAGAAGTACCACAAATGGATGGCTTTAACAAAGAGAAGGTTATTCTCTCACAGTTCAGTAGGCTACAAGTCCAAATTCAGGGCGTCACTTCCAGGGGAATGCTTTCTCCATTGGCTCTGGAGGAATGTCTGTGTCATCAGTCTTCCCTTGGTCTGGGAGCTTCTCTGTGCAGGAACCTCAGGTCCAAAAGATGTGCTCTGCTCCCAGCACTGCTTTCTTGGTGGTATGAGGTTCCCATGTGTCTCTCTTGCTTCTCTCTTTTATATCTCAAAAGAGATTGGATTAAGACACTAACTAATCTCGTAAACCTCATCAGTAGAACCTCATCACAGTGATAGAATTTACAACACATAAGGAGATCACATATAACTTCATCATAGTGATGGAGTTTACAACACATAAGGAAATCACATCAGACTACACAATCATACAATACTGGGAATCATGACCCAGCCAAGTAGACAGATATTTTGGGAGGACACGATTCAATCCATGACAACAGCTGAGCGCTTAACCATTGCACTACCAGGGCTCTCTTTTCTAAACTATTAAAAAAAAAAAAACCATACTCGTTGCTGTCGAGTTGACTCCAACTCATAGCAACCCTACAGGACAGAGTAGAACTGCCCCAAAGGATTTCCAAGGAGCTGCTGGTAGATTTGAACTGCCGACCTTTTGGTTAGCAGCCATAGCTCTTAACCATTGTGCCACTAGGGCTCCTTCTAAACTACAGTGAGGGTATAATATGAGAAGCAGGTGGAAGCTATGTAAGGCTTTATTAAGGAAGTAATTTAGGGTCAAGCTCCTCTTTCGTTGGCTCTCACCGATTCACTCCCCCAGGTCGGTGCCACCACTGCACCTCAGTAGCAATAGAATTTACTGAGTGCTATTACTAAGCACTTTGCATGTACTGACTCATTTATCCTAAAAACAACTTGCTCTGGTAGGTGCTATACAGGGCTTTGAACCAGTTCTTTCTGGTTCAGACCCTTGCCCCAGAATCACCTGGGGATCTTGTTAAGATGTAGATTCTGATTCAGTGTATCTGGGGGTGGAAATGCAAATTCTCAGCAGAAGTTCAAACCGGAAGGACCCGGTTTGAAGCCCTGGTGCTATCTTAGCACCTCTTTACAGACAGGAAATGCAGCTCAACACAGAGAAGTTCAGTTTTTTGCCCAAGGCTTTTCAGGTGATGACTGGTGAGGCCAGGATTGTAGACAGGCTGACTCACCTGGGCATTTCAACACTGCATTCACAGCCCCCTCTCACACAGCTCGCACACCCACTGAACACAAGCCCAGCTGCAGAACTGCTAAGTGAAAAATTAGTTAAGGCAATTCTCTAACACCAAAGGGCATGATCTTTTGAGATACTCAAAAAAGGGCACTTTTGACTCTTTTGACCAGCTAAAAGGATGGGTGATGATTGATGACAAACTCCCTGGGGGATGTAGGTTCCATATTGAGATCTGGAACTGGTTATGTCCAACCTCAAGAAAGAGAAGAGAAGAATATTTGTTGAAGGCCTTCTCTGTGTAGCCTCTTTTCAGATCATCATATTTAATCCAACAGAATGGGTTTCTTCATCTCCATTTTACAGATCAGAAAAACTGATGTTCTAGCTCATTACAAATCATATATCCAAGGTCACAAAGCAAATATTTGAATCCAGGTCTCTTGATTCCCACTGAGTTCAGTAAATATATACTGACTGCCCACTACATGCCAGACTCTACCCTAAATGCTGAGATACAAAGAAGGGGCAGAGCCCGGCTTTAATGGAGCCCCCAGGCCAGCTGGGAAGGAAGGCATGCCCTGCAGGCAGAGGGACTTGGCACGCTGCCCAGACCCGGACTGGGGACAGCTCCTGCCCCTCCCTACTCTGCCTTTCACAGTGGATGGCAGGCCAAAAGGAGGCCACAGCTCCAGGAGACTCTGAAAGACTGTTTCGTGAGCTGCTGTTAAGTTGGCCCCCGACTGATGGTGACCCCATGCACAAGGGAACGAAACACTGCCTGGTCCTGTTCCATTTCCATGATCAATTGCGATCGGACTATTGTGATCCATGGGGTTTTCATAGGCTGATTTCGCCAGGCCCTTCTTCCTAGTCTGTCTTTGTCTGGAAGCGCCACTGAAACCTGTCTAGCATCATAACAACATGCAAGCTGCCACTGACAGACGGGTGGTGGCTAGGCTTGAGGTGCCTTGGCTAGGAATCGAAACTGGGCCTCCCACGTAGAAAGTGAGAATTCTGCCCCTGAACTACCACTGCCCCCTTTTGAAAAGATTTAACAGATTAGAAGCTGTGTATCAACATAAAACTAAAAATCAAACCTGCTGCCCTCGAGTTGATTCCGACTCATAGCGGCCCTATAGGACAGAGTAGAACTGCCCCATCGGGTTTCCAAGGAGCAGCTGGTAGAATCAAACTGCTGACCTTTTGGTTAGCACCCAAGCTCTTAACCACTGCACCATTAACATAAGGGCTACAGAATCCAGAATCAGTGCTCTGGAGTGGATGGTCCCACTCCCTCTCTCTCTCCCTCCTCCCTTCTTCTCCTCCTCCTTCCCCAGTCACTTCTTAAAAGCAAACATTTTATTAGCGAACATCTCTCCAACAGTTCCTAAGATTTGGCCATTCTGGTTTCCTAACATTTGAAAAACTATTTCAGCAACTGCCATACTTCTAAAAAGGCAAACAAACCTTTGCCCTAACACATCATTTTCAGACAAGCAGCTTCTATTTTTCAGACAGCCTCAGCAGCTTTTTTCCCAAGTACTCCAAAAATGCTACCTAAGAGCCCCCAGTCTGCTCCTGTGACTCTGCCTCCTGCTGTAATACTTACAGAGGGTGGCTGGGTGCCAGGGCTATGCTCAGTCCTAGGCAGCGGCTGGACAATTCACCTCCCCTTCCCACGTTTAAGAGAGACTTGTGGCTGCATCCTGAGGACTATGAATTAAATGATGCAAGAAACAGAAGATAAATAAAAACCTTGGATCACAAACATAGGAAGGCCCTTTGAAACAAATGCTAAAATATACCTATGTGATGTCTTAGTGTCCTCGGGCTGCCGTAACAAAGCCCCACAAAGTGGGGGGCTTTAAGAACAGAAATGTATTGTCCCACAGTTCTGGAAGCTCCAAGTCTGAATTCAGAGAATGGGCAGGACTCTGCTCTCTCTAACCACTGTAGGGGAAGATCTTCCTGTCAGCTTCTGGTAGCCCCAGGTATCTCTTGCTGTTTCATGGTTGACAGTCATAGCTTCACATGCTGTCTTCATCCTGTGTGACTCTGTCTCCCTATCTGTTCTCCCCTTTTATAAGACACCACTCAGAAAGCAATAGGACCCACCCTACTCCTGTATGATGTTAATTGATAACATCTTCAAAGAAAAACCGTATTTGCAAATAAGGTTACATTCACAGGTACAGAAGTTAGGACTTAACATATTTTTGGGGGGGACACAATTCAATCCATAACAGATGGGTTTGTTCCTATATGGAAGGAGTCACCCTAAGTGCACAGACTAAAAAGCTGTGTAGCCACAATGGTTAAGAGCAGAGACTCTGCAGCCACAGGGCCTGGTTCAAATCTTCGCTCCACCACTTACAGGCGATTTTCTCTATGCCTCGATTTTCCTCACCTGTAAAACAAGAGTGATGATGGTAACACCGACCCTCAGGGCTGCTTACGGATTAAATGATTCAATAAATGAACATATGTAAGCTGCTGGGGAAAGTGCTTTGATGGCAGTGAGTGTTGTGCAAGTGTTTGCTTACACCACCACCACCATCACCCTCACCATTACCATCATCATCATCAACACTGAGACTATACTGAACTTTAGGCTAAGAACATTTCTAGTTTGTATAAATTCAAACCAAGAGTACGCTACTCTGACTTCACTAAGCACATCACCCAGCTCCGCCTACAGCCCTGCAGAAAAGGTTTAACAATTAGGGCAGGAGAGAAGTATATTATGCGACACCCAGCAAAACCGCGGGTGCTCGGGTCAGACTGTGAGCAGCACAGCCAAGCTTCTTCCAGGGAAGCTGTCAGTGACCACGCCATGCACACGTCTCACACCCTGTGGCTGTCAGAGCCCCCAGCTCCAGGCCACAGAGGCTATAGTTGCTGAGAAATTCCACCCTAGACTCTTGGTCATGCCTGGTTGAGGGCTACAGTCCCTACAAAAAAAAAAGGCCAAACCAGTTACCACTGAGTTGATGCTAAGTCTTTGTGAGCCCATGTGTGCCAAGTAGAACTGTGCTCCATAGGGTTTTCAATGGCTGATTTTTCAGAAGTAGATCACCAGGCCTTTTTCCCAAGGTGCCCCTGGGTAGACCCAAACCTCCAACCTTTCTGTTAGCAGCCAAGCACGTTAATGCTCTGCACCACCTAGGGCCTCCCACAGCATCATCGTTATCGGATTCCCTCCCGGCCTTTCACCTCTCCTCCCCGAAGTCTAGCCAACAGCCCTCTACCCAAACCAGCCACGCCTGAGCCACTTCTCCTGCATAACTTCCCCTCTCAAAGGGCTACAGGTAAAGAATATTTGCTCTTCCCATCATAAAGTGTTAGAAGTGAACTTGAAAGCATTCCTTTGGAGGTATTTCCCAATCCCCTTACCTCCCCAGCCCCACACACACAGCACAGCAAGCATGGGCTGCCTCCCACCTCCTTTAGCTCTTCGTCCTCCTCCTCCTTCCTCCTGTCCCTCTGAGCTTTGGACATGGCCTCTATCATCCTGCAGGTGATGTCTTTACCCTCAGCTCCCCCAACTATTCTCCCTTAATAACAACTGAAAATGTCCCCTCTTCCATAAACCCCCCTGAACATGACCCCAGGCACTTTTTTTAAGTATAGGGGAGGAGACGGTCAGAAATGCAAATGACTGTGTTCTGCAGGTGGGCTGGAAGGCATTCCCAGGGTATGGACCTTTTCCTCCAGTTCTGTCCACAGCCTCTTCCCAGAGTGCCCATAAAAATCTCAAGAACCCTAAATAACTTCATCCGACTCTAGCTAAGTTATAAAAGAAGAAAAAGAGGAAGAGAAGGGGGAGGGAAAGAGTACGGAGGAGAAGGGGAAAAGAAGGAGGGGGAGGGAGTGAAGAGAGTGAGGAAGGAGAAGAAAGGAGAGGGGGAAGAAAAGGGGAGAAGGATTGTTATGTATTAAATTGTGTCCCCCCAAAAGATGTGTTGAAGTCCTAATCCCTGCACTGGTCAATGAGATCTTGTTTGTGGAAATAGGATTTTCCTCTGTAGATGTTATCAGTTAAATTAATGAAGTCTTACTGAGTAGGGTCCCATCTGAGTGACATTTTATAAAAGAGAAGGACAGCCCCAGAGGTACACAGAAGAAAGGGGCCATGTGAAGATCCATCTACAAGCAGCAAAGGAACACCAAGCATTGCTGGCAGCCACCAGAAGCTAGGGGAGAGGTATGAACAGTTCCTCTCTCGATGCCCTCAGAAGGAATCAACATGGCTGATACCCTGATTTGGACTTCCAGCCTCCAGTACTGTGAGACAATAAATTCCTGTTCTTTAAAGCCATCTACTTTGTGGCATTTTTGTTATGGCAGCACAGGAAACTACAACAAGGAGAAAGAGGGGAGGGGAAGGAGGAGGGGGAAGAAGAGAGAGAAACCAGAGTGTTAACTTTTACCCACTGCCACCTAGAGTCTACCCAACCACCCTTGTCTGCATCACCCACGATCTCCTCATTGCCAAGTCCTTTGCCACTGCCTAGGTCTCTTCATTTAACACAGCTAAGGATACCTGTTGTTCTTCTTCTTTTTTAAATTTTTTTAAGTTGTCAGCTTCATTGGGGAATAAGTTATGAACAATAAACTATTTGCAGTGTATCATTCCATGAGTTTTGACAACTGGTTACACTCATGAGCCCACCATTACAACCAAAATGCAGAAAGCTTCCATCACCTCCAAAGGAGCTTTCATCTCCTCTTACAGTTCATCCTCCCTCCATCCCAAACCCCAGTTTTTGTCTGTAAACTAGTTTGCATTTTATAGAAATGAAATAATTATTTACTCTTTTTTGCCTGGCTTATTTCACCCAACTTAATGTTTTTGAGATACATCAATATTGTTGAGCACATCAGTAGTCTGATCCTACATATTACTGAGCATTGTTCCATTGTATGGATATACCACGATCTGGTATGGAAGAAGGTTCTACAGGTTCTTCTTTTAGAACTGGAAAACCATCCAGATTTGGGGGAATTAGGGGAGACAAGAAGCACTTGAGCAAGAGGGGAGCCTAGGATGCTGCTTTATACACACACACATACACAGACACACACATGCATACAGATACACAGACACATATGCGCAAAGACACACACAAGTAGACACATACACAGACACACACATGCTTAGATACACATGCACACAGTCACACAGACACAGGCACACACACACATGCAAACAGACATACTGACACACATGTACACACCGACACACATGCACAGACACACATGAACACAGAGACACACATACACACATGCACACAGACACACAGAGACACGTATGCACACACAGGCACACACGCACACAGACGCATAGATTCATATACACACACAGGCACACACAGGCACACACACACAGACTCATATACACACACAGACACATACACACAAACACATGCACACACAGACACACAAGCGCAGACAGACTTGTATGCACACAGACTCATATGCACAGACACATATGCACATGCACACCCACGCACATGCACACACACAAACACACAAGCACACACACAGATTCATACGCACACACAGACACAGACACCTAGGAGACAGGTTAAAATAGCAATAGAAAGAAAAGAAACAATATTTCCAGTGAGCTTGGAAAGTAGACTTTACATAACTAGCCACTTGATTTATGAGAGACTTTTAAGGTAGGAAGACAACAAAGATGGATAGTTCTTTACTATTTTCTTCTTCTCTTCCCCCCACTGAACTGCTAGAGCAGGTTTCTGAGGGGATTGGCAGCAGCCCTGAAGACAGAAGGCTCCTGGCTCCAGAGCTCGTGCCAAGGGTCACCATCACAGGGGCAGCGCATTGCAGCTCTGCTCTGAGTCCCTGCCCCCATCCCCCCTGGGCCGTAGCTTTCAGCTTCCCCTCTCCTCATGCCCCCTCTGGCCTGCACCAGAGATGGTGGCAGATGGACACACATTTTGTAATTATCACCATAGCTAGGCATCTGGTCCCTTTCCCAAGTCATTCAAAATAATTAATCTGTTGTACTCATTGATAATAATGTGCTGCCTAGAAAAAGATGGGTCCATTGGAAAGTAGGAAAAGGAGAAATTGTAGTCTCAGTGCAAATCACTGATTTGTGCATAATTATACTGCACTTATGTCATTCTGCAAGCATGTCAAGTCATTTAAAAAGATAAACAAGCTACATGGTTATTACGTGGTGCCCGTTTGATTGAATTATTTTCTGACAAAAAGACATTTCAAAGCAATGCTTAGAATCACTGCTCAGGGAGTGGCTTCACCAACCACAGTAGCTCTGTAAGTCATGCTAGCTCCTATGAAGGGAGTCCAGCAGAACTCTAGGTGCTGAAGCTGCTTTTCCAGAAAATTTGTCACCTACCTCTTAGGCAGCATTCGAGAGTGGGATGAAACGAGAAACAGCAGGTAAGGATTCCAGAGGAGGAATACCTGTGCTGTGCTCTGTGGCCTCAGCTTCCACAGACCACATGGATCATGCAACTGCCCTGTGTGCCTTCTCCTCTTTGTCCCCAAGGAAATACACCCCAAAAACCGAACCCGTTGTCACTGAGTTGGTTCCGACTTACAGCAACCCTATAAGACAGAGTAGAACTGCCCCGTAGGGTTTCCGAGGCTGTAGATCTTTATGAGAGTAGACTGCCACATCTTTCTCCCACAGAGAGGCTGCTGGGTTCAAAGTGTCAACCTTCTGGTTAGCAGCCAAGCACTTAACCCCTGCACCACCAGGGCTCCTTAATGAATACACTAGTCATTCCCTTAACATGCATATTCATAGGAGCCATCTGCTCCTGGCCCTGAGCCTCACTGCCAAATGACAGCCAATGGAGTCAGCTCATGGAAGCTTCAAGAAGCTACCCGACACTTCATCCAAAAACCCTGACATTCAACATGGGAATCAGGCAAGATGAGAATGTGGGTAGAGGGAGAGAAGGATTTCTAGACCCACAAAAGTTTAGATAAGTGAGGAGAATAGAAGGTAGCAGGTACCACTTTGAGAAGGTGATAGCAACACCCGGAAAACATTCCAAATGGCAAAATGGCCTCACCCAAAGAAGTAACTACGCGTTTTAGAATCACACTGTAAACCTTTATTAATTGACTGTACGGGTCACACAGGAGGCCAAACAGGCAAGCGGCAAATCAATACTGAAGAATATTCTTCAGGGGAGTCCCCCAGCCCAGGGTGACGCAGAGATTTGCTCCCCACAGTCACGGGAAGGAATCAGCCCCAAGGGCAAGCCACAGTCAGGCACCACTGAAATATTTCATTCCCCCTTTTTTGTAGGGGGAAGGGAATGTTGTTTACCTTTGAGAGCTGGTTTGCTGACGGGGCACACCAGACCTTATTCCATTTTTCATTACCTGAAAAGAGGCTTATGAATCTGCTATGGCTAAGGGCTTGTTTCCGCTGCTGTTATAATGGCTTGTGCGACAAAAATTCCTGAAGGTCGTAACTGCATCCTGGTTATTTTTCCTCCTTTAACTTAAAACCACTGACACTACATTGTCCATTTATTTTCTTGTCAATCCGCCTTTAAAGATTAATTTGTTCTGGTGGTGAAAGCAGCCACATTCATTTATTTTAGAGACTCAGACCACTGCCCTAAGACTAATTTATTTTTTACCCAAATTCTAACCTTTATTTGTATGCAGCAAAACAGTTCACGTGCCCTCATCACATTCAGACTTACTGGCGTTTAATTCTTCCCTCACTCACTAATAGGTTTCTCAGAATCTGTCCACTAACAATTCAGACAATATAAAATAAAAGCCACAAAAAAAAAAAAAGTCCAACCACAGCAGATAATAAATGAGGTAAATTCAGCACAATTATAATCTCCCACTTTATAACCCCACACGTCTGTCAGGTTGTCATACTGTGAGGGCTTGTGTATTGCTGTCATGCTAGAAGCTATGCCACCAGCATTCAAATACCAGCAGGGTCACCCATGGCGGACAGGTTTCAGCTGAGCTTCCAGACTAAGACAGACTAGGAACAAGGACCTGGCGGTCTACTTCTGAAAAGAATTAGCCATTGAAAACCTTATGACTAGCAGTGGAACACTGTCTGATTTGGATCCACAATCAATAGCCATGGAAGCAGCAGTCAAGAAATCAAAAGACGCATTGCATTGGGGAAATCTGCGGCAAGAGATCTCTTTAAATGTTAAAAAGCAAAGATGTTACCTTCGGGACTAAGGTGCGCCTGACCCAAGCCATAGTGTTTTCAATCACCTCATATGCATGCGAAAGCTGGACAATGAATAAGGAAGACTGAAGAAGAATTGACGCCGTTGAATTGTGGTGCTGGCGAAGAACACTGAATATACCATGGACTGGCCAAAGAATGAACAAATCTGTCTTGGAAGAAGTACAACCAGAATGCTCCTTGGAAGCAAGGGTAGCAAGACTGTGTCTGACATACTTTGGACATGTTGAGAGGAAGGATCAGTCCCTGGAGAAGGACATCATGCTTGGTAAAGTACAGGGTCACTGAAAAGAGGAAGTCCCTCAATGAGATGGACTGACACAGTGGCTACAATAATGGGCTCAAGCATAACAACGATTGTGAGGATGGTGCAGAACCGGGCAGTGTTACGTTCTGTTGTGCATGGGGTCACTATGAGTTGGAACCTACTCGACAGCACCTAACAACAACAAAATTTCACCAAGGTTCCCATCATCAAAAAAGGAGAATATTATTTGCTCCAAATACCTGAATCTTGCCTCAGTAAAAGAAACCCACTTCCAAACATTTTGAAATGTGTCTTTGGTTGTGACTTCCATTGTTAAGGATACAGAAATTCAAAAGTCATGTCTCAAATTGTCTTTCAATCATATTAAATCACATCCATTCCTAAGTCTGGATAAGTTGAAACACAAGAATGTGAAGCTGTCTTAATGTAGGGTTGATTGGCTTTTAAAACATGATCATTCATTCTGAATTTCATAAAAAAAAAAGTCATAAAATCACAGTCAATCCTTTGAAAATGCCAAACTGGTCCACTGAACTTTAAAGCCTGTGACTCCTCCATCTCGTCCTTTATAAAAATAACAATACTCTTAGGTGGTGCAATGGTTAATGCTCTGGGCTCCTAACTGAAAGGTTGGCAGTTCAAGTCCACCCAGAGGCACCTCAGAAGAAAAGTCTGGCAATCTACTTCCAAAAAATCAGCCCTTGAAAATCTACGGAGCACAGTTCTACTTTGATACACATGGGGTCCCCATGAGTTGGAACTGACTTGATGATAAAACAATGACAATTACTGGGAAGAACAGCATCTCTTTCTTCTTCTTCAACCTCCTTATACCATCATCATGTTATCTTCATCATTATCATTATTACTATGGTCTTCCTGCTTCTAAGAGGGCTGAGTAAAGGTCAGGAAACACATTCAGTTTTGTTCCATGGCTGCATGTCATTGGCAAGTTTCCCTAACACTTCTGGGTTGGTTTTCCTCAATGGAGACAATCTTAATCAACTCTGTAAGTATTAGAGAGAGGGGCTTGTGCTCACCTAGCGCAATTTCAGAGGAAGGCCATGAGAAAAGAGCACAGGATTTAGAGTCAAATGGCAACCAAACTGAGAGCAAATGGCAGCTCCACTGCTCACTGGTTCTTTTACCTGGGTATGCTGTTGTTGTTGTTAGGTGCCATCGAGTAGGTTCCGACTCATAGCAACCCTCTGCACAATAGAAAGAAACATTGCCCGGTCCTGCACCAGCCTCACAATCACTGCTATGTTGGAGCCCATTGTTGCAGCCACTGTGTCAATCCATCTCGTTGAGGGTCTTCCTCTTTTTCACTAACCCTCTACTCTACCAAGCATGATGTCCTTCTCCAGGGACTGGTGCCTCCTGATAACATGTCCAAAGTATGTGAGACAAAGTCTCACCATTGTCACTTTTAAGCAGCATTCTGGCAGTACTTCTTCCAAAATAAATTTGTTCATTCTTCTTGCAGTCCATAGTATATTCAATATTCTTCATCAACACCATAATTCAAATGCATATAACTGGGCATAAAGAGCCCTAATGAAAGTGTACCAGCAATTGGCATTAAAAAAAAAAACTGCCATCAAGTCAATTCTGACTCATAGCAACCCTATAGGATGGAGGAGAACTGCCCCATAGGGTTTCCAAAGAGTGGCTGGTGAAATCGAACTTCCAACCTTTTGGTTAGCAGCTGAACTCTTTAACCACTGCACCACCAGGTCTCCTGGGACCAAAATCTCTGTCTACTAGTGTAAAAGGAGCCCTGGTGGGGCAAACAGTTAAGCCCTCAGCTCCTAATCGAAAGTTTGGTGGTTCGAACCCACCCAGCCACTCCATGAGAGAAAGACCCCAGTGATCTGTTCCCATAAAGATTACAGCCAAGAAAACCCTATGGGGCAGTTCTACTCTGTCACACTGGGCAGCTATGAGTCAAAAATTGACTTGATGATGTCCAAAAATAATAACTAGGGTAAAGCTAAGTATACTTAAAGTATAAGCCAAAAAAAAAACAAACCCGTTGCCATCAAGTCGATTCCGACTCATAGCAGCTCTATACGACAGAGTATAACTGCCCCACAGGGTTTCCAAGGCTATAAATCTTTAAGGAAGCAGACCACCATATCTTTCTCCCTCAGAGCGGCTGGTGGGTTCAAACTGCAAACCTTTCAGTCAGCAGCCGAATGCTTAACCACGGTGCCACCAGGGCTTCAAAGTTATAGATGTCCTAAAACCACATTCCATTAAGCAATTTGCTTCCTAACTCAGAGAACCATTGAATAAGCTAACAGTGTGGCATTTCTATCCTTTTATTCCTATTTTAATATTTTTTTGAGCACTTAAATTCTCACCACTGTTAACTGTGGCCTTATCCCTGACCAGAAGAGGGATTGTTTTAAAAATGGACATAGAATTCACTGCTGAGTCTCAGTCCCTGGATTAGTCACAGGCACAGAGATGTTCAAAAAACATTTGTCAAACAAAGGCATAGAAAGAACATAGCAAAATGCCAGCTGTGTCTCCCCCAGTCACCCACGTGGCTTTTCTATATCATAAATACCCAGCTTATATTTTCTCTCCACTGCAATCAATCAGCTCAGTGAACAGGGACATGAGTCTGTCCATGTACTTCCATGTAGGCATAAGCTGAGTAATAATTTTAAATGATAGACTAAAATACTAAATGGATAGAGATCTAACATGAACAGGACGAGCTGACAATGGCCACCACCAAACTTCTCAGAAACGAAGTCACCATGGCGATTCTCCCTTCCTAACACCAACACAGAGTAACAGAGCAGTCCTGACTTCAGAAAACACAGTCAATTTCTGTTTACAAACCAGCATCAGACATCCCTTTCCTTCACCAATACATGACCTTGACACTTCCATGACCCAGCAGATGACTGAGACCCGAAAATGCCTCCCATCACCTACTTGCAAACTTAGTCATCCTGGATGAAGCCCTGATGCATATCAATTAGAGGCTTTGATTTTAAATGCCACAAAGTCTATTTTATAAAAATGAAACAAACCTACGGAAGGAAAAGTCTTGTTTATCAGAGAGCGATGGGGAAGCCACCTTCGATTAAAAAAAGAGATTTTTCAAAGCCCGTTGACTGGGCTGACAACTCCCCTAGCAGATGGTTGGGCAGATGCCCTCAAGTCCATATAAAATGCATTTTCTGTCCATTGTCCCAGTACAATGTGGGTGTTCCTGTGTGATCCAAAGATTTGACAACCATGCAGAGTAAGAGTGAGAACTAGGGAAAGAAACCATTTAAGAATTTCCAGAGAGATAAAGGACTATAGTGGAGGTTACAAATACGAATCTGTGGTCAAAATCCACTCCAGTAGCACCTCTTCTTAGCTTACCACTGTACCAGTGTCCTAGGAACTTCCCTCCCCTCCACTTCACTACCTAGGATTGGTTCTGTTAACTGCCAATCAAGCAGCCAGATGGTCAATATGGTGGTCACAAAGCTCCTCCGGCTAGCTGGCGCCGACACCCCACCCCTGATTTTTACCATGCCTACTAGACTATTACTACTACTGATCATTCAAATCCAAATGATATCCAAATGAAAATTATTCCTTTTCTTCTTGCATTATATAGAAGAAAACATCCTTTCTCTACCCTTAAGTTTGCTCTATTTCAACATCAGCTATATCAGAAATGGCAACTGGGGAAAAAATTTATTCAACGGGAAAAAAACTAAAACACCATTCTTCTCAATCACTAATACGTTAGTGTGGTCACCACAATTATAATTAGCTAAGGCCACTGTATTTTGAAGCGTCCAAATCAGGAAAGATACAGATGTCAAGAGTCCACAGTTTTGTAATATGAATCAAAATGGGGAAGGGGGATGCACAAGTTCTTTCCTTATTAACCTGCAACCCACAGAGGATAACACCATGGACCCAAAGTGACACACCAAAACCATCATCCCTTCTGGGTAATTAGCAGCACTAACCACCACCACCATTGCCACTGAGTCTACTCCAACTCATGGCGACTCCATGTGCATCAGGGTTTTCAATGCCTGATTTTTTGAAAGTAGATTACCAGGCCTTTCTTCGAAGCCACCTCTGGGTGGATTCAAACCTCCAGACTTTGGTTAGCAGCGCAGCTTGTCAACCATTTGCACCACCCATGGACTCCGTGGATAATTAGCAGATTCTTTAAAGTCTACTCTCCAGATTTAATAATTCAAGAATATCATTACTGGTGAATTTGGGCATTTTGCATATTAACGTTTCCTGAGTTGCAATTGGCTCAACAGCAACTAAAAACAACAACAAATGTAATGAAGAAGCATTCCCTCCTATAGAATCCGAGTCAACGAACATGTTAAGGACCTACTATGTGGTAAGCTTTACATTACGTGTTTTCAAACATATCTTGACTTCTCCACTTATTAACTGTCTGACCTTTGACAAATTACATAGCCTTTCTATGCTTTGATTTCCTAACTGATAACAGTAGTATTAACCTCATATCATTGTTGTGAAGATGAAATGAGTTAACAGGTATAATGTGATTAATTGGTGCCTGGCATATATTAAGTTCCTCTTGGTCTATGTACAGGCTCCACAGGAGCACAATTAAGTGTTCTGGAAGTTCATAGACCAACAGGTAGTCATTCAAAAAGAACAAGGGGATACTGCGTGGTTTAAAATCAGGAAAGGTATGTGTCAGGGGTGTATCCTTTCAGCATACTTATTCAATCTGTACGCTGAGCAGATAGTCCAAGAAGCTGGACTATAGGAAGAAGAACAAGGCATCAGGATTGAAGGAAGACTCATTAACAACCTGTGATATGCAAATGACACAATCTTCCTTGCTGAAAGTGAAGAGGACTTGAAGCACTTACTGATGAAGATCAAAGACTACAGCCTTCAGTATGAATGGCACCTCAGTATAAAACAAAAATCCTCACAACTGGACCAATAAGCAACATCATGATAAACAGAAAAGATTGTCAAGGATTTCATTTTACTTGGATCCAAAATCAACACCCATGGAAGCAGCAGTCAAGAAATCAAACGACATAATGCAATCTGCTGCAAAAGACCTCTTTAAAGTGTTAAAAAGCAAAGATTTCACTTTAAGGACTAAGATGCACCTGACCCAAGCCATGGTATTTTCAATTGCCTCATATGCATGCAAAAGCTGGACAATGAATAAGGAAGACTGAAGAAGAATTGCTGCATTTGAATTACGGTGCTGGTGAAGAATATTGAGCACACCATGGACTGCTAGAAGAATAAACAAATCTGTCTAGGAAGAACTACAGCCAGAACGCTCCTTAGGAGCGAGATGGCAAGACTTCATCCCACGTACTTTGGATATGTTATCAGGAGGGACCAGTCCTTGGAGAAGGACATCATGTTTGGTAAAGTAAAGTGTCAATGGAAAAGAGGAAGACCCTCAACGAGATGGACTGACACAGCGTCTATAACAATAGGCTCAAACAGCAACGATTGTGAGGACGGTGCAGGACTGAATGGTGTTTCATTCTGTTGTATACAGGGTCGCTGACCCGACGGCACCTAACATCAACATATATTAAGTGCTTAATAATTATTTACTTCCTATTATTGTTACTACTATGACTAACATTATCGTCATTGCAAATAATCCTTATCCTCACAAAAATCCTAGGACGTGGTTATTATTGCCTCCATTATAGAGCAGAAATGCAAGCTCGGAGGGGTTAGGACACACAGCTACAGCGGGTGCCCAAGACCCCTGACTCAAAGTCCAATACTCTTTCCACCATCCACCCTACCTCTGTAATTTAAAAAAAAAAAAAAAGCAAACCAGCTGCCATCAAGTCAATTCCAACTCATGGCAACCTCCTGTGCTTCAAAGTAGAACTGTGCTTCATAAGGTTTTTAAGATTGTGACCTTTCAGAAGCAGATCACTGGGACTTTCTTCCAAGGCACCTCTAGGTGGATTTGAACCACCAACCTTTCAGTTAGTAGCCAAGCGCTTAACCATTTATGCCACCTCTGCAATGACAGGCTACAAATAATTGTATTTGAATCAGCAAAGATGTCTTCCTTACATTTCTAACTTCAAAATGGCATAATAATTGCATGTAAAATTCTTTTGATCAATAAAACAACACCTCCACAGAAGGCCACTTAATAAAAGAACATTAATTATTAAGCATTTGGTATCAATAGGACAAACTCCTTTCATGTCTTAAATCTTTTGCCGACTCGAGTATTGTAGGAAGACTGGCATTACGGAAAGCAAGAGCCCAAGATCAGATGTCAGGAAACTGAAGGGTAAGTCCTGGTACCATTTCTTACTCCCGTGAGATGCTGGGCAAGTCACCCAAACCCTATTGACTTCAAGGGACCATTGTGAAGATTAAATAAGATAATGTGTATCTTAGTTATCTCGTGCTGCTATAACAGAAATACCAAAAGTAGATGGCTTTAACAAACCTATTCTCTCACGATCTAGAAGTCTGAATTCAGGGTGCCAGCTCCAGGGGAAGGCTTTCTCTCTCTGTCAGTTCTAGGGGAAGGTCCTTGTCATCAATCTTCCCCTGGTCTAGTAGCTTCTCACTGTGGGGATCCCGGGTCCAAAGGATGTACTACACTCCCAGCCCTTCTTTCTTAGTGGCATGAGGTCCCCCTCCTCTCTGCTCTATTGTCTCCTTTATATCTCAAAAGAGACTGACTCAAAACACTACCTACTCCTGTAGATTGAGTCCTGCCTTGTTAGTATAACTGCCTAATCCTGCCTCATTAACATCACAGAGGTTAGGATTTACAATACATAGGATAATCAAATTACAAAATGATAAAGCCAAGTTGATGTACTTTTGGGGGGGACACAGTTCAATCCATGACAATGTGTCTTAGTGTGATGTGAACTACAGAGCTCTGGACAAACATAAGTTTTTTTCTTATTTTTTTTAACATGGCAAAATATACATAATGTAAAATTTGCCATTTTAACCAATGTAAGTGTACAATTCGGTGGCATTATTTTCACAACGTTGTGCACCCATTATCACTATTCATTTCCAAATATAAGCTATTATTTTTATCATTACAATCCAGATGACGGTAAAATTTGTTCGGTATGAACATAAATTGGAAGGCAAAGCTGTCTGGTCTTTTCTAAAAGGATCCTTTAATAGATAAATGAACTTGATCGAAATTCCTCAACATTGTACATCATGTCCCTTCCTAGAAATCATGAGCTAAAAAAGAACACAGAGGTGTTCACCTGTAAACTCTAGAACGTTTCCTTCTTTCTTCCATTGGAACTCTGAGGAACATTCAAATATCACATTCTGTGTTTCTAAAGCCTCTCTATAGAGACCAGAGGAGGAGTACTTTTGTTCCAGGGGGAAGAATCACCACGTGCATTTGACCATATGGCTGTTAACAGGTGTAAATATTTTGCTCCCTAGATATTGCAAAAACTGGGAGAAAATGGACGTGCCCACCTACAGCTGGCCTCCTACAGAGCCAATCAGAAGAGAAAACTGCTAGCCCAACATTTCCCACCTGTCACGGATTGAATCAGGTCCTGGTGGTACAGTGGTTAAGTGTTTGGCTGCTAGCCAAAAGGTCGGTGGTTCAAACCCACCAGTCGCTCTGCTTCCATCAAGATTTACAGTCTTGGAAACCCTATGAAGCAGTTCCACTCTGTCCTATAGGGTCGCTATGAGTTAGAATCAACTCAGTGGCAATGGGTTTGGTTTGAGTTTGGTATGGATTGAACTGTGTCTCCCAAAAGCGTGTGTTGGAATCCTAACCCCTATACCTGTGGCTGTAATCTCATTTGGGGATACGGTTTTCTTTGTTTTGTTAATGAGGCCACATCAGTGTAGGGTATGTCTTAAACCTACCCACTTTTGAGATCTAGGCAGTTCCTGGGTTAGGAACGTCTGGCTTAACATACAACCCATAGTTACGAACAAACCCCTGTAAAGCCTATTATATTAGAAATTCGAGGTACATACAATGACTCATAAAAACAAATGGGCGCTACTTTGTGACACACATCAAAACGCTATTATTACTCTATTATTATGTTAAAGATGTTTTAGTGTATCTGAAAGTGTTTCTTTAATGTTTTTTATGCATAGAAAGGTACACTATGTACAATATACTAAGACAAACATTTGACTAACTAAAGTTAGATAAAAACTGTACCTGTTACAATTTACATATAAATTTGACTCAAAGACAGATTTAGGAAAGGAACGCGTTCATAATCCGGGGACTGCCTGTATAAAAAGCAGATTAGGCACAGAGGAGCAGGCACAAAGGAGAAGATACACGCCACATGGAGATCACCAAGGAAGCAAGGAATGTCGGGTCTACAGAATTGAAAGAGATCTTCCCCAGAGACAGCAGACAGCATCTTCCCCTAGAGCTGGTGCCCTGATTTCAGACTTTTAGCCTCCTAATCCATGAGAAAATCAATTTCAGTTCTTTAAAACCATCCACTTGTGGTATTTCTGTTATAGCAGCTCTAAGAAACTAAGACATCATCCAAAAACTAAAACACGAGCTTCTCCACCTAGAAGGAGAACCAAAGAAAAAACCCATTGCCTGTGAGTCGATTCTGACTCATAGCAACCCTACAGGACAGAGTAGAACTGCCCCATAGAGTTTCCAAGGAGTGCCTGGTGGATTTGAACTGCCGACCTTTTGGTTAGCAGCTGTAGCTCTTAACCACTACACCACCAGGGTTTCCGATCCAAAGAAAAAGGGGTGATAAAGCGATTACATGGCATGTCTACAGCTACCAGCCTGTTTCTCCTCCCATCAGCAACCCCTGTCCCACATCATATGTTAATTTGTTGGCATAATCCATCACCTTTCTTGACTACAATCCTACTAGTCTTCTTTGTCTAACCCTTCACAACAATTTAAAATTGCTCTTCAAATATCTAACTGCTTTAAACTCTT
>NW_004443938.1:21531640-21532577 GCF_000243295.1 Trichechus manatus latirostris
ACTAGAAGTCACGTAACAATAGATATAACAATTTTAAAATCGAAGTTTAATAATGACTTCTATCCTAGAATTCTATGTCATCTAAATTATTGATCAAGACATTTTTATATATGCACCCTTTCCCAACAAGGGCCTGGATGATATACTCTAACAAAAATGAGGAAGACTTGAGATTTTAGAAATTAGGCATCTAACACAGGAAAGCAGTGAAGAGAAATCTCAGGACAGTAGCTAATCAGCAGACCCAGAAAATAACTTCTCCAGATTATATAGGGGCTTCCAGAGAAAAGTCTTGGGGAGAGATGATGGTAATGATATGATTGAGCATACAGGAACTATACTGACAATATGTATTATTCGACAAAGATACTGGAGAGTTCAACAAAAATTAGCAATAAGTACTAGACGAAATGAAAAGCAAGGTAGTCATCAACTCCAGAAAAACAAACGGCTCAAACATAGCAGCGATTGTGAGGATGGCGCAGGACTGGGCAGTGTTTCGTTCTGTTCTACATAAGGTGGCTATGAGTTGGAACCGACTCGATGGCACCCAACAACAAGAAGAGAGGAGTCACCGTCGTATTTCACTGTTTGGCTTAGGATTCAAAAGTATTTGTTTAAATCATAATGTTGTAAACCTCAACAACTGATTTAACAAAATATTGTGACACAGCAGAGGGGATGGAGGAAAGGAAATCGTATGGAGAACAAGAGCTATCATCTTTTCCGTTAAGTTAACAAATGGGGGGAAAAAAAGCAGTAAAAGCATACTTAGAAATACAAGGGTAACCAGCAGAGAAACAGCTAGAAGTGTTACTCTATATAAGAATATATAAACATAATATATTAATATAAAACATATACCTCTAAGAAGGAAGACTGAGGGTGGGGCAAGAAATTAAAATTAAGTATCTCTATAACTACAAGATGTAAGCAA
>NW_004443938.1:21533412-21553204 GCF_000243295.1 Trichechus manatus latirostris
TTAAAATTAAATATAATTTTTAAAATGAAATTAAAAATCGTTTCATCTGTATAGTATTATTTTAAGCATGGTGAATCAAGGTTTCTTATTGACTATCTAGAATCACACTTGTTTATCCTAGCACCAGTTGGTCATTTGAAGATATAAAAGGTTGTATCCTTAACAGGCAGAAATGCTTTGTTCTTCAGGCAATGCATACATACACAGACACACATACATGCACCCTTCAAGGAAAAAAAAATTTTAATAGGAGATTTATAATTTTGTATTACCATAGCACTGGAAACTAAATCTGACACTTGACAACCAGGTTATGAATATCTCACAGAGGAAAAGAAAAGGGCCTATGTTAAGGAAAGATGGGAGATATTAGGGTATCCATTAGGTTGTAGGAGTCCTTGTGTGGTGCAAACAATTAATGTGCTAGCTGCTAAATGAATGGCTGGAGGTTCGAGTCCACCCAGAAGTACCTCAAAAGAAAGGGCTGGCGATCTACTTTCAAAAGATCACAGCCACTGCAAACCCTATGCAGCACGTTTCTACTCCAACACATGTGGAGTCATCATAAGTCAGAACCCACTCCGCGACAACTGCTTTGGTTTGGGTTTGGTTTAGGTTATAGTTTGCAGGAAGATGTGGACTAGCTCAATAAGCTCAAACCCAGGACAGCCTTCCACAAGGGCCAGACCCCACCACTGCGGTTTTCCTTCTATTAACTGAACGCAACCCAGAGGGATCCAAATGATTTTAATCCCACCCATCTGGTCAGTGACTTTCTACCCCCCTTCATGCACAGACACACACACGCGCACACACGCACGCGTGCGCGCACACACATACACTCACACACACACCCCGCTTTCCTTTTAGCTGCCAACTTGGTCAATATTAACCTAAAGTTTCGACAGTGTATAAGAGGTGATAACGATTACACTGATGCGGACAGAGGGGTCTGGCCGGGGTTCAGCCGCGTGCCAGCTGTGATACAGCCTCTGCGGGCCTCCGTGTTCTCACCTGGGAATCAAGGCGCCATGACCTGAGCACAGCTGAAGCCCCGTTCAAGTTCTAAATTTTAAGAAAGCTTTTACTGTCCTTATATTTTCTATAGAAATATCATTGCCATCGAGTTGATTTCAACTCAGAGCAACCCTACAGGACAGGGTAGAACTGTCCTGTAGGGTTTCCTAGGCTGTAAATCTTTACAGAAAATATAAGGACAGACTGCCGTACCTTTCTCCCGAGGAGCGGCTGGCGGGTTCAAACCTCCAATCTTTCGGTTAGTAGTCGAGTGCTTAACCACTGTGCCACCAGGGCTCCTTTCTACAGAACTAGTGCCTGTTTTATCTTATTTTTAAAAAACTTTTATAACTAGGATGCTATTGCCTCCCAAATAATCCTACCACCAAAAAAAAAAAAAAAAAAAATCAGTAAACTGAGTCTGTTCACCACTCCAGGGACACTAGTAATTATTAACACATTGAACACATTCATACATTAAAATGTACCTTCGGATTGCTTTTAGTGATCATTTGCTATCGGTGATAAATAACTGCCATTAACAGTATTTATCAGTGAACAGTAAGGATAACAGCAGGTCAAAGGTCAACTGGTTTTAGGAACTCCCAAATGCAGATTTTAAAATGATAGATTTGACCTCCTCTGGAAAGGGAAATATTTTACTACTCTAGACTAAGGAAACACGAGACGTCTCAACATCCATCGTTAGAATGCTATACGGTGAGTGTTCTCTAATAGACAATATTTTATTAAATAGAACTACTGTCTAAGCAAGCTTATCGAAAACTTAATTTCATGAATGATACAATCCAAAACTGGTAAACGGATCTTTGGAGGCAGAACCAGCTCTCTCTCCCAAAAAGAGGCTGGGGAAACTCATGTTTGTAAGGTATTTTGAGAAGCGACAGTAGTCAAGAACCGCTGTTTCCCCAGAGACCGTTATGAATGTATACTCAGCACCTCAGCGCCTTCCTCTGCGAGCCACCAGTGCCCATGCCCTGAGCCGACACTGCCACAGGGCAGAATTCATTCACGCCAAGCTCTGGAGACCCAAGTGTAGGCAAGCTTTAGTTATCGGAAGGTTGTAGATTTTGAAGGCTGCTTACCTGTAATTTTAAAGCTCTCTCTTCTTCACTGTCTGCGTCAAGCAGATCGTCAATGTCAATTTCTACATCTGGCATTTCTTCTTCCTGGGGAGGAAGCAAGAAGGCATTTTATTAGTGAGAAAGTAATTGTACTGAACTAATTTAGATGAGTTAAATAAGTGACTAGATCATCAGCTGAAGGGCAATAACAGAGGAAGGAAGGATCCCTGGTGGTGCAGTGGTTAAAGTGCCTGATTGCTAACCGAAAGGTTAGTAGATCGAAACCACCAGTGGCTCTATGAAAGAAAGATGTGTCAGCCCTGGAAACCCTATGGGGACACTATGAGTCAGAATCGACTTGTCGGCAGTGGGTTTGGTTTGTGGGGACAGAGTAAGGAGGGGGGAAGGAGGAACTGGGGGAAGGAGGGGAGAGAGAAGGGGGGATAAGAAGAAAAGGCAAAGAGGGGAGAAGAGGGAAGGAGAGGAGAAAAAATGGAGGAGGGAGGGGAAAGGAGAAGGGAGAGAGGGAGGGAGGAGCCAAGAAGACTTAAGTCACAACAGCAGTAAAAAGTAATATTTCAAAAAAGACAATTTTCTACTTTTTAGCAGAAAACTGAACTTGTGAGTATAGAAAGGCATTGGCGGGTTATGGAAAGAGTAGTGAGACGTGCAGTTGGTGACTACCTGGCTCTTGTTGCGGGGCCCACATCTCTCCTCACAGCCCTGGGTCTGGGGAAAACCAATCCCACAGTGGGGCTCCTGAGGCAGGGCGCTCAGCTCAGGCCTGGGCATCAGCATTGCCCCATGAGGCACTGATGCCAGAGGGGACAAGGGATCCACCTGAAACCAGTGGGGGCTTCAGGAAAAGAAACTCTTCCATCAGAAGCACCCCCACCCTGAACTGAGAGAGGGCTGAGGAAGAACAAGCCCTGGCAGCCATCTTCCAACCATTAACAGAAGCAGAGTTTAGGGTGAGTCTGGCTCCATGGTGGGCAGAGCAGAGAGAAATATGAACACAGGGTTCTGGATAACAGCATCAAGTCACTGAGTCAAACCACCCTGAAGCCCACCCTGCCCATGAGCCAGTGATTCTCTTTTAGTGTTTCAGCAGAAGTCCCTGGGTGATGCAAATGGTTAAGGCAATTGTCTGCTAACCAAAAGGCTGAAGGTTCTAGTCCACCCAGAAGTGCCTCAGAAGAAAGCCCTGGCAATCTACTCCCAAAAGGTCACAACCACTGAAAACCCTACAGAGCACAGTTCTACTCTGACACACATAGGGTTGCCATGACTTGGAGTCGACTCAACGGCACCTGTTTTCTTGTTGTTTCAGCCACTTTGAGTTGAGCTTTCTATTCCTGCAACCAAACACACCCAGTAGAGAAAAGGGAGTGAGAAAATCTAACTGGAGTTTGGTGAAAAACTGCACTAATTGGGAATTTCTACTTCCAACACAAACTAGGTCTCTGCTACCTCTCACCTCTTCTGGCATCTGAGTCTTCTCTCCACCTCTCAGAACAGGACTTTAAACATCAAATTAAAATAGCATTGAAAAGAGTCCTAAAATTTTGCATTTATCTTTCCCAGGGCTTCAAACCGGTTCATTCCAGTTTGAACCCCCACTGGGAATTGCCTTTCTACCCCCAGATATACTGAATCAGAATCTACAGTTTAAGGAGATCCCCAGGTGATTCTTATGTATGATAAATTTTTGAGAACCACCGCTCTGCTAGTGGTTCTCTGAACTGATCCCTAAGGAGCAGCATTAGCATCATCTGGGAAATTGTTAGAAATGCAAATTCTCAGCAGGGGTTTGAACCGGAACAAACAGGTTCAAAGTCCTGATCTTTCCATTAGGAGCCACCTGCTCCACAGCTCCTCCTAGCCACAAGGAATGGCTGAGGGGTGTCTGTGCAACAGAGGGAGAGGCATCGTCTTCACTGGTCTGCGTAAGTTCTCACTGTCTGGTCTCCCTGTGCAAGGCTGGTGTCCTGAATATCTCCTTTCTAGTTAAGTGCATTTATTAAGATAATAGCACTCAACCTTTTTTTTTTTTCCCTGCCCCAACACAAACCTGGGGAATATGACATACTACCCTGAGGAACACTAGCTCCTGAGGCCAGGTCCTCCATGCACAGTAATCATTCCAGAAACGACACTCTCCTAAGTCCCCCGACAATAATGAGTTGGAATCAACTCGACCGCGATGGGTAGTGATTTATTCCTGCTCCTATGGAGAATTTGTTTAGATCCTTTTGCTCAGGTGTTACGTATACATAACCCACTTCAAAACCAGCATTTATCAATGTGAATATTGGTCTCATCTGCAAGGTTTTGTATTCCTCAACATAATTTTCACATTTGTACTTAAAAATCATTTATTCACCTATTAACAAGAGCTAATACTATAGAAATGGGAAGTTTCATTGTTTCGACCAGAATAAGGCTAAAGGATGATCACCTTTCTACCGCCAGGAGCAGGAGCTCTGGAGCCAGGGACGTCCTGGGTCAAAGGCCAGCTCTGCCACTAACTCACTGTGTGACTCTGGGCAAGTTTCTTAACCTCTCTGGCCTCAGTTTCCTTATCCATAAAACTGGGAAAGGAAATAACAACTACTTCATAAGGTTGATGTGTGGATTAAGTTAGTGAATTGATATCCATTTCTCAGACTAATACCAGGCCCACAGCTAACACTTCTGAATACTGATTATTATTTCTATACTGGAAGAGATGCGATCCATATTGAAAAGCTCAGATAAAACAGAGGTATAATTCTAAAATCCTTAGTCTTATTAGGGTCAAAATCTCTTAAAAAAATAAAATAATAATACGAACAAAAGACGAAAAAGCTTAACTCCTTAGAAAATGCTAATGACCTCAGAACTGGGAACCAGTGTTTCTTGCTGGATAATAGTGATAAAAAACAAAAAACAAACAAAAAAAAACCGTTGCCGTCAAGTCGATTCCAACTCATAGTGACCCTACAGGACAGAGTAGAACTGCCCGATAGGGTTTCCAAGGAGCAGCTGATGGATTCGAACTGCCAGTCTTTTGGTTAGCAGCTGAGCTCTTAACCACTGTGACACCAAAGCTCCAGACAATACTGGTAGGAGGGAAGTTAAAACATAATCACCTGGCCTCCCAGATGTCAGAAAAGCTGGAGATGGTTATCTGGCTAGGAAAATATCTGTGGGCATCTGCCATGCCCTAGGAACTCGGCCAGCATACAGAATGAATGCAGACACCCTGCCCCTCTGATTAGATGTTCCTGGCCCTGTGGCTTTTCCTTCCTTCAGAGAGTTCATCCTGCACTTGTACCCAGCCAGGCTGACTCAGACTGGTACAGAGCAGCTACTTAAAATGAGATGTCATTTTTTAAGCCCACCACAGGCAGGACAGAAGGCAGTGGTGGTTCAGTGGGAGAATTCTTGCCCTCCATGCAAGAGATGTGGGTTCAATTCTTGGCCAACCAGCACCCATCTGTCAGTGAGGGTTTCATGTTGCTGTGATGCTAAACAGGTTTCAGCGGAGCGTCCAGACTAAGACAGACTAGGAAGAAAGGCCTGGCAATCTACTGCTGAAAATCAGCCAATGAAAATCCTGTGTATCACAATGGTCCAATCCTGTTGTACTTGGGGTTGCCATGAGCCAGGGCTGACCTGACAGTAGCTAACAACAACAATAAGGGCAGGGCAGGGGTGTGGGGACAGATGGTATCTCTGTCAGGGAAGAGGACACTAAGAGGAATCCCAGGCTCCACTTTCTTTCAGAACACAGGAAGCCACAGCGAACGTGCGGACTGCCTCCCTCTCTGGGCACCAGCCTCCTTGGCTGCCACCCCTCCCCTCCAAAAGGCTGGTGTTCTCTCGTCCAACATGACCTGTGCCCAACCTCCTGATTTGGTGTATATTTAAAATCACGGTGGAAAGGATACTGGTGGGGGAGGAGGGTCGTTTAAGGAGCCACAGGTAGAGAGCTGTACAGCTTTCGAGGGTTTGCCAGGCTTTCTATAGTGACGGGACCAGTGGGGACTAAACCACCAACAAAGAAACTCACTAGATTACAAAGGAATTAACCACCCATAGGAAACCACAGTGCAGATAAATCACCCACAGTCCCCCCTCGGGCCAATGAAGGGTTAAAGCGATAGCGGGGCCGTGGAGAGCCGAGCATACACCGCAGTGCTGGCAAGCACGCCTGTGATTCATTCACCGTCCACTGTACGAGCCGCTTTAGGAACGACCATATAAGGTCAAAACACCCAGAGCCAGCTTCAGCAGACTCTATTCAAGATAAGCCAAGCAAAACCAATAAATCCAGAAGTTTCGATCTACGGGGCAGTCTGTACAGCCTCCCTCTCTTCTCCCCCCGCCCCCCAATAAAAACAAGTCATTTGGGTTTAGTATTTATACTTTGTATGGACACAAAGCCTATACTGATGTCATGGTTTAATGGAATAGCCCATCAAGCAGAGGGTACAGGATATAGAACCTCCTGGAGGAATCACACAGCTAAGGGGAGCTCAGCATCTGCTATTCTTAAAGGAAATAAAAGAACAGTAAGTGAATAACATCATCTAAGAACAGCGCAGCAATGGGTATCCCTACAGACATCACCCACACAGGTGATGCTCTGCCAAGTCCGGTGAAACGGGCTGTGGCTTGTGCAGCAGTCCGCAATGCCGCCCACGTGGGAGGCGTCTTCAGAGCTGGCTCTCCTTAGGATTGCACTGGCTTGCCTTCAAGGACTGCGTCTGACCCATTTTCCCCAGTCCTCGAGATCTGCACGGTCCAACATGGTAACCATGTGCAGCATTTAAATTTAAACTCATGAAAATGAAATAAAGAATTCAGTTCCTCAGTCCCACTAGCCCCATTTCAAGTGCTCAATAGCCATGTGGGGCAAGCGGCTACTGTACTGGGCAGTGCGGATATAGAACATTTCCATCACCGAAGAAGGTTCTACCGGACAGTGCTGCTCTAGGTTCCACTCACTCACTCGCCCCAAAGTTGGGAAGCAAAGCACCTTTGCCTCTCGACAGGAGTCCAGATAACATGCGGTATCTGGAGGTTATTACCATTACCCACCACACTTGTCTGTCAGTGTGGCATACTGTGGTGGCCTGTGTGTGGCTATGATGCTGGAAGCTATGCCACCAGTACTTCATATACCAGCAGGGTCACCCATGGTGGACAGGTGGTTTCAGCAGAGCTTCCAGACTAAGACTAGGAAGAAACACCTGGCAGTCTACTTCAAAAAATTAGCCAATGAAGACCCTACAGATCACAGGAGAAATTGTCTGATATAGTGCCGCAAGATGAACCCCCTAGGTTGGAAGGTACTCAAAATACACAGTGGCCACAACAATGGACTCAAACATTCAACAATTATGAAGATAACACACGACTGGGCAACGTCTCCCTCTGTTCTTCATGAGGTCACCATGAGTCAGAGCAGACACAAACAGCAACCACCACCATCACCGTTACCCAAGGGCATGTGGCTGGGTAACCCTGGGCTTGGTTTCCCAAGAGGGAAAGCTGATGCAAACCAGGTATTTGCTGACTAATCATAACAGTCATTTTTCTACCAAAATATGACACTTCTCATTACCCCACCCACACCTGTAAGATCATTCTTTCCACTTCCTCCTGCTCACATTACCAGCTTATAAGGTCACTGGGGTCTGCTATAACCTATTACAGAAGGTGAACTCACAAGCACAGGGCTATGTTTAAGGTCTCAAGGGCCCCCACCAGGACGCAGGCCTCGGGCCCCCTTTATTGTTGG
Organism: Trichechus manatus latirostris; assembly: GCF_000243295.1. NCBI lineage: Eukaryota > Metazoa > Chordata > Mammalia > Sirenia > Trichechidae > Trichechus > Trichechus manatus. The sequence continues at coordinate 21,541,303 of NW_004443938.1, forward strand.
GCGACCCTAAGGCCCATGTTGCGCAGTGGTATAGGAGAACTCCAGGCTCAGCATGCAGGTGGGACTGTGGAGTGAATGCCGGTGATACAGAAACAAATCCTGGGTGAGAAGGACAGAGAGTGGAGGTCCACGTGGGAGAGTCTTAGAAAACAAAGACTGTATCTAGTACTAAGTACCAATACCACCAAACCCATTGCCATCGAGTCAATTCCCACTCACAGGAGGTGGTGCAAATGGCTTGTGCTCGACTACTAACCTTGGCGGCACAGTGGTTAAGAGCTCGGCTGCTAACCAAAAGGTAGACAATTTGAATCCACCAGCCACTCCTTGGAAACCCTATGGGGCAGTTCTACTCTGTCCTATAGGGTCAGTATGAGTTGGAATCGACTCGACAGCAGCTAACTTAAAGGTTGGTGGTTCAAACCTGCCCAGCGGTACCATGGAAGAAAGTCCTGGCAATCTGCTTCCATAAAGATTACCAAGAAAACCCTACGCAGCAGTTCTACTCTGTCACACGTGGGGTCACCATGAGTATCAAATACAGACTCCTGTATACACTCGGGATGGAATCGTTTTAATGAGGAGTGTCAACATATTCTAAATTCAATTGAAGTTCTACTTAGCTCCGTCTTCTGTATGTCAGTCTTAAAAGGAGCATCACTGAACAGACTTAGTGAGAAGTCAAATCACTCACAGGGGAGTGAGTACACCCACAGCCCACTGTGCTTTACCAGACTTTAGTTCTGTCTGCATGTTTTCCCACAATAAAGATACACCCCCAAGCAGCAGCTCTGCTGACAAGAAGTGAAAGTCGTCTTCATAGACCCTGGAGTATGTTATTACCACCTAACAGCCCCACATTAGTCAGAGGCCCTTCCGGGGATACCCACAGAATGAGGCCCTAGATCATGTCTACTCACCGTGCTGGTCATGCATCTGTTGAGAACCCACTAGGTGCTGAAAACCCACTGTGTGTCAGACACTGTGAGGCCTGCCCCAGAGAGACTCCTAATCACACACCAGCAAACAAAACAACATATGATGCCGCCTAGGGAGAACAGTAAGCCCGAGTGTGTTAGGAACCCAGGGAGGGTGAAAGCTTCCACCCGGGGCAGCAGGGAGGGTGGGAGCAGAGGAGGAGGAGATAAGTGGCCTTGTGGAAGGACAAGGAGGACTTGGACAGGTTTACACAGGGGGAGAGAGCACCACAGGGGCAAACGGTACACAGGAGGCCAAAATACAGGGATGGAAAGGTCCTTGGCCTGGGAGTCAGACAGCTCTGGGCTAAAAATATTAATGCATATGAAGACTAGGAGCCCTGGTGGCACAGTGGTTAAGCATTTGGCTGCTGATCAAAAGGTGGGCAGTTCGAATCCACCAGCCAGTCCTTGGAAACCCTACGGGCAGTTCTACTCTATAGGGTCCCTATGAGTCAGAATTGGAATTGACTCGATGGCAGTAGGTTTGGTTTTTTGGGTTTATGGAGACCAGGCATGTAACAGAAATGAGAACTGAGGCAGTTGGGCGTGCTATAAGGAGTAGTGGGGAGCAAGGCAAACTGTAGAAAACATGCCCCAGTGTACGCTTGGGGCATGTTTGGAGCACATATTGCTAACTCCACTCCTGCCCACTGTCACCTGTTAGCAATATGTGCTGCCAGATATTTCAAGTGCTCAGGAAAAGTTCAAAATACCAATTTTTTAATGCAAAAAATTCCCAATTTCTAAAAGTTGTCTAACAATTCCTTAAAATATCGTTGTTGTTGTTGTGTGCCGTCGAGTCAATTCTAACTCACAGCATAGAGGCCACATAAAATCCATCAACCCACAGGCTGCCCGTCGCCTTAGCCTGCAGAGACGGCAGCCCCCGGGGCTCGAGAGCAAGGGCTGTGAATGACAGGAGAGTTAGCTAGGCTGCAGGGCCCAGGCAAACGGAGGAGGCAGGGAGGCTGCTGAGGCTGGCTACACTCATCCAGGGAGCAGTAAGAGGGCTTTAATGCGAGTCGTGGCAAGAATGAAATCTTTTTAAAAAAATATGATGTATAGGGAGGGAAAAACAGATTTACGTGGAGAAGAATTGGATGTTGGATGAAGGAGAAGGATGGCAATGATAGAAAGCACACCCAGGACCCAGAAGACGTTTCACAAAGCATTAAGCGGTGCAGACAAGCTATCTCCAGCGACCCCCTTCCCCACCCCTCTCTTAAGCAGAAGCAGAGTCCCCGCTGCCACTGTACAGGTACACATGGCAGGGTTTAGTCCAAGAGGCACACCCACAAGCAGGCAGAACCTGCCACCTGCAGCCAGGTCTGCAGTGGTGGGGAGCTGGGTAATGCAGAATGCAGTAATGCAACCAAAGCCGAGTCTAACACAGCCACATAAACACTTCTAACTAGCCGGAAAATATACCTGTGAATCCTGTCAAGTGTCATGCCACCTTTTAAAAAATATGAATGACCATCCCTATCCACCACTGTGAAGGGGTGAGCAGGAATACTCAAGCTAAAACTTGGCTTGAAACTGGATTAGGTTTTCAAGCTCTGTGATAACACGGCTTAACAGCTCCTAAAAGTGACTCGGTCCTCAGCAGTCTCCATCTCAAAGGAGGATGGCAAAGTACCAGGGGATTGAAGTACAGGGGAAATCACGGCAGCTGGGCGGCAGGAGCCAGGGGAGGGGACTGGCAAATATCAGCCTACTAGGACCTTGCAGAACATTCATCTAAGGAACACATAAATCTCTGCTATCTTGCCTTTCCACGAGCCTGCTGGGGAAAAACAGAGAACTGGAAGTAGAGAGAAAGAATCAAGGCAAACGGAATCCTCGGGGTTATGTGAGCTCTGTATGAAAATATTTAAATTTCATGTTTTCACTTTAATGACAATCCATAAAAACTGTCTATAAGCAAGCATGCTGGAGGAACCACCTGGATGACCATCTCATAACCAAGTCACGCCAGGCTCAGTTCTGGGTTTACACGCTGGCATCAAGGTGAGTTCTGATAACTACCACGGGCTAATGAGATATAGGTCAAAGGGCAGGTTTAATATGCAAATGACTTATTCACACCAAGTGAAACACAGGACCTCACTCAAAGATGGGGAGCTGTGGACCCCACACCTCATTCCTGTTGCAAAAGGAATGAAATCAGCCATCACAGTAAACTGGTGTTGTGCATTTGATTTCTGTTGCTTGCGCGGTTTATGCTTAATTTGTTATTTTGATTTGATTTTATAATTGGAAGTGCCAAAGGCATGAGGAGTTTATACCTGATTTAGATTTTTAACATTGTAATATTATTTTAAATACGTATTACTTACTTGGTGCTAACAACAACAAGGTGGTATATATTTAAATATTATAATGCTAAAAATCTAAATCAGCCCTGGCACCTGTAAGAAATTTTTTTCACTTAATAAGGGACCCAGAAACCCTGGTGGCGTAGTGGTTAAGAGCTTGGCTGCTAACCAAAAGGTCAGCAGTTCGAATCCACCAGGCACTCCTTGGAAACCCAATGGGGCAGTTCTACTCTGTCCTATAGGGTCGCTATGAGTCGGAATTGACTCGACGGCAACAGGGCTGGTTTTGGTTTTAAGGGGTCCAGTCTACCGTTAGGCATATCACTGTGAAATATCCAAATATCAGGGATGAAGGGAAGATTCTGGAAGCTTTCAGAAAGAAAATGGGTCACAGAGAGAAGGACAGAAAAACTGATGTTATCAGACTTCCCAACAGCAATACCAACAGCTGGAATCCAAGGGAGAGATGACTCCAAAATCCTGGGCGAAGTGAGTTCCAGCCACGACGCCTCTATCTCCCCAAACTGTCAATCAAGGGTTAGAGAATGTCTTAGTCATCTAGTGCTACTGTAACAGAAATGCCACAAGTGGATGGCTTTAACAAAGAGAAATTTATTCTCTCACAGTCTAGTAGGCTACAAATCCAAACTCAGGGCATCAGCTCTTAGGGGAAGGCTTTCTTTCTCTGTTGGTTCTGAGGAAGGTCCTTGTCATCAGTCTTCCCCTGGTCAAGGAGCTTCTCAGGCGCAGGGACCCTGGGTCCAAAGGATGTGCTCTGCTCCCGGTGCTGCTTTCTTGGTGGTATGAGGTCCCCTTATCTCTCTGCTTGATTCTCTCTTTTATATCTCAAAAGAGATTGGCTTAAGACACAATCTAATCTTGTTGACCTTATCAATATAATTGCTGCTAATCCATTTTATTACATCATAGTGATACAATTGACAACACACAGGGAAATCAAATCACATCCAATGACAAAATGGTAGACATTCATACAATACTGAGAATCATGACCTAGCCAAGTTGACAGATATTTTTGGGGGACACAATTCAATCCATGACAGAGAACAAACAGACATTTTAAGACACATCAGGTCTTATGTCTTAATATATTTACCTCCCATTTAAGAAAGATGCACTCCAATGAAACAAGTCAGTAAACAGAGAAAGCCATCTGTAGTTGTGGTTCATGAAGGCCAGAGGGCATACAATACTAAAATCAAGGCTGAGGGAGGGTGCATGGGATGCCAGGAAGCAGGGACAGATTACCCGATAAGCAAGGTATGCACGGGCTTAATGGTGCTTACTTCCTAATCTGTAGCGCACAATTTCACCTGTTTTTCACCACATCTTTGTGAAATTGTGCGCTACAGATTAGTAAGGAAGCACCATTAAGCCGGTGCGTACGTCGCTCACCGTAAACTGGTGCGTACAGCGCTTACCGGTTAATCCGCCCCTGCCAGGAAGTGACGAATATGGCAAACGGAGGCTGAAAGATCCAGGAAGAGAGGAGTGGAGGAACATTCTAATTAATAATGGACACAGGGCTCAGTGCTTGAGGGCTGCATAGATGGGCTGGGTCATTTAATGGGGTTAGGCCTCAAATTAGGCCTTAACTGAACTAAAATGAAATAAATGTTCGGCATTTCGGTTCCAGCACGGCTTGATCTCATATGCGTTAGTCTCCCACCGCTGCCGTAACGAAGAACTACAAACTGGGTGGCTTAAAACAACAGAAATTTGTTCTTTCACAGTTCGGGAAGCTAAAAGTTCAAAACCAAGGTGTTGCAGGCCCACGCTCTCTCTGGAGGCTCTAAGAGAGGATCCTTCTTGCCTTCTCCGGCGTTTGGTAACCTCCGACAGCCCTTGGCATTCACTGGCTTGTAGCTGCATCAATTCCAATCTCTACCTCTTCTCGTTGGATATAGGGCCCACCCTAGTCCAGTATGATTTCATCTCAACTAAAATTACATCTGCAAAGGCCCTATAAGGTTATATTCTGAGGTTCTGGGTAGATACAAATTTTGGGGGAAGACGTGGTTCAACCTATTACACCCTGTTACTATTGTTGTTGTTGTTAGGTGCTGTCGAGTTGGTTCCAACTCATAGTGACCCCGTGTCCAACAGAATGAAACACTGCCCAGTCCTGCGGTCCCATCACAATCGTTGCTATGTTTGAGGCCATTGTTGCAGCCACTGTGTCAATCCATCTTGTTGAGGGTCTTCCTCTTTTTCGCTATTATTACCCTATGTCACTGTTATTTCCCTAAAATACACTCATTTTAAAAGGTAAATAACCTCCAATGGCTGAAACTTGCTCAGAGCCAAACAGTAACCCCAACCCCAGCTCCCAATTTTAAAAAATCAAAATAGCCTGACCAAACTCCATTTTATGATGAATCAAAGGGCTATTTTAAATCAGATTTGACTCAACGGCAGGAGGAGGTTAACAGAAGTCATTATTCTCACCACTACGGGAGCAGGTCTTGACCTATCTTTTCCCACTCACCCCCCACAGATAGGGACATTTCTGGAAAACAAGGCAGATATAAATGACAGCTACAGCAGAGAGGAGACAAGCCACAGGGCACGTGCTGCCCCAGACATAACGCCACCACTCTCCTCCTACTCAAGAAAACACACGTGGTACAAGTGAGCAAGGGTGACATGATTTTAAATGACAAACACCCTAGAGTATATTTCAGTTCTTTAACAGTTCACAGACTTTACTCAGTATGTCCACTATTATTAACAAATTACTTGTCACACATCCATGTATCACAACAACCCATTAAGAACTGCTGCTCTCAAAGTCAACAATATAAAACGAATACCAGCTTGTAGACATAAAGATTAACAAAGCTGGTCATGTTAGACTATTTTAATATTTGGTACATCTACATCAGGGTCTGTGGGAGGTACTGATGGTTCAATGGTAGAATTCTCACCTCCCACGCAGGGGACCTGGATTCAATTCCCACCAAACGCATCTCAAGCACAGCCACCACCCTCTGTCAGTGGAGACTTGCATGTTGCTATGATGCTGAACAGATTTCAGCAGAGCTTCCAGACTAAGATGGACTAGGAAGAAAGGCCTTGCGGTCTACTTGCAAAAATGAAAATCCTATGGATCACAATGGTCCAATCCACAACCAATCACAGGGATGGTGCAAGACCAGGCAGAGTTTCATTCCATTGTGCACAGGGTCACCATGGGAAGGGGGCCCAACTTGGCAGCAGCTGACAACAACAGCAATATCAGGATCTAAGAGCACCAGCCAAGTCCAGGCAACCCATAGTCACTGAGCACCTACTACCTGCCAGGTAGATGCCAGGGGCAAAGACTGAACAATACTGAGTAGAAATACTTTCTCTCATGGAGATTAAACCCTGACAGGGCAAGACAGGCAACAAACAAATAAGTACAACATGGTGTTGTTGTTAGGCGCTGTCGAGTTGGTTCCGACTCATAGTGACCCTATGTTCTACAGGACAAAACACTGCCCAGTCCTGCACCATCCTCACAATAGTTTTTATGCTTGAGCCCATTGTTGCAGCCACTGTATCAGTCCATCTTGTTGAAGGTCTTCCTCTTTTTCACTGACCCTTTACCTTACCAAGCATGATGTCCTTCTCCAATGTTCTGCTGCTATTCACAAGATTTTCACTGGCTAATTCTTTTCAGAAGTAGACCATCAGGTCCTTCTTCCTAGTCTGTCTTAGTCTGGAAGCTCAGCTGAAACCTGTCTGCCATGGGTGACCCTGCTGGTATTTGAATACCGGGAGCATAGCTTCCAGCATCACAGCAACACGCAAACCCCCACAGGACAACAAACTGACAGACACGGTGGGGAAAGTATAACATATAGAGTAGCAAGTGGTGATACATGCTTTGGAGAAAAATTAAGCAGAGGCGAGGGATAGGGAGGAGGAGGGTTGGAATTTTAAATAGCACAGTCAGGGCAGGGGGCTCAGTGAGAGACCACATCTGAGTAAAAGACTTGAAGGAGGCGAGGGAGGAAGCCAGGTCAAGGTCAGAGGAAAGAGCATCAGGGGAGGAACAGCAAGGGCCAAGGTGTGTCTGGGAAGCTGCCAGGAGCTCAGGGTCACTATGGTGGAGTTGGGGGATGGGGAGGTGAGGGGCAGGGGATGGGAAGAAACGAAGTAAATGGAGACTGAGAGACCCCTGTGAAGACTCGGCCTGTACCGAGAGAGGCAAGGGCCACTGGGGGTGAAGAGAAATGACATGATCTGATTTACCCCTTAGACATCACCCTGGCTGCTTTGTGAAAAACAGACACAGGGAGGCAAGGGCATAAGCAGACAGGCCACAGAAATAACCTGAGAATAGCTGACTCAGACCAGGGCGGCAGCAAAATACATATTCCGCTGTTACGAACAAGCTCTTACCTAGGTCACCGCTAATCCCAACCTCAAAGAGCAAATTGATCTATCAGAAGCTCCACCAGTTAACGAGATCGGCTGAGGCTGAAGCATTTTGCAAGCCGGCAGGTGTCAAGTGCACACCTACTGTACAGGCGCAGCAGGTCCGAGCCGATGGCAGGTGTGGGGGATGGTAGCGCAGACACCAGCCATGAGGGCGGGGACTTGGGCGTGGGGTCCCCAATTAGAGAAGTGAGGTGAGGCTACCAAGAGGCTGACTCAGTGAAGGAGGAACTGTCAGGGCAAGCGGCAGGACAATATGGGACCAAATGAGGATCTGCTTTCCTAGGTCTGACACCCGTTTTCCTTTGCACCCACTTTGTAGGTTGTTTCTCCTCTGAGGGCTCACCCAGGTATCCCCTATACCTCAGGCCAGGTGGGATTTGAAGGCCTCCAGCCCCCAAGTCTCTTCCCTTCCTGAAACCCTACATTTAACAACTCATTTTAGCAATCAGTTTTCTCTGGAGAGATAATCAGTTCTCCAGACAATGATTAAACACAAAAAAAAAGGAGTCAGAGTGGGCAGGAATGGTGTTACATGTCTCGCCCTTGGTCTTCAATCCTTCATGAGGCCACTTCCTTCTGGGATAGAAGAAACTCTCTTCTAGGAGTCTCAGTGAGCCCGACACAGACTGGGAATCAAGCAACCAAACTCTCCATCGTCCCCCAGGTGCCCCATGCTGCCTGGGAAGAGACCCCTCAGCTGAGGCCTGTGAGGTGTGCCCAGAGCTTGGCGTTTGGAGTGAGGCAGGCCCAGGTTCAATTCTATCCATGCCACTTATGACTGTGTGACCTGGGTGAAATAACTCATCCTCCTAACCCTTATTCTCCATGACTGTACAATGGGGACTAATGTCTAATTCTCAGGGCTGCTGTAAGTATTTATAATAGAAAATCAACAAAAAGCTGGCATGGCCGTGCCCAGGCACATAGTACAAACTCAACACACAGTGATGTCACCTCAGCATGTGCCAAGTGACCGGAGGCACGTGATCAGTTGACGCCTCTTAAAAAAAAAGTTCAACGTAATTGTCTCTTCCAGAGAATCTTTCACATCTTGTGCCTAAAAATTGCAAGTAAAGATCTAACACATTACCAACTTGTTCAAAATCATAAGGATAAACAGGAAGAAAGAAAGAGAAAAAGTTTTTTAAAAAGAAAAGAAAAATGTAAGCAAAAATGCCCAGATGCAGTGCTTTCTGGAAAATCACACTTTGCATATCAGCACTAAACATGCACAGCTGGTCGTTAACAATGCCCAAGTGGCAAGAAAACCACCAACTGTTCCTAATAAGGTATTGTGAAAATAAGTAACAGCTAAGACAGTTCATAAAGACGGCAAGGACAACCTTCCAGCCATTGAATGAGGACAACGAGAACCTCCTAAAAGCTTTGTCTATGGCAGACGCACAGGCTCGGGACGCACAGGCTGAGTTACAGGAGAGCCTTCCTTCAAGGCCCTGAGCTCCCCTGTGGCAGCACCTAAATCGATATCCCAGAGAGAGGTGAATACCAAGGAGCTGAATAGCTTCCAAGCATGTTCTGAGGCAGCCGGCAGGTATAGACTTTAGGAAGGACATCATAAAAGAGAATCTTCATTCTCATTCAGGTAGGACTGGGTGGCTCAAGCATAGGGACGAGGCAACACATCAATAAGCTCAAACTGGTCTTGGGCTACCGGCAAGAGATAAGGACATAGGGATGGAATAAAGCATGTCTTTAAAGAAAGGGCTGGTGTCAGCCACGCAGGGCAAGAGGTGGTGACCGTCCAGCCTGTCTCTAGGAAGCCACACTAGCTGTGTCCCAGTGCCCATTGATTCAGGGTTCTGGTAGAAGATGGTCCACACCCACCTCATTAGTGGAACTGCTTAAGGCCAAGCTGAATTCTCGTGGGCTGGAAATACTATGTTACACCAGTATGCCACCAAGGCACCACGGACTCGAAGCCCGCTACAGCCTCGTTCTTGGAGAGAAGACACCTTCACCTACACTGACCAGACCTCTCACCCCGCTGTTCATGACTGAGTCCTTCCAGGGGTGATCTGGGGTCATCACCGTGGGAGACTTCCTGAACACAGACACCAAACTCAGATATTTCCCAGCTCCCCTGGTGGCTCAGTGATTAAGAGCTCAGCTGCTAACCAAAAGGTCAGAAGTTTGAATTCACCAGCCATTCCTTGGAAACCCAGTGGGGCAGAGTTCTACTCTGTCCTATAGGGTCGCTATGTGTCGGAATCGACTCGACAGCTGTGGGTTTGGATCTGGGGAAGTCTCCTAAATCAGCTATAGCTGAATGTGGTCAGGATTGACAGGTGCTAGAAGAGGGAGACAGAGACGATGTAGAAATGCTACTTGGAAGAGACAGTGGGCACGAAAAGGAAGTTGTGAATCCCATGCAGAGACCTGTGGGCAGTAAACAGGCCCACTGCAATGTGGTATCTAAAGGACTATCATTTTGATGGTTAATCTTAAATGCATACTGCTAAGTGAAAGAAACCATCATGAAAAAGCTACATACTGTATGATTCCAACTATATGGCATTCTGGAAAAGGCACAACTATAGAGGTGGTAAAAAGATCACTGGTTTCCAGGGGACCAGTGGGAGGGAAGAGGGACGAAGAGATGGCGCACAGGGCATTTTTAGGGCAGCGAAACTATTCTGCACAATACTGTAATGGTGGACACGTGGCATTATGCATTTATCAAAACCCATAGGGCTGCTCAGCACAGACAGTGAACTCTAAACTATGGACTTTAGTTCATAATAATGTATCAATATGGATTCAACTGTAACACATGTACCACAGGAATGTAAGATGTGAAAAACAGGAGAAACTTTGTGTGAGGGGGAAGAGAAGGGGTACCTTCTGCACAATTTGTTTATAATCCTAAAACTTTTCTGAAAAATAAAGTCTTTTTTTTTTTTTTTTAAATAAAAGACTAATGTTTTGTTGGTAGCCATGCAGGGCAAGACAAGTGACTGGGCCTCCTGTTAATGGCTGTGCTGATGCTTGTTAAAACACATGCATGTGTAAAAAGGTCCCAAGTGTGAGTCAAACTACTGCATTCAGCCCACTTGGGCACATCCAGGAACGAAGATCCACCCTCGAAACCAGGCAAGCCGTGTGGGAGGCTGGGGGTCTGTCCCAGCAGGAAAGACACTGCTGAGTCCACCCACGCTGGCTCTGCCGAACGGAGACGCTGACTCCACGTGGAAAGAAGCCAGGGTTACAGCTGACAAGACGCCAGCATGGACCAAACCTAGGAGCAGATGAGAATGCAAACAGAGGAAGAGAAGCAAAGCTGGAGCCAAGACAGTCTACAGAGGGATTTCTACTCCCTGTTTAAAGAAAGCAATCATTCATTCAACATTTACTGAGTACCTACTGTGGGCTGGGCCTTGTACTACAGTTTGGGGCGTGAGACAAAATGTAAACAAATAATGACAACATACATGGATTGCTGCTGTACCACGGAGCACTGCTGCTGAGCTGCGGGAGCACAGATCAGCACTGTGAGTGAGACCAGCTGTGCTGCCCTGATAAATTAGGGGGTCCAACGTGACAGATAGTTTTACGGGTCAACTTGACTACCAAAAAATCAAGCCCATTGCCGTCAAGTCGATTCCAACTCATAGAGACCCTACAGGACAGAGCAGAACTGCCCCATAGGGTTTCCAAGGCTGTAGATCTTTACAGAAGCACACTACCACATCTTTCTCCCACAGAGCAGCTAGTGGGTTAGAAATGTCGACCTTTTGGTTAGCAGCCAAGCGCTTAACCAGGGTGCCACCAACTTGGCTAGGCTAGCTATTTAGTCAAACACTAGTCTAAAAACCAAACCAAGCCTGCTGCCATCGAGTCGTTTCTGTCAAGTCATTTCCAACCCATAGTGACCCTATAGGACAAAGTAGAACTGCCCCATAAGGTTTCCAAGGAGCTGCTGGCGGACTCAAACTGGCAACATTTTGGTTAGCAGCCATAGCTCTTAACCACTGCGCCACCAGGCTTGTTGGTATTCTGTAGATGTGGTTAACATCTGCATTCAATCGACTTTAAATAAAGGAGATTGTCCTTGATAATGTGGGTGGGCCTCGTCCAATCAGTTGAAAGCTTTAGAAGCAAAAAACTGGAGGTTTCCCAGAAAAGGAGAATTTCTGC
>NW_004443938.1:21556693-21557847 GCF_000243295.1 Trichechus manatus latirostris
GAAGGCCCTCTTGGTACTCCTACTTAGAAAGGAAGAGTCTACTAAGACTAGAGTTCTCAGTCTCTACAACACCAGTACCAGGTGCCATCAAGTTGTTCCAGCTCATGGTGACCCCATGTGTGTCAGAGCAGAACTGTGCTCCACAGGGTTTTCAATGGCTGATTTTTTGGAAGTAGATTGCCAGGCCTTTCTTACAAAGCACCTCTGGGTGGACTCAAGCCTCCAACATTTTGGTTATCAGCTGAGCATGTTAACCACTTGTTCCACCCAGGGAAGAATCTCAGCACTTTACTCATTGAGACAGACTCTTTAGCCCAGACACTCAGTGACCAGGCTGACATGTCTCAGGTCTTCTGGCCTAAGGGTTCCGTGTATATCAGGACATGAGGTGACAGCCACTCAGGCTGACCACTGCTGTGACCTGACACCGTGTTAGCCCCAGGAGTTCCCTGGCCTCTGGCCTCTTACAGCTCTGTGGTCATTGCTGTTAAATTGCATCATGGTCATTAGCGCATTAAAACCCATCAAGATAGAAATCTTCAACTTGGCTAGGCCAGTTACTTAATTAAACACTAATCGAGGTGTGGAATCCCTGCGTGGTGCAAACAGATTAACATGCGCTCAGCGGCTGACGGAAAGATTAGAGGTTCAAGTCCACCCAGAGGTGCCTCAGAAGAAAGCCCTGGCAATCTACTTCCAAAAAAGCAGCCATTGAAAATTCTAGGGAGCAGTCCTACTCTGACACACATGAGGTCACTATGAGTCCGAATCCACTAGATGGTACGTGGTTTTTACTCTAGGTGCTGCTGTGACGGTATTTTGTAGATGTGGTTAACATCTATAACCAGTTAAGTAAAAGAGATTACTCTTGATAATGTGGGTGGGTCTCACCCAATCAGCTGAAAGTTTAAAAAGGCCTATGTTTTTAGTCCACCAGCAAACTAAGAACTCCCTGAGGGTAGGGATTATGTTTTATTTATTTTTGTAACCCCCATACATAGCATGGTACCCAACACACCTACACAACAGTGAAATTTTTTTGAGTGACTAAATTAAAGCTGTCTCCCAAATAAAATGCTTAGGCTTAAAACTAGTAAGCATATTCTCTAGAATATTCAAGTTAAGAATAAGAGTAACCCATACAACTGCATAGG
>NW_004443938.1:21559518-21561109 GCF_000243295.1 Trichechus manatus latirostris
GCATATGATCAAGAACTGAAGGTACTGAAGGAAGAAGTCCAAGCTGCACTGAAAGCACTGGCAAAAAACAAGGCTCCAGGAACTGATGGAATACCAACTGAGATGTTCCAACAAATGGAAGCAGTGCTGGGAGTGCTCGCTCGTCTATGCCAAGAAATTTGGAAGACAGCTACATGGCCAACTGACTGGAAAAGATCTATATTTGTACCTATTTCAAACAAAGGTGATCCAACAGAATGTGGGGATTATTGAACAATATCATTAATGTCACACACAAGTAAAATTTTGCTGAAGATCACTCAAAAGCAGTTGCAGCAGTACATCAACAGAGAACCACCAGAAATTCAAGCTGGATTCAGGAGAGGCTGTGAAACGAGGGATATCACTGCTGATGTCAGATGGATCCTGGCTGAAAGCAGAGAATACCAGAAAGATGTTTACCTGTGTCTTATATAATATGCAGTGGCATTTGACTGTGTGGATCATAACATATGGATAACATTGCAAAGAACGGGAATTCCAGAACACTTAATTATGCTCATGAGGAACCTGTACTTAGACCAAGAGGCAGTCGTTTGGACAGAACAAGGGGACACTGCATAGTTTAAAGTCAGGAAAGGTGTGTGTCAGGGTTGTATCATTTCACCATATTTTTTCAATCTGTATGCTGAGCAGATAATCCAAGAAGCCGGACTATATGAAGAAGAACGTGGCATCAGGATCGAAGGACTCATTAACAACCCGTGATATGCAGATGACACAACCTTGCTTGCTGAAAGTGAAGAGGTCTTGAAACACTTACTGATGAAGATCAAAGACCATAGTCTTTTGTATGGATTACACCTCAACATAAAGAAAACAAAAATCCTCACAAATGGACCAATAAGCAACATCATGATAAACGGAGAAAAAATTGAAGTTGTCAAGGATTTCATTTTACTTGGATCCACAATAAACACCCATCGAAGCAGCAGTCAAGAAATCAAATGACGCGTTGCATTGGGCAAACCTGCTGCAGAAAACCACTATAAGTGTTAAAAAGCAAAGATGTCCCTATGAGGGCTAAGGTGCACCTGACCCAAGCCATGGTGTTTTCAACTGCCTTATACGCATGTGAAAGCATGGCAATGAATAAGGAAGACTGAAGAAGAATTGACGCCTTTGAATTATGGTGTTGGCAAAGAATATTGAATATACCACGGACTGGCAGAAGAACCAGCAAAGCTGTCTTGGAAGAAGTACAGCCAGAATGCTCCTTAGAAGCAAGGATGGTGAGACTTTGTGAAACGTACTTTGGATACGTTATCCGGAAGGACCAGTCCCTAAAGAAACAAATCATGCTTGCTAGAGTAGAGGGACAGCGAAAAAGAGGAAGGTCCTCAACGAGATGGATTAACACAGTGGCAGCAACAATGGGCTCAAGCATAACAACGATTGTGAGGATGGCACAGGACTGGGCAGTGTTTCGTTCTGGTGTATATAGGGTCGCTATGAGTTGGAACCAATTTGACAGCACCTAACAACAACTCTTTTCTCAAGTCTTCCTGTGTAGCATGGCATCTGGGGACCACTGATATAGCCAGTCTTCTAC
>NW_004443938.1:21562710-21564203 GCF_000243295.1 Trichechus manatus latirostris
TGCGCCATCGGGGCTACCATTGGAAGTGTTGAGGGTGTTGCAATTTCAAAAAATTGATCAGGGAAGGGTCACAGAGAGACAGATATGTGAGTGAAGCCTTGAAGGAGATGAGGGAATGAGCCACACGGGCATCTAGGCAAAGAACATTCCAGACAGAGGAAACATCAACTTGGAACATCCTAAGGAGGAAGCATTCCTGGCGTGTCCAAGGAACGAGGTGGCCAGTGCCGTGGGAGCAGAGTGAATGAAGGGAAAAGAAGTGGAAGACAAAATCAAAGAGGTAGTGGGGTGGGGGTCAGATCACACAGGCTTGTTGATCATTGTAAAGACACAGAATTTGATTTACATTTTAATAAGATCACTCTTGCTTGTGTGTTAAGAGTAGAATGAAGGCAAGAGAGAAAGCAGGAAAAACAGTGAAAGGCTACTACAATAACCCAGGCAGGAGAGGTTGGGGGCATGGACCCACGCAGTGGAGGTCAGGCTCTGGGTATACTGTGAAGGTAGGGTCAATGGGATTTGCTGACAGACTGAATACAGGATGCAAAATAAAGAAAGGGGTCGAGTTTGACCCCAAGGTTTGTGATTTAAGGATGGAGTTGCCATTATGGAGATGAACAAGATGGAAAGAAAGAGCAGGTTTGGGGAAGGATGAGGCTGAGGATCGGAGCTTGGTTTGGGGCATGTTAAGATGGAGCTGCCTACTAGGCACCCAAGTGGAGATGTCAAGAAGGTGGTTGGATATAGAAGAATGAAGTTTTGGTGGAAAGGCCCAGGCTAGAGATATAACTTTGGGATACATCAGTGTATAGATGGCATGTTATGTCACGAGACTAAATAAGAACCCTAAGGATGGAATGTGGAAAGAGAAGAGGTCTGAGAGCTAATCCCTGAAGCCTCCAATGTGTGCAAACTGGAAAGATGTGATAGAAGCAGCAAGGTGACCGGGAAACCAGGTGAAGAAGGAGGTTTTCAGGAGAAGAGAATGGGCCTTTGTGTCAGATCCTGCAAATGAGATGAGGTCTGAGAATTAGCCATTGGATTTGAGCAACACAAAGTCACTGGTCGCCTAACAAGAACAGCTCTGGTGCAGCGATGGGCAGCAAAAATCTGACCAGAGACAGTTCAAGAGACAAAGGGGGGTCGGGATTGGATTTTCCATTCGGGAATATAGAAAACTTTTTCAAGGAATTTTGTTTTTGTTTTGAAGGAAAGGAGAGAATGAAACTGCTAACTAGAGAGGGAAATAAGGTCAAGAAAGAATTTTATGGGTTTTTTTTTTTTTTGAAGAAGAAGAAAGATATAATGTTGATGTCAGGTGCCATTGAGTCGATTTCAACTCATAGCAACCCCAAGCGACAGAGTAAAACTGCCCCATAGGTTTTCCTAGGCTGTAAACTTTACAGGAGCAGATTGCCAGGTCTTTCTCCAGTGGAACCGCTGGGTGGGTTTGAACTGACACCTTTTGGTTAGCAGCCAAGTGCTTAACAGTC
>NW_004443938.1:21565228-21570072 GCF_000243295.1 Trichechus manatus latirostris
CTTTCTTCCGAGGTGCCTCTGGGTGGACTCAAACCTCCAACCTTTTGGTTAACAGCTGAGCACTTAACATTTGCACCACCCAGGGACTCCACCTTATGGTAAGTGTCCCACAAATATGAGCTGTTATTAGTCTGAGGAAGAAAACAGTGGGCACAGACCAGAGAAAAGATGGGTCTTGATACAAATTCTTTAGCATATCTTCATGATGCCTTTGTTTACAGAGCTCAAAATATAAGTTTTATGATGGAGTTTGTAAGGATTACCACTGGCCTCTGTCCAAGGGCTTTCTCAGCAGCCACCCTCTAAACATCAGTAAAGTCTCAGAGTAGAGACTATTATGTCCATTGATTAATAATAAAAGGCAGACTCCTGAACCATAAATCAGCTATGATCAAGAGCTAATGTGGGTGCTGGTTATGGATTGAATTGTGTCCTCCCAAAACATATGTTGGAATCCTAACCCCTATACCTGTGAATGGAATCCTCTTTGGGAACAGGGTTTTCTTTGTTATGTTAATAAGGTCAGAGCATTGTCTTAAGCCAATCACTTTTGAGATATGAAAAGAGCAGATTAGACACAAAAGCACATACGGGGCAACAGAGTTGCTGGGTGGTGACCAAGGACCTGAGGAAGGCTGGGGCTACAGAAGCTGAAAGACACAAGGAGCTTCCACCAGAGCCAACAGAGAGACAGAAGGAGAGAGAGCCTTACCCTAGAGCCAGTGCCTTGAATTTGGATTTCTAGCCTCCTAAACTGAGAAATAAATGTTTCTTCTTTAAAGCCACTCACTTGTGGTATTTCTGTTACAGCAGCATAGCCAACTAAGACAGTGCTATTATTACAAATGAGGAAAAGAAGACTTAGAGAGGTTACACAGTTTGCCCTGCGTCAGGCAGCTAGGCTGTCTGACCAATGCTACCTCCCCCTGACCCTTCAGCCAGCAGGTGAGATGGGGAATCAAGGCCAGGCTGAGAGCCCAGAAGGCCCTGCTGGACAGCGACCGTCTTCTTGGCCTGCACCTTCCTGTAGATTAGCGGGGGGTCTGTGTTAGGGAGTGCGATGTGTTATAACCCAGAACAGGTCTGTCTGACCCAATTGAGAAGAATAGAGGGAAGGGAGATGGTAGGTGCTGGATTCAGTATAGAAACAGCGGGGTCAAGACTCCAAACTGTAGGAGGTGGTATTAAGGAGTCTATGGCTTTCACATTCTATCCAGAGATGTGCTTTATACGAAGGGAAATCAGCATATTGATTGGTGTGCAACCAGAACAAAGGGAGTTACCGTCTTACAGGATATTTTAAATAGTCTTTGATAAGGACTCAACCAGTAACCAAAAGGTTGATGGTTCAAATCCACCCAGAGGGCCTTGGAAAAAAGGCCCGGTGATCTACTTGCAAAAAAAATCAGCCATTGAAAACCGTATGGAGCACAGTTCTACTCTGACACACATGAGGTCATCATGAGTCAGAATCTACTCAACAGCAACTGGCTGATGTCAGTCTGAAGGCAGTTTTTAAAGGTTCCAAAAGAAAGAATCCTAGAATCTGAGGTCAGAAAAGGTTCCTACGGAAAGAAAAGCCAAAGCAATCAATATCGAAGTGGTGAGCTGACCTGTCTCCAGCAATCCCTCCAACATGTAAAATGGTCTGATAATATATTGCAGATGAGATGTATTTCCCCAGTCCTCCACAAGGAGACCAGAATGTTTGCCAAATTCAATCAAGGGCACCAAGGTGGCTTCCTTATCCAATCAAGGAACCAGAGTGTCCCTCAAATCCAATAAGGGTGACTATGAAAAATGGGACTGGGATGTAACTTAAGTCAGCAAAGAACACTGAAATCGACTCTATTGCATTATGACCTCTGTCTGAGGTGGCACTGTGTCAACAGAAAAAAATATATTAAAAATCAGACGTGGTGGTGGGGGTGAACATTTGAAATGGATCACTGTTCAACCAGCACTGTGCACAGAAAAAGGACTGCACAGACTCTCCAGGACTGATTTCAGTTATATCCAGGAAAAAGATCTTACGGGAAGGGGGAATTCAGTGAGGGAACAAAGGCTATTTAAAATATCCTATAAGGAGGTAACTTCCTTTGTTCTGGTCACACACCAATCAATGTTCCGATTTCCCTTCTCCTTTCCCAGGTGGACCTGCCCCAGGACAGTGTGCTCTCAGCAAATGACCACTGTCTGCTTCCCGCTCCACTCACTGGCAAACCCTGTCAATTCGACCTCCAAATCTACCTCCAAAATTACCTCCATCCTCCCACCATCGCCTGGTCCACAGGGCATGGTCCTCTTCCAGTTGTCTGTGAGGCCTCCAAATCGCCCCTTGACTTTGGCACTGCCCACTACAGCCCTGGGTAATGCAAACAGTTACACACTCAACTACTAGCTAAAAGGTTGGCAGTTCAAACCCACGCACAGGCACCTCAGAAGCCAGGCCTGGCAAGCTCCTTTCGAAAGGTCACTGCCTTGAAAACCCTATGGAGCAGTTCTTCTCTGCCCGCATGGGGTCACCATGGGTCAAAATCAACTGGATGGTAACTAACAACAACAATGCCCCATCCCCACACAGCAGCTAGAGGGATCGTTTTTTAAAATTCAAACCTGACCACTGCACTCCCCTGCCTAGACCTTCAGGGGATTGTCACAGAAGCCATAAAATTCAGACACCTGACTTGGCCCACAAGGACCTCATTGTCTCCTTCGTCCCTTCGTCTCCTGCCTCACTGCAACCACGCTGGCCTTGGAACCATTCCTGACCTTGCAGCTCCTTCCTGCCTCAAAGCCTCCCCGTTTGCCTTCCTCCCTTCCTGAAATCAACTCGGTAGCTCTTCACACAGCTGGCTGGCTTCTCAGCCTTCCCATCAGAGACCAGGCTACCTAATGTGGCTTAACCCTCCCCTCACTGTCCAGCACTGCACTCTCTTTGCTTCTTCTCCTTTTCTCAAACTGCCATTATTTTGTTTATTAACGACTTTACCACCTAATGGTCCCTGGGTAGCACAAATGGTTTACACTCAGCTGTTAACAGAGAGGTTGGTGGTTTGAACCTACCTAACAATGTCATGAAAGAAAGTCCTGGAGATCTAATTCAGCAAAGATTACAGCCAAGAAAACCCTATGGAGCAGTTCTACTCTGTAACACATGGGGTCGCCATGAGTCAGAATCGATTCGATAGCACTGGGTTTGGTTTTTCGGTTTTCAACCACCCAACCGTAGAGCCCAAGCTCTAGCAGAATGCTGAATGCACAGGGGTTACTCCCCAAATGTGTATGCTTTGTGCTACAGATTTTCAAATCAGGTCTACTTGACATAGGTCTTACTCACACAGTGACAGTCCAGGGATGACTCAGGATTAAAGGCCACAAAAACCCCAAGCACATGAAGGGGTTCAGCAACAGCTTGATAAAATAATTGAGTTGACTGAGAGGCTTGTCTTGAAAAAGCCTCCCCCATTGAGGCCCAGAGCTAGATTACAGAGGCCACTTGCTGGTCAGACAGACAGTAGGATAATTTCCTTCAGAGTAGATAAGAAAACTACTCCTGAGGGCATGAGACTATCACAAAGGAAAAGCCTACTCGCTAAACTTCTGGGATTAACATCTGTCATGGATTGAATTGTGTTCCCCAAAAGTATGTGTATCAATTTGACTGGGCCATGATTCCCAGTATTATGTGGTTGTCCTCTATTTTGTGACTGATATAATTTTCCTATGTGTTGTAAATCCTAATCTCTGCTTGTGGTTAATAAGGCAAGATTAGATTATGTTAAAGATGATTAAGGTGGGATGTGACACCTTTACTAAGGTCACATCTCTGATCCAATGTAAAGGGAGTTTCCCTGGGGTGTGGCCTGCACCACTGTTTATCTTACAAGAGATAAAAGGAAAGGGAATAGAGCAGAAAGGGGGGGGACCTCATATACAAGAAAGCAGCACCAGGAGTAGAGCTCACCCTTTGGACCCAGGGTTCCTGCGCAGAGAAGCTCCTATTACAGGGGAAGACTGTTGACAAGGATCTTCCTCCAGAGCCAAAAGAGAAAGCTTTCCCCTGGAGCTGACGCCCTGAATTTGGACTTCTAGCCTACTAGTCTGTGAGAGAATAAACTTCTGTTTGTTGAAGCTATATACTTGTGGTATTTCTGTTATAGCAACACTAGATGACTAAGACAACATCTTTTCTTCCTGACTAAATAAAACAAGTAATTGTTTAAAACTAGAGTGGTGAGTGGCAAGGAACAATTTTTTCAGGAAGTGACAGTAACAATTAGGCGAAAGTCAAAAACCAAACAGTGCCGTCAAGTCGATTCTGACTTATGGCGACCCCACGTGTGTCAGAGTAGAACTGCACTCCACAGAGTTTTCAATGGCTGTGACCTTTCAGAAGTAGATCAACATTAACTGTCATGGATTGAATTGTGTCCTCCAAAAAATGTGTGTCAACTTGGCTAGGCCACGATTCCCCGTATTGTGTGATTGGCTACCATTTTGTCATCTGCTGTGATTTTCCTATGTGTTGTAAATCCTACCTCTACGATGTTAATGAGGCAGGATTAGAGGCAGTTACGTTAATGAGGCAGGACTCATCCTACAAAATTAGGTTGTGTTTTAAGTCAATCTCTTCTGAGATATAAAAGAGAGAAGTGAGCAGAGAGACAGGGGGACCTCATCACTACCAAGCAAAAAGAGCTAGGAGCACGCGTCCTTTGGACCCGGGGTCCCTGCACTGAAAAGCTCCTAGACCAGGGGAAGACTGACGACAAGGACCTTCCCCCAGAGCCAACAGAGAGAAAAGCCTTCTCCTGGAGTTGGCACCCTGAATTCAGTCTTCT
>NW_004443938.1:21571462-21573484 GCF_000243295.1 Trichechus manatus latirostris
TCTGTTATAGCAGCACTAGATGAATAAGACAACGCCTTAAGCGCAGTCACCACCTGTCTAACAGCAGAGGCTTTCATGTTGCTATGACATTGTTCACCTGTTCAGTGAACAGGTGTCAGACTAAGACAGACTAGGAAGCAAGGTCTGATGGTCTCCTTCTAAAAAAATCAATCAATGAAAACCCTGTAGATCACAACAGTCTGATCTCATTGTGCATGGGGTCACCATGAGTAGGGGACCGACTTGATAGCATCTAACAATAATAACACAGCAGTAGAAGTCTCCTCTGCTTTTCTCAGATGCTTAAAATAAAAATGCTTACAAATGTTTCCATCAACATGAGATTCTACATAAATCACTGTAACTTTCCTCTTTTACTCATCTTAAGAAACTTCCAGTTGGTGATTCGGGTTAGAACCAACACTAAGATGGTAAGCAGAAGTTTCGTGATGATTATCCATGTGTTGTGACATTGAAAGCATTTTTCTGGACACTGATTCCCCTGAAGTCTTAAGACAAAATACACTTTATTCTTCATTCTATTTCCTTTCTGTAGACGTAGAGAGATAAAGTTGAATTTATAAGACCATTTCACCAACTCGTTCTCCTTCTGATAATTCCAGGGCTAACTGGGCTATGGAAAATTCTACATACAGAAACAAATTTGGTGAAAATGGCTGAATTTAGTCAAATGGCAAGATTAAGAGTTATTTTTCTTTAATATCATTTGCACCCAAGTTAGCTAGCTACATAGCCTATTTCAAACCCAGCACTTCCCAAAACACTAACTCTTATCCACCCCTGCCTCCTATTTTGCACTTCAGCTAGCAGCTGCTATGGAAGAAGAGAGATCAACATACCACAAATGGTTTACTACAGAGAGAAATATTATTGCAAGTCATACTGGAGGAGCAATGAAAAAGAAACCCCATCATGGCCCCAAATCATAAATAAATCAAGTCACAGTTGTGAAAGATCTTAGCAAAGACACACAAAAAGTGTGTTCTGTTTGTCAGAAGGATGGCTCACACTCAAAGCAAACCCGGAGCTTAGCTTTCCAGGACAACACAATTACAGCCAAGGACAAAGCGTATGACTATGTTCAGAAACAAGAAGGGTAGGCTCACATGCACCATTTTTCTTAATTTTG
Organism: Trichechus manatus latirostris; assembly: GCF_000243295.1. Classification (NCBI taxonomy): domain Eukaryota; kingdom Metazoa; phylum Chordata; class Mammalia; order Sirenia; family Trichechidae; genus Trichechus; species Trichechus manatus. The sequence goes on from NW_004443938.1 coordinate 21,572,613, forward strand.
GCAGAAGCAAGAAAACCATTATGTGCAAGAAACCTTTTTTTTTTTTTTTCTTCATTTGAGAAGCAGCTACCTGTGGAAACACGAAAGAGAGTAAAAGAGATGAGCTGGGGTAACAGAAAATGGAGAACTTAGAATTAAATGTTCAAGACTGGGGATTTTTCTTAACGTTTCTATCATACTACTAGCATTTCTCCTCTCAGAACAACCCAAATCCGAAAACAGAAGTGCCCACCAACACCCCCTGTCCCTGGAAAGCACCCTTGAACAATAACCCCCGAGACGAGGTTGATTCCACACCAGACCAGCCGTTCCTTATCAAAAATAAAAAAAAATAAAATGCCTGCCTCACAGGAAGCAGGCGGCCCACCTACTGATAAGTAGACAAAGCAAAGAGGGGATACAACTTATGCTTTCTGAAGACAGTTCTACTTAGTTTCACCTTTTAAAAAAATGCATCACTTACTACTAAATTTAAATCTTAGTTCCTAAGAAAGAAGCTACAATTTCTTTAGCTTCCTCTCACCCATGTTAACCTAAAACTTTGGGCTATAGACACTTCATTTGCGTAGTCTGTTGACCAATCCCTGCAAGGTGCATACCAGTCACAGGGCAGGCTGCAGCCCAGGGCCAGACAAAAAGTGTCAGCACCAAGTTGTTTACGGCTTGCCCAGGAAATGTCAATCAACCTGGTAAAAGTACCAGACCCTCTGGGGTAGAAAACTAGAGCAAAGGCAACTCTTCAGGGCTTCAGGGGAAAACCTCGAAAGCCGTTTCTCCAAAGAACCAAGGAAAAGGCCACATAAGGGAACTCACTTAACCATAGCATCATTTTTCAGTTTTGTCACAGCCCTATTTAAGTAAGTCTTTTTTTT
>NW_004443938.1:21574938-21575936 GCF_000243295.1 Trichechus manatus latirostris
TTTAGACACACCAAAGCCATCTATCCCTTCATTTTAGATTACCATTTCCATTCACAGGAACAAAGTAACCAACAGCTACAAAACCTTTTTTTGTATTTCTATACAGTATTTTGTATCATCATGATAATTTTGAAAGCCAGGGGTAATTTTATCTTTAATGATTCCAAAAAGGGAAAAAGTAAACAAAGCAGTAAAAGCAACATACATATTACCATGCTTAGGGCAGAGAGAACGTCTCTTTAGTTGAGATACTTCGGTAAATCTATCAGTCAATCACATTGGCTTTACTTAAACTGAAGAACTGAACTTTGTTATGGACTGAATTGTACCTCCCCTCCCACAAATATGGGACCCCGGGTAGCAAAGTGGTTAAGTGCTCAGCGACTAACCAAAAGGTCAGCCGTTCGAACCTACCAGCCACTCTGCAGGAGAAAGATGTAGCAGTCTGCTTCTGTAAAGATTATAGCTTTGGAAACCCCATAGGGCAGTTCTACCCCGTCCTGTAGGGTCACTATGAGTTGTAATCAACTCGATGGCAACAGGTTTGGTTTGATTTTGGTTTTCCCCAAATACATGTTGAAGGCCTAATTCCCGTACCTGTGGATGTGATCCTGAGTGGAAATAAGGGTTTTCTTTTGTTATGCTAATGAGGTCATAGCAGTCTAGAGTGGATTTTAAACCTAATCACTTCTGAGCAGAGATACACGCAAGGGAGAAGATAGACACCAGGCAAGGATCGTTTACAAGCCAAGGAACCAAGGAATGCCTGAGCCTACCGACAAGGAAGGAATCAACACAGCCAGACCCTGATTTAGACTTCTAGCCTCCAAAACTGTGAGCAAATAAATGTCTATTCTTTAAAGCCACCCACTTGAGGCATTTCTGTTGTAGCAGCACTAGGAAACTAAGACAGACTTCAAGGGCTGGTCCTCATATTAGGAGAATAATGAATCTCCATGGCCCTCACCTCTTCCCTCCTGATCATAATCCTGAGATAT
>NW_004443938.1:21576393-21577841 GCF_000243295.1 Trichechus manatus latirostris
CTTTAGGAGCTTGTGGTCACAAAGCACAGCGACCTGGGAAAGCACATGAACCATCCATGAGCAAGATCAAACCCTAAACCAATGAGCAACCAGACATATTTATCCCACACCCAGTGCTAACTGTATAGTAACGAGGAAAAAAAAAAACCCCACAAAAAGCAAAGGTGAGCCCTTCTTTCGCCTACAGCCCAGGCTCAGGTGGAGAGGTTGGCCCGGCCTACTCACTGGGAGAGTCACTGGAAAGACCCAGCCCCTGGGGTTTTGATCCAATTCCAATTAACTCAATGAAAAAATTCTCTCTTCCCACTCACTCCCTACGCACCCTGAAATCTATCATGAAACCAAAAAAAAAAATCAAACCCATTGCCATTGAGTTGATTCCAACTTATGGTGACTCCACGTGTTTCAGAGTAGAACTGCACTCCATAGGGTTTTCAATGGCTGTAATCTTATGGAAGCAGACTGCCAGGACTTTCTTCCACAGCACCAATGGGTAAATTTGAATCGTCAACCTTTGGGTTAGTAGTTGAGCGCAAACCGCTTGTACCATGAGTTGAGCCCAAACCCTCACAGAGTGCTAGATCAAACTGGTCTCCAAGAAGAATAGGGGGGCTGTGGGACTGTGGGGGCAGGAAGAGGGAAAAGGAAACTATCATCCAGAGCTCATGGATTTGCACCCACTGGCACATGTCTGCCTCACCCTACCAGAAAGAGAAAGACGAAGAAGTATCGAAAGGGGAAGGGGAAGGCATGGCTAAGTGTGAAATTGCTGGATCCTCACAATAGCCTCGTAGCCCCAGTGGCCAGGTCCTAGGACACTCTACACACAGCCTTTGTTGACTTCCTCTGCTGCCAACAGACAGGTCCCAGCCCTCAATCACACTGGCAAGAGTGTTCACATCTTATCTACTGAGATAGCTCCCTTCCCAATATAAACCTGGCCCTAAATCTCCATTAAGTGTGACCCATATATGGGCCCAAACCTATTACTTCATTTCTCTCTCCCTTCTCCCCCAGATCCTTTCAGAAAGTAACAGCAACAAAAATAGGTAGAGAAATGTATATCTTTGTTATCTTGGAATTGTCAAGATGCATCTCTTGAAGCCAAAGTTCATTCCCTTTCTGATGGACATAGAGTGTAGGGGAAACCCCTGCATCCTTCTGCTGGGTGTTTTGTGTTCAGAAGGCAGGACAGTGTCAAGAACACCCACAACAAAACTACCTAGCAAGACATCTGTTCGGTAATAGGGTCAGGCTTCCAGGCTAGGAAGCACAGAAATTAGTTTCTGGTAAAGGGAAGAACACAGGAAGTCAGAAGCTAGAGAGAGAGAGGCTAATGGACATACAGAGAAAGGCCAGATCACTTGCCACGTGGGATCTGCCTTAAATAACTGGCTGGTCCTAGTGACCTCTTGTCCCACTTCCTTGAGTGGCCTCTTCCGTATAAA
>NW_004443938.1:21579117-21611409 GCF_000243295.1 Trichechus manatus latirostris
AATCACCACTTAAAAATACCCCAGGTCTGCTCTGCTTGTGGTTCAAATGTATCTTCCAAAACAGGCCAGTGGTATGACATCCAGGTTTTATTTTAACCCGTCCTGCTGAGAAAAAACACCAGCCTTAAACCTAGCACAGTCAAAAGCCTGGTGCCATGGTTACCCAACGACCCACAGTTAGATGCTGTAAAATGATTAAGCAGTTGGACAGGGAAAGCACACAAAGCAAGGCTTCTGGTAACGACCTACCCATCGCACCAGGGGCTGCGAAACTACCACCCGGGAAGTGTCTAGCAACTTCCTTGCACTTAGAAATGACCTCCTGAGCTCCATACCTGGGCGCTTGTCTTTATTTGTGCGTTTTTATTTTATAAAGGAAATAAGTAATATTTTATAAAGGAAATCACTAACGGGCCATCAAAAGCACTGAGTTAAGCATTTGTAAAGAGTCACAATATTAACCAACTCGCCTGAACATGCTCAGCGTATCGAAGTTCTGCCTCCTAACAAATGACCCGTCTGACTTCACAAACATTGGAGGGAGGTCCTGTGTCCATTTGTAACCTCACCTCGCAAAGACCCCACTGAAACAAACCCAAGAACTAGGCTCACGGGGGGATCCCTCCTGCTCCTCCACCTCCTGTATGGGTCTGGGTGAGTGATGACCCTCTCTGTGCCTGGCTTCCACCTCTATACATGGGACTAGTAAGAGCATCCACCTCATAGGATAAAGTGAGTAGATGTGCAAAAGGCCTCAGAATAGAACTCCGCACACAGTGAGCGCTATATGAGTTATGGTTGCTGTTGGTGGTGGTGGTTTTATTATTTGGTCAACAATGATTCAATTGCCTAGCAACACCATAAGCAATATTCAAGCCATTGATGGCATGTTTCAAATAGAAGGAGACCGAAAAGGAAACACTATCTTCACTACTCATTATCAAATGACCTCCAGGAAATCTCATTCATTTAAAACACATTTATTGAACATGGAATATTTGCTGGACTTCTTGGAGGGCACAATGTACTATAAGCCAAAGTTCCTCCCCTTTAGTCGGGTTGGGAAAATGAGATACACACACACAAGAAACCACACCACAGGCAGGCTATGGTCCGTGCCAGATGAGAGACGCGACAGCATTTATTTTAAAATTGATTTATAAACACTAAGACATGCTGGGAAAGCAGAGATTATTTTCACCCAAAGAGGATAGAGATCATGGAGATGGGGTCTGAGTTGGGCTTTGGAGGATGGATAGAGTTCGAAGAGGTAGAGTTTGAGGAAGGAGGTTATTGGGAATGGCATGGGCAAAACTCATGGGACTAGCTTGAATTTGAGAGACTGGGGTGCTTCAGAATCTCAGTCTAACTCCTTGTTCCATCACTTATTAGCTGCATGACCGTGAGCCAGTTACACAAACCTCTTTGGGTTTCAGTTCCCTAATGGGTGCCCCACGAGGTACTGTTTTGAAAACTGCATAAGATAAAGCCTACATGGAGCTTAACACACTCTCTGACACAAAGTACAGACTCAAAGTTAGCAACTGATAGAGACTGAGCAGTGTAAAGAGGGCTGCCAACAGATCCATCCATCTGCAGAAAAGGGCTGAAGTTGCAAAGCGATACAAGATGATGTTGGAAGGTTAGAAAGAAGGGCCGTTGGGCACTCAGATTTCACTCAGGGAGAGGTGTGAACCACTTGAGAAGAGTCATGTTTGTGATGGTTCACCTGGCAGCTCTGGGCAGCTCCCCACAAGGCGGGGGGGTGGGGGGAGTCTTGGAGACAGGAGTTCCATAACAAGACACAGTGCCAGAGGCAACGAGTGAGTGGCGCAGGTGGGCCCTGGTGCTTGTCCTAGGAATGGAAATAAGGGCGGGTATAATGGACATTGGGAAGGCTGGATTAGCCAGCTCAAACAGTGAGCAGAAAATGAGAGAAGGGGTCCAAAACAAACTCCACTAAAGGCAATGTGGGATCCTGGATTAGATCCTGCAAGCGAAAAAGGACATTAATGGAAAAACTGGGCAAGCCTGAATAAAGACTGTAGTTTAGCTAACAGCACTGTGCCAATGTTAATATCTTCATTTTCATGAATGTACCATGATCATGTAAGATGTTAATGACTGAGGAGGCTGGGTGAAGGGCACATGGGAAACTTTGTCTTATCTTTACAACCCTTCTGTAAATCTAAAAGCATTTCAAAATTTAAAAAAAAACAACAAAACTTCAGATCTTCTTGTGTGACTCATTACATCATCAACAGAAAGAGGGAAGCCAAGGTAAGCACCAGTTTTGCATTAAGGGGATGAGTTGATGGAGCATCTCAGAAAGCAATATGGCTGACAGGAAGGCCAAGGACATGCCCTGTCCTGGTGTGTGAGAGTACACCCTTGAGACCCACATGCAGTTATGTGAGTAAGCCGGCCCTTTAGGGGCACGGAGTGGCCAGACTGTTCTCTCATGTTACCAGCCCCACATTCCTTGTCCTGAGCCCTTCTCCCAACCCAGTCACATGCACCACACACCCAACTGCTTCCTGTTACAGCAACTTTGTCCACCAGGAGAGGTGTCAGATAGGATTTCCAAAGAACTTTCTCTTCAGGCAAAGGAGCTTCTATTTTGAGACCCATAATCAACCAAGGCTTCTTAAGGAAAGAAAAAGTATCCTTAACATCAGCTCTCAATAGTCCAAACGAAGAGTAATCACACAACTGGGGAGCAGCAGAACTGGGGTTGGGACTCACTCTGCCTTGCTCTGCAGGCTGTGTTCTTCCCACCAGATCATGGGGCCTCATATAGTAGGTACGAGGTGTATTGCATGCTCTACTGTATCATAAGTAGCCCTGGTGATGCAAATGATTAAGCACTCAGCTGCTAACCAAAAGGTTGGCAGTTGAAACCCACCCAGCGGTTCTGCAGGAGAAAAGACCTGACAATCTGCTTCTGTAAAGATTACAGCCAAGAAAACCCCTATGGGGCAGTTCTAATCTGTCCTATAGGGTCACTATGAGTCAGAATCAACTCGACAGCAACAGATTTTATATATATATACATACCACAATAAAATTTACAAAAAAAACTAAAATAAAGCTTTACAAAATAAAGCTTCACCTTATCATAAAAGCATCAATGCCTGGAGCTTAGAGAGATCTGCTAGAAAGATGTCTAGTCTCGCTAGCCTGAGGGAACCAAATATTTGCGTTCAGTGGTAGAATTCTGGCCTTCCATGTGGGAGACCTGGGTTCACTTCTTGGCCAATGCAACTCATGCACAGCCACCACCTGCCTGTCAGTGGAGGCCTGCATGTTTCTATGATACTGAATAGGTTTCAGTAGAGCTTCCAGACTAAGATAGACTAGGAAGAAAGGCCTGGCAATCTATGTCCAAATATCAGCCAACGAAAACCCTATGGATCACAACAGTCTGATCTCACTGTGCATGGGGTCACCATGAGTCAGGGCCAACTCAATGGCAGCTAACAATAACGACAATGTAATAACTTGAAACTTGTAGCACTCTATTGAATCTGAATGTAAAGTACATAGTATCCCATAAAGCAAATGTCCATTTATAGACACGTTGATGAATCAGTAGATAAATTATTCAGCAAAAAATAGGAGAGATACTGAACACCTACCACATCATAAGTGCAATAAACATTTCTTGATTTTACTTACTGTCACGGTTTTGTGGTCTTTAAATTAATCCCTACAAATACGTCATAAGCTGAATTACGAAATCAGGGATCAGGTTGTTTTCATGAGAATAAAATTAGAGAAGAATAAGTGAAAGAGATTAAATTCCAGTCCTGGTTTGGAGCCTAAAGAAAGTCCCTTTGTTTTCAAAGTTGTCCGTCAATCATGGACTCTGTATCGGAACATGAGAAATCTGAGCAGCAGAAGCCTTGCAATATCCTTTTACCAGACTGCAGATGGGATTAATGTGTCAGGCCCGGAGGTCAGAATAGATCGTCTCTAGGGTCTCTTTTAACTGTGAGCTTCTGGGATTCTCTCATAGCATTAGGATGTATTATGCTCATATAAGATTACCAAGGACCCTTCAACTCCAAGATGTTTGGTGTGTACAATGGTGTGCTGGAGCAGGCTCCTACCAGCTCATGAGGGCTGACTGGTAAATTTTCAGGAGTTGTTCAAGCCAGCTGTTAAATACAGCCATTACTAAAAATCAAATGATATAAACATATGAGCAAATTAACTATATTAAAAACAAAGGTAATAAATACTCAAAACTCATCACTTTCTAATTATTTTATTGCATTTTACTGTTATTATACTGTTGGCGTTATTTATGTCTATTGTATCCATATGGAGGAGGAAATACTATTCCCTGCTCCATGTTCAGTAACTTTACAATGGTAGCTTGAAATCAACCATGGTGGAAGTATTTACACCAGAGAAATGGGCAAATGCTATAAATCAGGGATTTTTTTTCTCCTGAGAGCAGTTATTAAACATTTACCAGCACCCCACTGGTTATGTGTTCTCAGAAGACAAAGAAAAATGGGAAACTGTATTGTGTTGGGGAGGCCAGGGGGAGGGGAGAGGAGAAAGCAAAAGGAGGAAGAGAAGCCGGGAAGGGGAGGTATCAAGGTGGGGAAGAAATGGGGTGGTGGGGGAGTAAGAAGGAGAAGGGGATAGAAAAAGGGAGGGAAAAGGGGAAGAGAGGGGAGAGAGAAGAGAAAGTCAGAAAGATGGGAGCCAAACAAAGGAGGATTATTATTATTATTATTCCAGACAACTAACACTTAAACTCTTTATCCGAACATCTCTCTAAATGTATTACTCATGGCCAAGGCTACCAACATAACTCAGTGCTTTCTTAACAACTCAGCCTGTGATCAGATGTTCCATTGCCGAGATACCCTCCAGGCTCCCAACACGCACAAGGCTCTTTCTGCCTTACGTAAAATGGCTCCAGACTTCTGAGCTTTTTATAGATTCCCTGTCTCCTCCCTGGCTGTCAGGCTATCAGCTGTCACTTCTACATGTTCTCCCGGTACTTACATATCTAGCAGCCTGGTTTGTTGTTTCTAAATCACTGTGAACAAAGAAGTCAGAAAACCAAGCATGTTAGAATTGTGGCTAAAGGAGGAGTAAAGAAGCCCTAAGTTAAGACCTAAGGCTGTTTCCAATAAATTGAAAATAAAAATTGCTGTCAAGTCAGCTCCGACTCATGGTGACCCCGTGTGTGTCCAAGTAGGACTGTGCTCCACAGGGTTTTCAATGGCTGGTTTTTTGAGAGTAGATCACCAAATCTTTCTTCCAAGGCACCTCTGGATGGACTTGAACCAACAAACTTTGGGTTAGTAGCCAAGTGCATTAACCGTTTGTACCACCCACAGATGGAAATTCTATGGCATCTCTCTAGGTCCCCAAAGTTACCTATTCTACTTTCTTCCAGGTTCTTCCCTGTGTTCCAAATGATTGCGGTTTCCAAATTGGTGACTGCCAAAGAGATGAGGGTTCACTAAGTACACAAAACATGCAATTGAAACGCACTAAAAAATACAGAACACAGAGACTATATTCACACATCACAGTCAATGGCACCACACATCCTGTTCCCTTGGCCGTCTATTTTTCCCAAGGCAGAAGGCAGAGGTGGTCACGGGCCCAGCTCCATGGCTGCCACTCCTAGTAACCACAAAGGGCTTCTGAGCCGTTGAAACTCACAGCCATCAGAAACAGGCCGCAGAGGACAAGGAAGTGCCGGCAGAGGCAGCCCCACCTTCCAACGGCTAATGCCCCAGGCTGGCCCCAGGGTAGGACATCCGCCCACTCCCTGCCACTCCTCATCACATTCCTGGAGGAAGGCAAGGAACAGAGAGGCCCTGTGAATAAACCCGGGCCCTGGAATAACCGAGCAAGGGGGCAACCACAGGAACAGCCACCAAAGGCTCTTGTGTCCCAGGATGGACAGTTACCAGGGGCAACAGCACCCCAGCAAAGGAGCCCCTTGCGATGCAATCTGGTGTCACAGCACAGACTGGCACCTCCAGAGCATGCCACCAACCTTCCAAAAATGCATTTCTCTATTGCTCTGAACATGCCCTTTGTTCTGGCACTAAATTTTGAAAACAAGAAAAGTACTTAACTGCTTGCTGAATTCACGGGATGAAGTACTATGCTTTAAAAATTTAAAAAAAAAAGACTGCTTTCTCTTGTAGGGTTTTGTTTGTTTTAAAATATTCTGATAGCAACAAAAAAGCTCTAATTCTTAGCCTGCTGCCTGTGTACCCAGACTGTTACACAATAAAATTTAAATAACTATAATGGAATGACAAAGCTACCCCAGAAATAGAAGAAAATTCTTAAAATTACCCTCCTTGCACTGAGTGTTTACCTTGTAAAGAAAGAAAAAACAACTATTGTACAATTAAAAATAGAAAACTCTGGAAGGGATCCCATTATTTCACAGTTCTACTTTATGCCTGGCACACAGTAGGCCTATAATGAATATTTATTTGGTGGCTGGTGGGTTGACGGGATAGGTGAATAGATGCAATATTACCAACCGGATATTCTGAAGTCAACTGGCCTTCCCTAGGACTTTGGCCAGCAGGATTGGTCCAAAACTACATTTGGGCGTTTTGAAGAAATATAATAAATTAGTAAAGTCAACTCTTGCCTAAAATAAAATCTGAGGATCTTTTCTTTGAATCTGAGCCTGGGGGTTTTAAATACTCTTGCTTCCCGGTAAGTTCAGACCTGTCCATTAACCAGATAGTATTTGTTGAATGTCTACAGTCCATGAGGGGCAGTAGCAGTTCAGTGGTAGAATTCTTGCCTTCCATGTGGGAGACTTGGGTTCAATTCCCAGCCAATGTACCTCACGTACAGCCACCACCTGTCTGTCACTGATGGCAGGCGTGTTGCTATGATGTTGAACAAGTTTCAGCGGAGCTTCCAGACTAAGACAGAATAGGAAGAAAGGCCTGGAAATCAACTTCTAAAAATCAGCAAGTGAAAACCCTAAGGATCGCAACAGTCCAATCCACAACCGATCATGGGGATTGTGCAGGACTGGGCAGTGTTTTCTCTGGCTGTGCATGGGGTCACCATGAGTTAGGAGTCAACCCAACAGCAGTAACAGCAATGATAACACCCATTGTGCCAGGCAATGGAGATGGACTAGCGAGCAAAACAGGAAGGCCCACCCAACATTAAAACACTCTTACCAGAATCTAGAAACAGACCCACCAATACAAGGTCCCTGATTTGTGGCTTCAGCACAGTGGACAGAGGATGATCTTTCCCATGAATGGTGCTGGGTCAACTGATGTTCCAAATGGGAAAAAAATAAATCTTCATCACTACATTACACCACACACAAAATTCAATTCCAAAGGATTACAACAAACCTAAATATAAAAGGTAAAACAATGAAAATCAAAAGATAACATAGGAAAACATCTTCATGATCTTGGAGCAGTTAAAGGTATCTTGCACTAAATAGAGGAAAAAATGGATAAATTGGTCTATATTAAGATTAGGAACTTCTGTTCATCAAAAGACACCACTAAGAAAGTGAAAAAGGCAACCGACAAAGTGGGAGAAGATACTGATGACACATTTCTGTCAAAGGACTTGTACCCAGGATATATAAAGAACTTTTATAAATTAGTAAGAAAAAAAAGAGACAAGCCAAACTTTTTTTAAATGGGCAAAAGAGTGGAACAGGCTCTTCACAAAGAGGATATCCAAATGGCCAATAAACATATGAAGAAGGGCTCAACTTCATTAGTTATCAGGCAAATGCAAATTAAAACCACAATCTATATACCACTATACACTCAACAGATGGCTAAAAGGAAAAAGACAGAAAATAGCAAGTGTGGGTGAGGATGTGAAAACAACTGGAACTTTCATATACTGCTGATGGAAATGTATACTGGCATAGTTACTTTGGGAAATCGTCTAGGGATATCTACCGAAGCTGAGCATATGCAGACCCTATAAACCAGCCATTTCACAGCTAAGTATATAATCCAAAAGGAATGCAGACATATGTTCACCTACAGACATGAGCAATAATGTTCATAGTAGTTCAATTCAGAATAGCCCCAAACTGGTAACCTCCCAAATGCCCACCATATGTAGAACAGGTTAAAAGAAAAACTGCGGTATATTTACACAATGGAATACTATATGGCATCTAAAATGAACAAATCTCAATGGCAGGCACTGATATGAGTGAACTTCACAAATCTAATGCTGAACAAAAAAAAAACAAACATAAGAGATCTTATAAGGCTGAAACTCATCAGGTTATCTTGGAGTAGGGCAGGGGGTTAATGATGGGAAAAGGGCACGAGAGGACTCCTGTGGGGCTGGCAATGTTCCATCCCATGATCTGGATGGTGGTTATATGGTAGCTTCAATTTGAGGAAATTCATCAACCTGTATAATTAGGATTTGTATACTCGTATGTTATTACTAGTTGCCATCAAGTTGACAAGCCACACAGAAGTTGCCATCAAGTTGACTCCAACTCTTGGTGACCCCATGTGTATCAGAGTAGAACTCTGCTCCATAAGTTTTCAATGGTTTCATTTTTCAAAAGTAGATCGCCAGGCTGTTCTTCCAAGGCACCTCTGGGTGCATGCGAACTGCCAACCTTTCAGTTAGTAGCCGAGTGCTTAACCATTTGCACCACCCAGGGACTCCACCTGTATGTCATAGTACAGTAAAAAGTTAAAAAGAAAAGAAAAAGATAACTCTCATGTGGAGGACTTCCCCTCATATTTCTTTCTGTCCCTGGTCCCTCGACCATGCCAAGGTCCACTCTGCTTCAGGGTCTTTGCACAGAGCCCACTGTGAGAAAGCTGGTCCCCCCAGGTCCTGGCACAGCTGGTACCATCTCTCATGATACAGCCCAAGCTCAAATGCAACGAGCTTCTCTGCAGAGGCCTTTCCTGCCCCACCCACCTGGCCACAGTCACTCATTCTTTATCCATTACCCTGTTATATTTTCTTCAAAGTTCACAGCACTTCTCAAGAGCGGAAATCACTTTGATTTACTCATTTGTGTATGTGTTTCTCTCTCCTTGATAACACAGGGGTCTTGCCTCTCTGATTCACGACTGTGTCTCTAACACCTGAGAGTGAGCCTGACAGACAGGGTATGGAGGGATGGCTGTGCGGACACTGAAGGGACAGATGGACGGCACAATGGCTAATGGACAGACAGATGGACGGTGGGATAGCTGATGGATGGATAACGGAGGGAGGGGCTCTGGAAAGCAGGGCAGTCAAACACTGCTGGAATAAGCTCTTGGAATTTAGTGACATGGAGGTCCTGGGCCTCCTTGGAGAAAGCAGGGACAAGCTACACAGCACTGGGCTTGAGTGACAACATAGCCAGACCTTGCTTTGCTGCACTGAGGTACAATAGAGACAATCTGCATGGTTAACACAGAATTGTATCTTTTTAACCCTGTTAACAAATATCAGGCTTCAATGGAGGGGTGGGGTGTGTTCTGAAGCCCAGATGCCAGCAGCAGGGAGAGGAACGGAGAAAACCATGGCTGCCCAGCTTGCCTGAAGGACTGTCACCTCACAGGGTTGAAAGGGGAGCAGAAGGTGAGACAATGGGAACCCAGTGTGTCTTAGGCTGGGTTCTCTAGAGAAGCAAAACCAGTAAAGCGTATAAACATCATATAGAGAGATTTATATTAAGGAAACAGCTCATGCAATTGTAGAGGCTAAAACATCCCAAGTCCATGGATCAGGGTAGATGCCTCTCCCAGTTCACGCAGCCGCAGAAGCTGGTGAGCCCAAGATGGGCAGGTCAGAGAGCAGGGCTCTGCCCACAGGCTGTGAAGATTGACAAATCCCAAGTTCGGCAGATAAGCTGACAGCTCAAGTCCCAAGAACTGGAGGTGAGATGACAGGAGGCAGCTGCAGGATCCAGAGTGAGCAAAAAGCCAGAATGTCTGCTTAAATTCAGATGCAGGCCACACCCCCAAGGAAACTCCCTTTCATCTGATTGGCTACTCACAGCAAATTCAATCATGGGAGTGATCACATAGAAACACTGAGAATCATGGCCCAGCCCAGCTGACACACAATCTTAACCATCACACAGTGTAAACAACTCTGTCAAGTCTGGCTGGAGAGGGGAAGAGAAAGAGAGGGAGGTTTGGTGTGTTCTAGTACTTTGTGGAGGTATAACTTACAAATGTAAAATGCACAGATCTTAAGTGTATACCTCCATGACTCTAGAAAAGCAGGAAGGACTGAAGCTGCAGGAAAAGAAAGCCCCTGAGGAAAAGGGGTCAGACCCAGAGTACAGGTAGAAAGCAATGGCATCTTCCATGCTAACGTCCCTTCTGCTCTCACAACTTGAACCACAGTTCACAGAACAGCACTGTGGTGACCCACCCTCACCACAGACATCTCGCCACCCAAAACAATGAAGACACCCCAATTTCCAAGTGTTACCGCTGCTTATTCTGAAAAATGCAACAAATCTAATAGGAGCAAACTTGCTGGCTTATTTTTCCTTAATTATTCATAATTTAAAAATTTTTTTTAAACCCTGCCTTCTTCAAAAAGAGAAGAAGGTGACTAACATCACCCCAAGAGCTCTTAACCTTATAAAGCCTGTGGCAAGAGCTGGCCCATGTCTTTACTGAATAGGGGGCCCTTCTCTTACCCCTGTGAACAACAAAAATAGTTATAAAAGCCTACCCCTTTTAAAAAATAACTGTAGAGTCCTTCTCTTATAAAATTAATGCATGTTCGTTTGATAAATAAAACAAAAATTCCACATATGATACTGAAAAAAATAGTACCACTATTTATTATGTATCTTTCCAGTCCTTTTTCAAGGCACAATAAAAGATATCCCATGAAAAATGATTTTTATCCAGAAAGCATGAGTCTTAGTTTTCTAGTGCTGCTATAACAGAAATACCACGAGTGGGTGGCTTTAACAAGCAGAGTATTCTCTCATAGTTGAGGAGGCTAGAAGTCCGAATTCAGGGCACCAGCTCTAGGGGAAGATGTTCTCTCTCCGTTGGCTCTGGAGGAAGGTCCTTGTCTCCTTTCAACATCTGGGGGCTTGGTATTCCTTGAAGATCTCTATGTGTCTTGGCATCAATCTTCCCCTGGGTCTAGGAGGTTCTCAGTGCAAGGACCCCAGATCAAAAGGACATGCTCCACTCCTAGCTCCTTTCTTGGTGGTAGTAAGTCCCTCCCTCTCTGCTTGCTTCTCTCCCCTTTTATCTCTTGTAAGACAAAAGGTGTGACTCAAATAAAAGCGTGACTTGAGTAAGGGCGTGACTTGAGTAAGGGCGTGACTTCAATAAGGGCATGACTTGAGTAAGGTGGTGCGACTCAAGATATGTCCCACCCTAATCCCACCTCATAGAGGTTTTAGGAGTTACAACACATAAAATGGAGGACAGTTACATAATATCACAAAATGGAGGCTAATTACATCAGATCACAAAATGGAAAATAATTATACACTACTGGGAATCATGGCCTAGCCAAGTAGATACATATTTTTTGGAGGACACAATTCATTCCATGACAGCATGTTATTATCATTTAATGCAAATGTGATATAGTTTGTTCTGGGAAAGTAATTCTCTTGAAGCAACCTAACAAAAAGATTTTTCATTCTGAGGTAATGGCTATATTATTTTATATTCATAAACTCCAGTACATAACCAGAATTTGCAATTAAGGCAGGAGACCCATCAAAAAATTTCAAAATCAAAAACTCCATAAGCCTCTGCTTTCTTTTTGATCAAAGAAAGTACCTTTAATTTGAACATATGTATTAACAAGGCAGAATTAATTATGGCAAAAAGAGAATAGGTGTTGTTAATGGTGCTTTTATAAATATCCTGGGCTTTTGTTAGAATGATTTTTAACATTATTACTCCTCAAAACATCTCTGAGAGGGGCATATTTAAAAGGGGGAATTAAAGTAAGCCAAGGATGATGACTCAAAAGCACTCTGTAAATTAAAGCTGGATGGGGGATTCCACCTTTTTGTTTCATCCTTCCTGACAGACCAAGTGACTCTCCCCACAGCCAGAGTAATGGGAAGGTCTACCTTATACTGGTCAGTCTGTCAGTTTATCTGTCAGTTAGTTGTACTGTGGTGGCTTGCATGTTGCTGTGATGCTGGAAGCTATGCACCAGTATTTCAAATACCAGCAGGGTCACCCATGGTGGACAGCTTTCAGTAGAGCTCCCAGACTAAAATAGACTAGGAAGAAAGGCCTGGTAATCTACTTCCAAAAATTTGCCAATGAAAACCTTATGGATCACGACAGAATATTATCCAATAGAGAGCTGGAAGATGAGCCCCCGAGTTGGAAGACACTACACAATAGCTGTAACAATGGGCGCAAACATACCAACGGTCATGAAGATGGTGCAGGACCAGGGAACTTTTCGTTCTGCTATACATAATGTGGCCATGAGTCAGAACCAACCCGATGGCAACCGACAACATCTTTGTTTTTTCAAGTCAACAATTTCTACATGTGTAATTCAATGACACTGATCACATTCTTCATGTTGTGCAACCATTTGCATTATCCTTTTCCAAATTATCTCACCACTATTAACATAAACTCAATGCCCCCTAAGCAAAAACTCCCTCTCCCCACCCCTCCCACCATGCCTGGTAACCCATAAGCTTTGCTTTCTATATATTTGCTTATTTCATATACGTGAGGCCGTACAGGATTTGTCCTTTTGTGACTGGCTTATTTCGCTCAGCATGATGTCTTCCAGGTTCATCCGCATTGTGGCATGCATCAGGACTTCATTTCACCTTATGTCTGAGCTCTATTCCATTGTGTGGATGTACCGCATTTTGTTTGTCCATTCATTTAACATCTTATAATGACGGAAGGTCCTCTCACCCTGGCATAAAGGATGTAAAAAGAGCCTGTGATCGTAACCACTAGGGATCTCTGAAAACGGGAGGAAAATTTTCCTACAACCAGTTAAGAAGAGTTATTTAGGGGGTTTTCTGTTTGTTTTGATTTTTTAAAGTGGGGTCAGAGGGAGGAAGATGTTCATGAGACAGAATTCCTTGAGAGCAAGGCGGAGGCCCATGCCACGCCCCACCACACCCGCACAGAACTTGCTGCTTTGCACACGCCAAGTGGGGTTGGGAGCGGGGGGATGCCTTAGTTGTAATGCCGGCATGAGAATTTTAATTTAATTTTAATAAATGTTTCACATGTTAACTGTACTTCATTCTTTGATCCCCTTCAGAGTTTTAAAGTGGTTTTATGTAAGGCAATTTACAGTAAGGTGTCAACACCAATTAAACTAGTTCCTCATTTCGTTCTTCTTTAGAGTGATGTGTGAACGCAACCTCGGGATTTCACTCATTAAATGCGGCACCATCATCCCTCTTCCAAGTTTAATATGGAGATACTCAAGTGATTTTAGGCTAACCAAAAGGTTCGAGGTTTGAGTCCACCCAGAGATTTCGCATTAAAGGCCTGGCAACCTACTTCCAAAAAAAAAAAAAAAAACAACCATTGAAAACCCTATGGATCACATTTCTACTACTCTGACACACATGGGATCACCGTGAGTGGAACTGACTTGATGGAAAATGGTTTAGGTTTGGTTTGGTTTAGTTTTTGGCTGTTCAATGATTTCAGAGCCTCAGACTAGTTTAGGTGATAGCCTGTTTACCTAGATATACGCAAGTTTTCCTTATCTAAACATCCATTCACATAACTGCTTCTGGTATAAGATTACTACATGCTGAGCCATCTGGGGTTTAATGAAGACATGGAATATTTTAGCTTAACAAAAGGCATTTGTCTACCAAAAAGTACATGTTATTTTTTTTCCTACAATATTTATAGGGTGTTTTCATTGTAGCAAGCATAATCATGCTTTAGCACCAAATCTATGACTCACTTTCTTTTAACTTGTCAGAGAGCTGCCACAC
Organism: Trichechus manatus latirostris; assembly: GCF_000243295.1. NCBI lineage: Eukaryota > Metazoa > Chordata > Mammalia > Sirenia > Trichechidae > Trichechus > Trichechus manatus. The sequence goes on from NW_004443938.1 coordinate 21,593,081, forward strand.
CCATGAGAAAAACCAGTCGACTAATTAGAATTGTTACGTAGAGTATTAGCTCACAAGAACTGAGTATAAAAGCCATCTTTGCCAGTCGGAAAACTCAACACCTTATCTACTTGGCTTGTGTCTTAGTGAACTAGTGCTGCTATAACAGAAATACCACAAGTGGATGGCTTTAACAAACAGATTTATTCTCTCACAGTCTAGGAGGCTAGAAGTCCAAATTTAGGATGTCAGCTCCAGGGGAAGGCTTTCTCTCTCTGTTAGCTCTGGGGGAAGGTCCTTGTCATCAATCTTCCCCAGTCCAGGAGGTTCTCAGAGCAGGAATCCCGGGTCCAAAGGATGCAATCTGCTCCCGGCTCTGCTTTCTTGGTGGTAGGAAGTCCTTCTCCTCTCTGCTTGCTTTTCTCTTTTATATATCAAAAAAGATTGACACAAGACATAAACTAATCCTGTAGATTGCATCCTGCCTCATTAACATAACTGCCTCTAATCCGGCCTCATTAATATCATAGAGGGTAGGATTTACCACACATACGATGAATACATCAGATCACAAAATAGAGGACAACCACACAATACTGGGAATCATGGCCCAGCCAAGTTGACACACATTTTTGGGGGACACAATTCAATCCATAACATCCTACCCTTTGGCCCCCCAAAATTCATGTCCTTGTCATATGTGAAACACTTTCACTCCATCATATCATAGCAAAAGTCATAAACCAACTCTCAGTCCAAAATCTCCTGGGGCGAAATTCCTCTTCATCTGTGAAATCCAGACTATAAGTTATCTGTTTCCAAAGTACAATAGTGGCACAGGCACAAGGTAGACATTTCCATTACAAATGGGAGAAATTTGATGGAAAGAAAAGAGATAACAGGCACCAAGCAAGTCAACAGAGCATATTACATTAGCTCTGAAGGCTTGAAAATAATCTTCTGTTCTCTGAGACCATTTAGGCAATAGCCCTGCCCTCCAGACTCTGGGTGTTGGCCACTCTCTCAGCATTCTGGGTGGAGGCTCCTCAGCCCTGGGCTTTCAGCTCTGTCTTCCAGGCCCACTTGGATGGCAACTCTGCTCTCTCTGCTTTGGGCAGCCCCATTCTCCCAGTCTACCTGAGTGGCGACTCCACCCCCCAGGTCCCGTTCTTCTGCCCTCGGGCATGGCAGCCCCACTCACTCAGATTTGGGCAGCAGATCTGTCCCCATCCCGCTGGCACTTGTGAAAGGCAGCCCCACATTCCGGTTCCAAGTTGGTGAAGAACTGACTCTTTGAAATCTAGGAGGCCATGGCCCCACCGTTTGAGACCCAGCAGGCCATGGTTCCACCCTTTTAGACCCCAGAGGTTATGACCCTACCCTTTGAGACTGAGGTGGCTCTGCTTCCTGTGTTCCTTGTCTCTTCAATGTCTGCTTCCTGGTTCCTTGGCCTCTAGGCCCCTTGGGCCTCGCTGCTCACATCTGCCCTGCTCTTCAGCAACACCAATAAGTGCCTGGAGGCAACCCACTCCACCAATAAACCTCGGCCAGAAGGCACTCAGCTCTCTCGCTCCATAGGTCTGCTCCAGCGCTATTTAGTGCTGGTCTCCTGGTTCTGCAACTGCAGTTTCTCTGCTGCTGCTTCTCGCCGCCTGTGCCATCTCCAGTGTAACAGCTCTCCTCACTTAATTCTGAGTCCTCACCAGAATTGTCTTTGATGTCCATAATTCCACCAACAGTCTCTTCAAGGCAATCTAGGCTTTTACTATTAGGCACTTTAAAAGTCTTCCAGCCTCTACCCATTACTCAATTCCAAAACTGCTTCCACACTGTAGGTATCTGTCAGAGCAGTACCCTACTCCTGGTACCAAATTCTGTCTTAGTTATGTAGTGCTACTATAACAGAAATAACACAAGTGGATGGCTTCGACAGTCTAGGAGGCTAGAAGTCCAAATTCAGGGTGTCAGCTCCAGGGGAAGGCTTTCTCCCTCTGTTGGCTCTGGGGGGTGGTCCTTGCCATCAATCTTCCCCTGGTCTAGATGCTTCTCAGTGCAGGGACCCCAGATCCAAAGGATGCCTCTGCTCCCATTCTTGGTGGTAAGAGGGCCTTCTCCTCTCTGCTCACTTCTCTCTTTATATCTCAAAAGAGATTAACTCAAGATATAAACTAATCCTGCGGATTACATCCTGCCTCATTAACATAGCTGCCTCTAATCCTGCCTCATTAATTTAGAGGCTACAATTACAATTTACATAGAGCCTCATTAACATAGAGGCCACAATTTACAACACAAAGGATAAACACATCAGTTCACAAAATGGAGGGTAACCACACAATACTGGGAATCATGGCCTAGCCAAGTTGACACACATTTTGGGGGGACACAATTCAATCTATAACAGCTTGATACAGATGTGATTCAATTAATCCTAGCAGAAGGGGATGAAGCAGCTATGTTAGTTGCACTACTGACATATATAAAATAGAAGAGATGTTAATAGATGATCTACCAAAGCAGCTTAGGATTTGAGCAAAAACATCCTCCCGAATAAGCAAAGCAAGTTGTTAAGGAGTTTTCATAGTTTATTTAGAAGAAGCATTGCTTCTTTACTTCTATCATATCTAAGGCCATACCTGGTACTTTCAAACATGTAGGATAAAATGCATATTCTGTATCCTATTTAAAGTCAGTTTCTAACATTTAACCTCCAAAGAGGTTGAGCATGTAGCCAATTTCATCTAAAAGATGAGATGGAGAGCATGAGAACCCCATTACTAATGGCTCGTGTGAACCTGGAGATCAAAGAAATGAACAGCACACTCACTGTGATACACACTCAAACTAAAGGATTTGGATTTTTCCAAAGAAATAACTGATTCCTGTAAATGATTCACCTAAGAAATAGCTGGATCCTATAAATGGTTCAACTTCAAGATGAGGCATATCTGAAAATGTCGCAAATAAATGAAGCAGAAAAGGCTGGCCCGGTGCATTGAGCAAACACGCTAGAATTTACATGGGCTGGCAATGATCAGGGGGATGACGGATCAACCTGATTTTCACTGTTTCCAAGAGTTAAGTCTGAGTCTTCCTCTTCTTCTTACTGGCCATTTAAACTTTGGTTCACTTGATTTGGACACATCATCAGAAAAGACCAATTGCTAGAAAAGGACATCATGGTTGGTAAAGCAGTGAGTGAGTGAAAATGAAGGAAACCTTCCATGAGATGGATTGACACAATAGCCTCAACAATGGACTCAGATCATGAAGACAGCATAGGATTGGGCAATGTTTCCTACTGTTATACATAAGATGGCCATGAGTAGGCGCCAACTCCATGGCAACTAACAACAATGTGTGTATAATGGATTGAATTGTTTCCCCCAAAAAGATATGTTAAAGTCCTAAGCCCTGGTACCTGTGACCATGCCCTCCTTTGGAAACAGGGTCTTTGAAGATGCTATCAGTTAACAGGAGGTCATACTGGAGTAGGGGGAATCTGATCCAATATGAATGATGTCCTTACAAAAGAGAAGAGACACAGAGATATAGAGACAAAGCAAAGATGACCGTGTGGAGATGCATCTACACACGAAGGAACATCTGGGGCTACCAGAGGCTGAGTGACAAGAAAGGATCTTCCCCCAGAGCCTTCAGAGAGAATATGGCCCTACTGACTGAATTCAGACTACTAGCCTCCAGAACTGTGAGACGACAAATTTCTGATCTTAGAAGCCAGCCAATTTGTTATGCTTTGTTAAGTCATCTCTAGGAAACTAATACAGCATATTTTGTAAGCCCCTCTGAGCCTTAATCTTCTCATCTTTAAAATAACTACTTATGTCACGAAGTTTTGTGTGGACTGAATGGCATTATCCGATGGTGCTTTATGAGTCTATCATTATAAAAATAAGCAAATATTATAAAGAGCAATAAATCCTGTTTCTACTTCCTATCAGATCTATCCATGACAATTTTTTATCCCTTTTTTTCTATCCTGTCATTCTAGTTCTAAAACTAAGTATAAAGTGACATCTAGGAATAAATTTCCCAGTGAAAATTAATTTGTTTATTACAGACTTATTCATCCTCTGATTTAGACGAATCTGTATACTTCACCTTTTTTAAAATTTTATTCCCTAAGCTCCTGTGATTTTTCCCTCTCAAATGCTCATTTTATATCTCAACCCAAACCTTCCTTGAGTTAAGATAAATACCAGCATTAGTTAATTAATGAGCCGCAAAGATAAAGGACAAATAGTAAGCCCAGAAAGGGCTCCCCAACAGCCACTATTTTAAATAATATGCCTAAAATTTTTAAGTCAAATATGTGAGCTCTTTTTAAAGGTTAACCTCATAAAACACAAAAAAGCAGAAAGTGTATCTATGAGTACCTGTACTGTCAGATTTCAAATTCAACTTGGAAGCCAATATTTTTGGGAAGGAGGGCAGGAGATTAAAAAAACAACAACATACAAAACATTATCCCAAGTGAAAGATGGACACATTCCTACCTCAGCTGTTGGAAACTGGCTACGTACATTAGATGACACTCTTGTGATTCTTGTCTCAGGTATGCCTTGAAAGGGAGAGACACTCCTTCTATTTCTACTTTCAATATCACTTTCTCTTTACTAAATCTCATTTTCTCCAGGGCAGGGCCAGCATTATCATAGGATCTCTGACAGTTAGAGCTGCAAAGCCCTCAACCTCTGTCAGTTTTTCAGATGAGGAGAAAAAACCCTACCGTGACTATGACTTGCCAAGGTCATATGGCTGGTAAGTAAAAGCCAGGCTAGGACAGCGTGACAAAGGCCAGGGCCCTTTCCACCATGTCATACTGGGAACAACCAGCATGTTTTGATTTCACCAATGCCAACAAGGTCTCCTAGCCCACAAATAATACATCTATTAATTCTCCAAGTTCAACTGTCAAGAGATTACTTTCTCTTACTTAAGACCTTATTTCTTATTAAAATGAAAAATAATTGTTTTTAGTTGTTTACATTATAATACCAATCAATTTATCATATCCTTTCCTGAAAACAGGCTTTGAGTAAAGAAAGAAGTATGCAACCATACATTTAAACAGCAGAAGAAAAACAGGGAAAGAAGAAGGGGTACATAAGGTGTATCAGTCAGGGCAGGTTAGGTTATAATGCAGTAAGAAGTAATCCCAAAAACCTTAGAGGTTTAAAATAATGTTGCTATATGTCACATGCAGGGTAGGGGCCCTGCTCATCTTAATCATGCAGGGGTCCAGGCTGGTGGAGGTTATACTACCTTAGGGTACTGCTATCTCTATACAAGTTTTCAGGGCCCACACCAGCAGGTGAAAAGGAAGCTGAAGAGTTGAGCACCAACAATTAACTACTTTGGCTGAGAAATGATCTGTCACTTCCACTCACATATCATTGGCCAGAATAAATGGCATGCCATGCCTAACTTCAAGGACATCAGGAGTATAATCCTCCATGTACTCAGAAGTAAAGCCAAATTTGTTGAACATGTATGTCAACCACAAAAAGAAAGAAAGAAACTGAAGACAAACTCAGCCTATTTCTTATCCACCTTACTCTCAATAAGTCACCATCTGTTATGGGTTGAATTGTGTCCTCCAAAAAGATATGTGGAAGTCCTAACCCCGGTACCTGTGACCTTATTTGGACGTAGGGCCTCAAGATGAGGTCATTAGAGTTGGTCTTAATCCAATATGACTGGTGTCTTTATAAAAGAAAAGCAGACACACAGACACCAGGGAAAATACCATGTGACGACAAAGATAGAGATTGGAGTGATGTGTCTACAAGCCAAGGACTGCCAGGAACCACCAGACGCTAAGAGAAAGGCATGGGACAGAGTCTCCCCTACAGCCCTAAGAAGGACCGTGGCCCTGCCAACACCTTGATTTCAGACTTCCAGCCACCAGAACTGTGAGAAAGTAAACTTTCGTTGTTTTCAGCCACCCAGTTTGTAGTGATTTGTCACAGGTGCCCTAGGAAACTAATATATCATCTTAATCCAAACTCAGAGGTCCCTGAGTGGTGCAAACGGTTTACACTCAACTACTAACCTAAAGGCGGGTGATTCGAATCCACCCAAGCAGCACCATTAAAGAAAGACCAGACAATCTGCTTCGAAAAGGTCACAGCCTTGAAAACCCTATGGAGCAAAGTCCTACTGCAGCACTTGGGATCACCATGAGTCAGAATCGACTTGATGGCAAAGGGTTTGGTTTTTGGTTTTTAATCCAAACTCTTTCAACCTAGTACATAACTGCCATCTTCACTTTCCCATGTTTTTTTTTTTCTCTCTCTCCTATTAGATGCTAAAATAAATCATCGTTTGGGTTTTCCTTATCCTTCAGATGTACACAGATATTTATAGAGCACCAGCAAGAAGTGAATCGCTCTCCTAGGCACTCGAGAACCAGAATTAAAAACCCATAAAAGCAGGGGTGTAAGCTGGCCTGTTCACAGCTGTATGTCCAGCACCTAGGACCGTGCTTGGCCCATACTATGCACGAAATGAATTTACTAAACATATTAACACAACTGTAAACAGGACACAGTCCCTGCCCTCAAAGGGCTTTCAGCCTTATGGACTTCTCCATTCCTTTCCTATAATGGAAAGAGGTGTATTTATTCCTTTACTTTTTCTCTTACGTAGTTTAAAAGGATGAATGCTTCTTATCCCCTTTACCCCATCTATGTAAATATCTGTTGAATGAATGAACAAATGAATGAATATTCCCATCCACCACAGTCCCTTCCCCAGTTCACCCTAAGGATCCTTTCAAAAAGGAAAAACCCCTTTGATCATTTTTCCCCATCCATAAAGTGATACTTTAGAGACTAATCCACACTCCAGTCTCTTCCTTTTTCTTTTATACAGTGGAACAGATTTCCAAAGGGCCAGTGCTGACTAAGAAAAACCTGGTGATCATTTCTTGGCTAGAATGTTTCAGCAGAGGGAGGAATCCTGGCTTTCATCCCTCGTTCTGTAGAGACTCGTGTGAGCCTGCCACTCTGAATCTTATCTGCAGATGGAGCAGCACTCACCACTTCCTTGCACAGGCAAGCACTTCTACGCCCAGAGAAATGAAAAATTACTGTGCAAATGAAGTAGTATCCTTGTATAGACAGGAAAACAAAAATTACAGAGAAGAACGGCAGGAACCCGGGATTGCTTCCTTTTAAGACTTTCATCCCCCATGCATCTGTGCTTTCTTCCATGACACCTTCCTTTTCATTCAAAGATTCAAAGGATTACATGGACATAATTCATAATCATGAAGAAGAACCGTAAGTTCAAGTCAACAGTGAAAGAGCAGATTATAAACGCAGGTGGAGCCAAATGGCATTAGAGCAGTTAATGCTGAGTGTGTCCTCTGAAACACACAGCTCTGAACGGGAAGGTGCTGCCAGCGTCTGGGACACAGAGTGTGGCCATGCCTGCGAGAGGCGCTGGGGCTGCAAAGACCGACAAGATTCTGCCCTCAGACAGAGGTGACATCAAAAAGTCTAGAAAGGGGTTAGCACAGGCCAGGGATTAACAGGCCTGGCGGTGAGGAGACGAGACCCAAGAGGCTTTCTGGAAGAGATGCCACAAAGCAAGCCTGAGAAACAGGTAAGAGGTAGACAGGTAACAAGGGGGGCGGGGGGAGCCTAGAGGATTCTGGCACAGGGAGAAGCAAGTGTGAAGGGACCCTGCATGACCCGCAGTAGGAGCTCAGCTGATAACTTAAGAAGCAGGGGTGGGGACAGCGGCAGGAGGTGAGGCTCCAGAGGTGGGGAAGGCGAACCCCAGAACCCTTGGTGCCCTGCTTTATCCTGAAAGCAGTCTGAGGGCATAACAAGATCAGATTCAGATTACAGAAAGGTCACTCGGGTGGCGGCAGCATGGGGGTGGACAGAGGCTTCATGGCAAGGAGGACAGAGGTGGAGGTCCCAGCTAAGAAACCAGGGACAGAGCTCCATGTCTGATTCCGCCCCTTGAGAGCTCTGCAGCCTCCAACAAGGGCCTGTGGCCGAACTCTCTGAACCTCAGTTTGCTTACCTATCTCGTGGGTCACCGTGAGGGTTAAAGGAGAGCTCGTGAACGACGGGGCATAAAGTAAGAACTTCATAAACGTAGCTGCCAGGAGCAATGGCAGTATAGTGGCTAAGAGGGGGGACTCTGGAGTCTGTGTGACCTTGGACAAGGACAAAGAGCAACTTCTCTGACCTCAGTCCCCCCTGTAAAATGAGGATAATAGCACCCACTCCATAAAGCCACTGTGAGGACTGAGTGGATGAGAAAAAGGTGTAAACCACCTGGCCCCCAACAGAGAGCTGTACTCATGGCAGAAGCAGCAGCAACAGCAGCAGTGGTAGAGGAGGCGGGGAGGAGTGGTGGTTGTGGCAGTGGCAGTAATTGCTGTTGTTGTTAGTGGCCGTCGAGTCGATTCCAACTCATGGTGACCCCCAAGTGTGCAGAGTAGAATTGTACTCCATAGGGTTTTTAAGGCTGTGATTTTTTTGGAAGCAGATCACCAGGCCTGTCTTCCTAGGCACCTCTGGGTAGGTTCGAACCACCAACCTTTCAGCTAGTAGTCAAGCGCTTAACCGTTTGCACCACCTGGAATTCCTAGTAGTAATTTGAGAAAACAAAACTAGATGGCTATTGCCATAATCCAGGTGAGAAATTATAAGGTGCTGGACTAAAGAAGTGGCAGTGACAAGTCAAGGAATCAGATTCCAGAGCTCTAAGGAGCAAGTGGAGCCCCTGAGTGGTATAAACGTTAACACTAAACTGCTAACCAAAAGGTTGGAGGTTTGAGTCCACCCAGCGGTGCCTCACAAGAAAGGCCTGACAATCTACTTCTGAAAAAGTCAGCCACTGAAAACCCTATGGAGTATAGTTCTACTCTGACACACATGGGGTCGCCATGAGTCAGAATCAACTCCATGAAAACTGGTTTTACTGGTAAGGAGCAAGCATCAACAAGCCTTCATGACTGATTGGGTGGGACAGGCAAAGGAGAGGCCAGAGATAAGGATGCCACCATCGTCTTTGGCTAGGACAACTGTGGAGAGCAGAGTCTGCCATTCACTGAAGAGGAACAGGTTAGCAGAGGGAGATAAGAAACTCATTCTCAGACCAGCTGAACTGGAGGTTCCCATGGGGAGGTTCCCAAGTGGAGTCGTCCATTTTAAAGCTGTGTAAATAGGCCTGGCACTCAGAAAACAGATCTGGGCTAAAAATACACATTGAGAAGTTGTCAGTAACATATGGACAGCAACTGAAGCCCTGAATAACCACGTGACCAGAAAGAGCATGCAGGAGTGAAGAGAACAGACAAGAGCAGAGCAGGAGCCCAAAGACAGACCCCTGCCTCACACCAGTACTGCAGAGGCAGGCAGAAAAGGAAACCCACCAAGGAGACTGAAGTGCAGCTGAGCAGTAGGATGTAAACCAGAAGAAAGGGCTGGCTAAGACACCAAGGAATAAACAAGCTTCAAATGGGAAAGGTGAAGAGTGTCAAAGTCAAACAGAGACCAAGCCCACTGGATGGAGAAACAAGAAGGTCCCCGGGTTGTGTGGTGGGAGTGGACCTCAGATGGTGGTGGATAAAGGAGGTGTGTGTAATGGGTGGGGACAGCTCTTCTGGGAAGTATATACATAGTAAGGGAAGGAGAGAGACAGGGTGGCAGCCACAGGGGATACAGGATTGAGGACGGGAAGGTTTTTTGTTGTGTTGGGTTATGTGGTTGTTAACAGAAGAGAAAGACTTGAACTTGTGTATATGCTGAGGTGACAGGGCCAATAAAAAGGGAGAGGTTGAAAATACAGTCCAGAAAAGAGAGTAATTTCTGGAAATATACCAACGATCATGAAGATGGCACCGGACCAGGCAATGTTTCATTCTGTTATACATAAGGTCACCATGAGTTGGAGCTGACTTGATGGTAACCAACAACAAGTGCCTGGGATGGCTTTAAACAGCAGGAGGCTGTGAGGACATCAGCAGAGGGGAAGGATGCCTTGAAGGCAGGGCAGAACCAGCTGCCATCAAGTTGACTATGACTCATGGCGACCCCATGTGTGTCAGAATAGAACTGTGCTCCACAAGGTTTTCAACGGCTGATTTCTTCAGAAGTAAATCACCAGGCCTTTCTTCCAGGGCACCTCTGGGTAGACTCCAACCTCCAACCTTGCTGTTAGCAGCTGAGCACATTAACCATTTACACCACCCAGGGACTCCTTAAAGACAGGAGAACGTTCGAAATAACCGATGCAGGAAATGAGACCAGAGAGTAAAATACAAAATAAAAGCACACATACAATGTACACCCCACAAGGAAAGCAAAACAATTCAGACATAATTCCACCCTCTGTTTGAACAGAGAAGACTGCTTTGAGGAGAACTGTGAGCTAGGCAAGAAAATGCCGAGTGTGCCATGTGGAGCCAGGTTGTTCCATGGCTGGGAGAGAAACAGCAGACACAGGAAGCAAACATGCATCAGAGATGAGAACGCAGATAGAACTACACGACACAGGATAAGCAAACGAAAGGAGAATGGGTGGAAGATGCAGGGAAGACTAGATTTTCAAAGAATTCTCTCAGTCTAAGTTTAAAATCAATTGGTAGCCACTACCTCCCTTAAATTCCTGTTTTAGCAAGTAAGTCAATGGAGGTTGGTGTATTTCTCAACAATGCTGAGGTAAAACACTAATGATGCAAGAGCTTGATATGGGTTATAGTAACAAAACCATAGATTACGTTTTTTTTTTTTCCCTAGTTATGCCCCTGACAAAGAAACACCCCCGACTAATTCAAATATTAAAGCATCATTGACTTTTAAAAGGTTTTCTGAGGGTTGACCCTTTTTCATTCAAACAAGTGTTTAATGGCCGAAGGGCTGTGCTCTACTAGGGATATATACAATGAAATTACAACAGTTCTTACCTTCAAATTATGTGTGTGGGGTCTGACTTGCCTACACATACATGAAAATCTGAAGAACTTTTAGAATGAGGAAGGCTCTAGGTAAAAGGGAAATGATATAGAGAATACCACCCATCTTCAAGTTCAAATACACACCAACACCTCTGACCCCAAAGTACCCAAACAACCTTCCCCAAATTCAACCACCAAATAGATATGTCTTGTAAAACATCATAGAGAATAACAACAGTTACTGGCCAGTTACAGTACCAATAACAGCACTAACTGCACACCTACTATGTTCCAGGAACTGTGCTCTGTGTCTTACCTGTTCAGTCCTCACAACAACCTTACAAAGGGACTAGGATAATTCCCCTTAGCCATATGGGGAAACCAAGTTTCAGAGAGATTAAGGAAAGTACCTTATCTCATACACTTATTAAATGATAAACCAAAAAAAAAAAAAAACCCAAACCTGTTGCCATTGAATCAATTCTGACTCACAGAGACCCTATACGACAGAATACAGAGTAGAACTAACCCATAAGGTTTCCAAGGAGTGGGTGGTGGATTCACACTACTGACCTTTTGGTTAGCAGCTGAGCTCTTAACCACTATGCCACCAGGGCTCCACTTCAAAGTGTATACTCTTTTAATCACTTCCCTCACACCAAATTTCCCTATCATTGTTCTACCACCCACACATACGAGCTAAGTAATGATGATGCCACATAAATACTAAATAAAATGATACCAGGATGAGTTTAAAGTAGTCTTAGGAGTCCCTAGGTGGTACAAGCGGTTAACGTGCTCAGCTGCTAACGGAAAGGGTGGAGGTTCAAGTCCACCCAGAGGTGCCTTGGAAGAAAGGCTTAGTTAGTGATCTATTTCTGAAAAATCGGCCATTGAAAATTCTATGGAGCACACAGTTCTACTGTGACACACACAGGGTTACCATGAGTTGGAATTAATCAAAGGCAACAGGTTTGGTTTAGAAAGCCTTGGCTGTGAGCCTTATAAGACATACAGCCACCCAGCTCTGTGGGTAGTGCCCTGGCTGCCTGAGGACCAGAGGCCAGGAGGGGGTGCCCTGCACTGCCCGCACCAGGGCCCAGAATCACCGGTGGGATTGAGTTCTTTATAAGGGAGAAGCCCATGGTCCCATCCTGTGGTCACAGGGCAGACACAGACAGTGAACCTTAACAGCCTTCACAGTTGGGATGTCTTGTTTTGGTGTTTTCCAGCACAAATCAGTTGAAGTTAGGCTAAAGCGTAACAAATCAGAGGCTTAAAAAAAAAGACTATAGACCAAGAGTTATTGCAAAATTCTGGTCAAGACCTCCTCAAGGCAGGCCGACTGAAAGGCGTCAGCTATCAGTCTGTGTCAACACCACAAGAAGGTCCCAAGGGAAATGTCAGTACAGTTTTCTTTTTGCAATATAGAATTCTTTTATCCACAGACTTTTAACATTTTTATTGTATTCATTAATACTTTACAGAATGAGTTTATAGGGAAGAAAAAAAAAAGCAGTTTTGTTCACAAGCCTGTTCTCAAATCCCTAAGCAAATGCGGATTCACCACATCACCCACAAGCCAAGTTCTAAGCAGCAGGTTCTAACTTCTAGCAGCGGTACTGACACAGGGCAATGCAGGCTCATTTGATGTGGGAGAGTGAAACTACACACCAAACAAGGACCTGAATTGAAATGTTGCTGTTGTTGTTGTTAGTTGCCATGGAGTCGGCTCCAACTCATGGCAAACCCATGCGTGCCAAAGTGGAACTGGGCTCCAAGGGTTCTCCAGGTTATGATCTTTTGGAAGCAGATCGCCAGGCCTGTCTTCCAAGGTGCCTCAGGGTGGTTTGAACCACCAACCTCTCGGCTAGTAGTCAAGTGCTTAACCATTTGCACCACTACATACCAAACAAAGACCAGAATTTAAAATGATAGGCCTTATGCAGGTACAATAACAAACTCACCGACAGCGTGTCCCCCTACATTCAATACCAGTCAAGTGAGAAGTTACAATAGCTGCAAGATACGGGGTTCACAGAATGTACCAGGCTTTGTCTTGCCTCAGGAAGCAGCATGGTGCCATGGTTAAGGTGCGCCTGACTTCCTGGCCACAGCCCTGCTCTGCCAAGGCCCGGCAGAGGGCCCTTGGACAGGATCTTGACTTCTCTCTGCCTTAGTTTCCACATCTGTAGAACGGGAGTACCAGAGGCTGTCACTGGGATTACATAAAACTTGCCTAAAACATAGAAAGCATTCAATAAATAGCAACAATTTCCATTATTTAGGTACAGGTTTTTCTCTTTCTGGAGCAGCACTTTTTTAAAACTGTAGCCACAATGCATTAATATGATATCAATTTAGAGGGTCACAACCAGCATTCTTGGAAAATGAAATAGACTAGAATGTTGTATTTAAACATGAATGAAGCCATATTTTATATTACTTTTATAATGTTCTCTTTGGCCTACATAGTAACATTAAGTACTGCTTTGTGAATGTCTGTTTTCATGCATCCATGTGTCTGTGTATGTATCAGGCCATACAGTAGAGAGTATTTCTTTCTGTGGGTCACCATCAAAAACTCTGAAAAACTATTTTACAGGATGGGGATGATAGGAAGTTAGGGAAGGGTGAGAAGATGTAATATGCCAGAAATCATTTTTTTAAAAGCAGACTGTTGAAGCACAGCAAAAGATCTCCTAAAGGGACAGTCAGGATAACCCAGCAATTACCCTAGGCACACCAGTCTGGCTAGGTTGCTATTGGCATTTCAGTGATCTGAGGTTAGCAACAAGCTTTCAGTTCAAATGCAAACCAAATCGCAAAACTGGAAGTATAAATGTTATCTTGATGCCAGGCAAGGCTGGAAAAATTGATATGACTTACTCAGTAAGTCACATGGCAGTACTTGTAGAAGCAGACATTATGCCAGACTTCAAATGCTCTTAAAAACCATCAGGGTTGGAAAAGATACGAAAACGTCCTAAAACAGAAATCCTTAAATGTGGTTGTAGATTTAACCTAACAACGTCCATTATATCCAAATTCCCAGTTGAAAATTTAACTACCTATACAAGCATTCCTATGAGAAGAATGGAAAATAACTATACACACATAATTAATCATTTTGTTGTTGTTATTGTTAGTTAGATGCCACTGAGTCAATTCTGACTCATGGCGACCCTACATGTGTCAAAGTAGAAATGTACTCCACAGGGATTTCAAGGCTGTGACCTTTCAGAAACAGATAGCCAGGCCTTTCTTCAGAGGTGCCTCTAGGTGGGTTCCAACCGTCAACTTCTCGGCTAGTAGTTGAGTGCTCTGCGCAACTCAGGGATTTACAATCTTAGAATCTAATAAAAACATTTATCTACTCATCCAAAAGGTTGAATGATGTGGCGTTTAACAATCACACTCTTAGACTGGATAAGAAGGACCATGGCCCTGGGCCCACTCCACCCACCATGGAGTTAATTGTTCCTGGGTACAAGCTGACCTGCGCATCCAGAACCTCTGTCCCTCCACCTACTTTTAGGCTACACTCTGGGTCCTTGTTACTGTTGTTGTATGCTGTCAAGTCAATTCCAACTCACAGAGACCCTGTAGGATATAGTAGAACTGTCCCATAGGATATTCTAGGATATAATCTTTACAGGAGCTGATTGCCAGGTCACCTGCAGAGCTGCTGGTGGGTTCAAACTGCCAACCTTTTGGTTAACAGCCAAGCGCTTAACCATTGTGCCACCAGGGCTCCTTTCCGGGTCCCTAAGACCCCAGAATTCCCTGATCATATACCAAGCCACTTCCGGGGCAAGAACAGGCTCCTCCCACATTTGTCCTCCCAAGGGGACACTTTGCCACCAGCGTGAACAACGAGAGGCTGAGTCCGAGCACGTGGTCCGAGACTGGACATGCAGGCTGGGGTGTTCAACACAATGCCCTTCATGAATTGGAACTGCACCAGGGGTAGGAAGAAAAGGGAAGCGGATCCTGGGCCAGGGGCAGTTTCTCCCAAATACATTTCATCTCAGAACTGTGGGAAGTCTGAGAACTCTAAATCCAAACCCAGTCTTCCAGGTGATTATGAACGTGAGTGGAGAGAACTAATTTTATACAAACACTTGTTAGCTTAACTCATAACTTTTAACTATTCAAACATACGCTATGTGGGGCTCCGTGCGTTTTCCTGCAAGAGACCCTGCAAAATCACAGATGGGCCTGGTGGTTAGAACGTGAACTCAGAGCCTGGGTTTATACCCCTGCTCTGCCACTCACCCGCTATGAGAGCTTGGGAAAGCCTTTTGATCTCTGTGTCTCAGTTTTCCCATCTGTAAAACAGGGATGGTAACAGCGTCTTCCGCGCAGGGTTGTCGTGAAGACTAAATGAATTAGTACATACAAAGCGCCTAGAGCAGCATCTGGTACATTGAGTCAACTCCCACTCATGGAGACCCCATGTGTGTCAGGGTAGAACTATGCTCCATAGGTGCTCCACAAATGTTGGCTATTATTATTTTCCATACAAAACTGGTTAGCCACTGCAGACTTCTGGATGAGACCACAGCCACATTGTTCTGTGTATTTCTTCTTTCCCACTCCCTTCTAATTTTAAATGTCATGCTTTATGTCACTCCAAAACATGGTTATTTTCTATTCTGAAAAGGCCAAGTCATCTAATAGCTGACCTGCCTGGTACAAGGTTCTTCTGAAATTAAATATGTGTTCATCTTCTACCCTAACTCAGCAGATAACTCAGGCCTCTGGCCAGTCTGAAGTTTGGCAAATTAGTTTTCTGTGTCAATTTCATAGGACAAACATTCAAAAGCACTACTAATTTTAAATGTAAAGAAGACATGTCCTAATCTTCATATTCACAAGGTTCAGAGCTACAAGCCAGGCAAGTCTTCTTCTAGATTTGCTATAAGCAAAGACTAACAGACACAAGAGAACCTAAAGCTAATAATTAAGCCCTATCAATGGAGAATAGATGGAAGACGAAAATCCTTTATTTGGCTACTTACTAGTCCATGTGTTTTTATTATTAAATGAAATGATTAATATCAACATATTCATGATCTGCTGACAATCTTCCCCATGATTTCTATTCTTTCAGCCTAAGATGACAGAACAAACATCTGGAAGAGAAATACTTGCCACACTCTAATGACATGCAGGCAGTATTCGATAGAGCACTTCTTACATTATTTCCCCATGAATCCCTCTTTCAAATCTCCAGCTGCTTGCTATGGGTTGAAGGTCTAAAGCCCATGAAAAAAAGGACAAGGAAAAATTTCAAGGTCATATTTACCCTTTTAAATGCATACATAACCTGCTCAATATAGTGAAAATTCCAACATGCAATTTTTCCCAATTATTCTAAAGAATTTTCAGAACAGATGATTTGCCAACATGATGGGAGATTAGAACTCCTCCTAGTCTCCCAAACTACAACCGATTAGTCTTCCAGAAAATGAGCAGCGCTAAAGCATTATTAATCTCAACAATAGTTTTTCTATTAACTCAAATCTTCTCCAAACCCAAAAAGGAGTATAAACACTGGTGTGAAATAAATACCAGAACCTCGCTTAATTGGATTCCAGGAAGGCAAGACTGAGTGCATCCATCCACCCCACCATCATCCCACCTAAATCAAATACATTGTTTCTTTACAGAGTTTCACCAACTTCCTCTAAAAATCCCATAAACATTTCCTATTTCTGCCAGTTTTTATTCATACAATTAAATTGGCTTTTTCATAACAGCAGGGCTGGAGAAAACAATATATTTGTACAAGCCCATCAGTCATGCAGTCAAGCTTCATTATATCATAATCATTCATCAGGATTCCATCACGAGAATGCTGTTTCCCTGTGTGATGAGAATGTTCAAGAAAATATGTATTCACAATAGGCCATAAAAGGTGTGAAATAGAGAAATAACCCCTTTAATACGGAAAACCAGTGATAAAGTCAGTTCGTTCATCTAGCTTTCATTTTCTGCGAAAGAGCATGACAGTTGGATGAACACAAATCCAGCTTTAACTTCAAGAAGCCAAATCTTTCATTAATAATCACCTCCACGCTTCCACCTTTCCAAATTGCACGCCCTTAAGAGAAGTCCAACACTTCATTCAGAATTGCTGTTATTAAAGTCTCCCATGGGAGAGCATTTTTCTAGCTTTCATTTGTTACCGCTTATTCTAAACACAGGGCCTCTATGAGTCGGAATCGACTCGACGGCAACGGTTTGTTTCCGTTTTTTTATATTCTAAATATTTCTTCGCACATCGCTGCTAGTCAGACTGGTGTCAATCCTGAGCCCTCTAACTGTGAAAAGGCACGATGTCGCGGCGGACGGGGGAGCCTGGAGCTCAGCCTGGGGCTGGCAGACCACTCCCTCCCCCCGCCCCCGTGCATCCCGCACGCCACCCGCAGGGCTACCTTCCTTCCACCTGGATGCCTTCGAGGCTTCCCCAGGCTCCGGTTCTGCGCGCATCAGCGGGGGTAACTGGGCTAGGGAAGTGAAGAAGCGAGCTGCTTTCAACAAAGCGCAACGTGTGAGGCTTGGGTAATGCAAGGACGAATTATGGGGGCACGCGTCGGGGCTGGCTGGAAAAAGAAGGCGCTCATCTCACGATTCAAATGGAGATTTAAGGAACCAAGGGAGCCTCTGAGATCTCCACAACCTCTCCTCTCGGTTAGGCAGCTTTCACGTCCCCTCTCCTCCCCCTCCCCCCAAATCCGAGCTGCCAGGATCCCAGTAATGAATGCCATTTCCCCCAACCGCTGCTTGGGCACAGCAGGGGTGAGCCACCTCCAAGCTCCTCTTCCTTTAGCCGCAGCTGGCGCCGAGAAGCTCCCGGGGCTCCAAGAAGAGCGATGCGCTTCGCAGGATCCGTCCCTACCCACTGCCATCAAGGGGGCCCGCAGCTCTCCCAGCACCCGGCAGCTGAACTCAGGAAGGGGCGACCTGACCACTGCGCCCCGGCGCGAGAGGGCACCCCGGGGAGAGAGTGCGCCGCGCCTCGCTCCCAGCGCTCGGTCCCGGGGGTCTAGACTTGAGTCTCGGGGAGCTGACGCCCGGAGAACCCCTGAGTGGGGAGAGCGGGGCGAGGGAGGCCCCGGACCCTCCCGGCTCCGCGCCCCGATACCTCGCAGCCGTACAGCTGACCCAACTGCTCCACGATCCACTCCTCCAGCACCAGCCGCTTCCGTAGCTCTTTCCGATCATATTTCACCGTCACTTTTCCCTGCTGGTGGCGCCGCTGCTGCTGCTGCTGCTGCTGGAGCTGCCCGCCGGCGGCCGCTGGGGCTACGGGCGCCGAGTCCTCCCGGGAGGAGCCCGCGCTGCGGCTCGATCCTGGGCTGCCGCCGGCGCCGCCCCGAGGGCTCTGGAAGAAGAC
>NW_004443938.1:21611540-21626880 GCF_000243295.1 Trichechus manatus latirostris
GGCGCGGCTATTACCCACGGCCTGACCGCGGCATGCGCGGAGTCCGGCACCTGCTCCGCGCGCCGCCCGCTCTCTTGCGAGTCGGGCGGAGCCCGGCGGGCGGAGGAGGGAGGAGGCAGGGGCGGGGACCGCGGCCTTAAAGACGCCTCGGAGGACCTGCGCGGGCCAGGGCCCAGTGCCTCGGGCCCCCGGCGGGGGAGCTGCGCGCCTAGGCGGTGGCGAGCGCGTTGACGCGGGCAGCTACCTTTGTGTAGCCACCTGAGGGGGCTGGCGTGGGTCTGGGGGCAAGGGGATGGTGCTCTGCACGGTTGTCCGCGTCCTCTCCCCTCGGAGACCGGGAGTAGTGCTTCGCGCCTCCGCCCGCGCCGCCCCGACTTGCCGGGAAGGGGACTTGGGAAGGGACCGCGCCGCAGGTCCCCACACTGAGGCTTTTCTCGCCCCCACTGTCTTATCGGGTGGCGAGGACCTGTCTCCGCGTCTCCCGGCCCCACCCGGCGGCGCCCAACACATTCCTATTCGTGCCTCCGTGTGTGTGTCTTTTCCTCCCCCGTATTGTGAGAAAAATCTACGAGGTGAGGTTTGTGCAATCGGGTAATCACCGCGCCTGAAAAATTGTTTGCAGACCAGTTTTTCTTTCCTTACAAAGCGTATGTCTGATCATAGGCGGAGCATTAAGACATCTGTATAGCTAAAGCACAGAAGGCTTGATCATCGCGGAGCTAAGTAGATGGAGACATCAGAGTAAAACATGTCTCTAAAAGAATCAGAGACGGTTTTTTCTAGTTTCACATTTCGAGTACTGCGTTCCCTGCACAGCCAGCTCTCTCTCTCCAAACAATCTCTTTTTAACCCGGGGAAGCAACTGCAAGGATTAGCTATACTTTGAAAACATCATATAGCCCAGCAGAGTTACACATGAATGGGCTTATTATAAGGTTGAGGGCAGAGTGATGGGAGGGAGTTTATAAACAGAACACTGCGCGTGTAGGTCTGTAAAATTATAGGGAGACACCAGTACATTTCTGTTGTACATAACAATACATTTCTGTTCCAGCAACAGATAGAAACCACAAAGATGTTCAAACGCCAGTAGTAGCTTTTATGAAAGTTAAAAAAAAAAAAAAAAAAAAGCTGGTAAAGATTACTGGCAGCTACTCAGGGAAGTTCTCAGAAATAAATAAGTAGCCACGTTAGTTTCCTCTGAAAACTTTCTAGGTGGAGAGGCTTCTGCTTGGGTTCCCAGCTTGACAGCTATGGGGCAGAGGCACGGGCAATAAAAGAAGTAACCAGGACCTTCCTACTGGCTTTTCTGGCTCTGCAGCCAGGTGTGGTCAGGTCTGTTCTACCAGATTTGTGATCCTCTTGTTCCCTCCAGTTTGGGGCTTTCCAGCAAGAGCCTGAGTAGGGATTCTCCCAAGGAGTTTAGTGCCTGGAGCTCATCATCTGGACTGAGGGCTTGGAAGAATGAACGGGAAGAATCTAGTGGGAGATCATGTGAAAGAGGGCTGGCTGGAGTGGGCCTGGGACTCCTGTTATAATGTCAGAAGGGGTTCAAGGCTGAAAGATCGCTACCCCGTGAAGGAGGCCAGATGTCACTCTAGAAGGTGGGTGTCTCACCAAACCCACCACAGACATACCAAAAAAACCAAACCCGTTGCCCTCAAGTAGATTCCAACTCATGGCAACCCCGTGTGTTAGAGTAGAACTGAGCTTCATGGTGGCACAATGGTTAAGCAGTGGGCTGCTGACTGAAAGGTTTGGGTTCCAACCCACCAGCAGCTCTGCGGGAGGAAAGACCTAGCTATCTGCACCCATAAAAACTACAGCCTGGGAAACCCTATGCGGAGGTTCTACTCTGTCCTATATGGTCACTATGAGTCGGAATCAACTCGATAGTGACAGGTTTGGCAGAAGCAGACTGCCACATCTTTCTCCCATAGGGCAGCTGGTGAGTTTGAACCACCAGCCTTTGGGTTAGCAGCCGAGTGCTTAACCACTGCTCCACCAGGGCTCTTTCCATAAAGGTTACAGTTAGTAGTCGAGTGCAATCCGTCTGCACCGCCTAGGGCCTTCATCGCAGACCAGGGAGATGACATTTCCATGACTGGCCCCTAGAGACAGATGACCACTGGACATGTCACCTCCACCCCCATCTGCCTGGAGGGTTGATTGTTAGTTGCCATTAAGTCGGCTGTGACTCATGGTGATCTTATGTATAACAGAACAAAATGGTGCCCAGTCCTGTGCCATCTTCATGATCAGCCCTGGAGAGTAGATCATTTTCAACTCTAAACACACAGCCAGGCAGGTGAACACCTCAACAAAATAACTCTGTCTGAAAGGAGGAAGAGGAGGGAGGGGCAGCAATCAAGAACATGTCTCCTGGCACATACATAACCAACCTTCTCTTTCTCTCTCTCTCTGTCTCTCTCTCTGTCTCTCTCTCTCTCGCCAGACACCTGGCCCATATCCAAGTTAGTTAGCACCAGCTATAACCAACTGAACAACCAGGAAGATTTCAAGCAAAACAAAAACAAGTAAAATTTTAGTTAATGAAGGAGAAACTATGTAAAATCTCTGCCCCACCCTGGCGCTGGGACATGACAACACCAATTATTTTGAGAATTGTGCCTGTGATCCAGCAGCATGACAGAGAGTGGGAAATTCCAGCTCCTTATTTTGAGTCTTTGACAATGAATTCAGTCACTCAAGAATAACTTCAAAGAATTCATAAAAATTCACTAAGTTCTTTCAGGGAAATTCTTGAGTCAATTTTTTTCTCACTAAGTAGAATGCTTTTTCCTTTGTGCTCAAAACTTGACTTCCACTCACCACTTCAAAAATGACAGGTACTAAGAGACATTTTTTTTAAAAAGTTTAGGGTTTTAGGCATCTTAACTTGTAGAAAAATAACTAGTGAAGAATCAGACTCTTTACACTGCTGTGTTGTGTGTTGGCCTTCAAGATACCCAAATAAGTCTACATGACTTTGCAGTTAGTTGAATGAACAGTAAGAGTTCCTCTTCCTATAAATCTACTTGTTCCACCCAAGACATAATTTACACTTGAAGAGAAAACCTTAATACCTTCCCCCCTACACACACACACACAGACACACACACTTACACACTTACACACTTAATTCCATGTTTGAATAATTAAAACTCAATGTTCAAATCTTGACAGACAACAGAAATAGTACTTTTGCAGATTTCAAAAATTGAAAACAAAATATTTGCGAATAATGAAATTATTTACATAGGTGACTATTTAAATTCAGCAAAACCAAAGATATCTCTCATCTACAAGAATATATATATAGAAAGAGAGAGAGAGAAAAAGAGAGAGATTCAGTCAGTCAGTCCTTGTGTGGTGCAAATGGATAGGTAGTACACTCGGCTTCTAACGGAAAGGTTGGTGGTTCGAGTGCACCCATAGGTACCTTGGAAGAAAGACCCGGAGATTTACACCCAAAAAAATCTGCATTGAAAACCCTATGGAACACAGTTCTACTCTGGCACACACAGGGTTGCCATGAGTCAGAATCAACTCAATGGCAACTGGCAAATATGTGTGTGTGTGTGTATGTGTGTGTGTACATATACTGTGACGGTTAATGTTACGTGTCAACTTGGCTAGGCCACGAGTCTCAGTTTTATGTAATTATCTTCCATTTTGTGATACGACATAATTTCCTCCTATTTGTGATCTCCCATAACTAATACAATGTAATCACTTCCACGATGTGATCTGATGTGATCAGCCAATCAGCTGTAAAGGGAGTTTCCTTGGGGGTGTGGCCTGTACCCAGTATATATAGGAACATTCTGGCAAAGCTATGTAACTTGTTCTAGATCTTGTTTCTGGCTTGTCATCATCTGACCTCTGGTTCTTGGGACTTGAGCTAGCAGCTTGTCATCTGACATGCCAGCTTTGGGATTCACCTGCTCAGCAGCTCTTTGAGCCAGCAGCTTGCCATCTGACCTGCTGATTCTGGGTTTGTCAGCCCCTGCAACCACGTGAGTCAGGAGAAGCCTCCAGCTGACACCTGACCCACAGACTTTGAGACATACCAGCCTCCACAACTGCATGAGCCATTTCCTTCAGAAAAACATCTCTCTCTCTCTCTCTCTCTCTATATATATATATATGCATATATATATATGCATATGGAGCCGTGGTGGTTCAGTGGTTAAGTGTTTGGCTGCTAACCAAAAGGTCGGCAGTTGGAATCCACCAGCAGCTCTTTGGAAACCCTATGGGGCAGTTCTACTCTGTCCTACAGGGTCGCTATGAGTCCGAATCGACTCGACAGCAGTGGGTTGTGGTTTGTTGTTGTATATATATATGTGTGTGTGTGTGTGTATGTATATGTATATATAAAACCAAAACCCATTGTCATCAAGTTGATTCCAACTCATATATATACACATATATATATATATATACTTCACTAGTTTTGCTTCTCTAGAGAACCCAGCCTAAGACATATACATAAAAGGCAAATGCTTTCATGTTTAACCCATTTAGACAATTTTTTTAAATGCTATTTAATAAAAAACAAGAAAGAGTTTTCAGTGAACTGAATGGTCTGGAAGGCAAGAGGATGAGTTTTTACTTGAAAGCGGTTACTCACAGCTGTGAGAGGAACCTAGGGGAGGTTGGTTTGTGGATATCCTTTCTTCATAGCTCTGTGTTTTTTTTAACTTGGATATATTTTACTTGCTCGCTGGTCTAGGGAAAGGGTTTTTTAAGGAATTGTATATGACCTTTACCTAAGAATACAATCTTTATGCCTAAAATGTTTGTACACAAGATGACTTGATCAGGCATGCTAGGGATTTCATTCATCATACTCCAAGCAAGAATTAAAGACAAACGTTTATACTTGCAGATGCAAATTTCCTTACACCTTAAAGACTATGTGTCATAACAATTATGCAACACCTGGTTATCTACCCTGGGAATTTCATCAATTATAGCCCTGAGGCCCACAAATCTGAACAGAAAATTCTCATCCTGAGCAATAACCGCCAGTGATCAAGTGCCTCTCTCCAAATTCTCTCGAAGATTTGATAAACAGCAAAAGGTAAATCAAAAACAATGTTAAGCCGGGTTTTCATCGTGATTGTGGAAGAAAGCTGATCCTTCCTTTGGGTTTCTCTCAGTTACCCACAGCGTTTTCAGTTTTCTGAATGCAGTTCATCACTTCATTGTTTTTTATAGAGCGATAATGGCAAGGTTGGTAACAGTGCACCAATGTAATTTTTCTTTTGGCTACTCTTTCATCTTCTTTTATTTTTCCTTCCCCCTCCTAATTTTGAACCTTTGATTGAAACATGCACTACAATTTGGAATCATAATTCCAAAATAAACTTAGCCATTGCTTGCATAAATAACCGGAGCAACAGCAGCCATAGTCACAATTCTAAAATTTTGTCTCAGCAATTAACAGAAAGTCTTACCTGACCTTCCAGACATGATGAAAAGTAAAAAAAAAAAAAAAAAAAAGAAAAAATCTATAGCTTTAGCCCATCCCCTTTAACAAATATCAAATGTCCTTGACCTTTTTTGAAAGCCTAGCTTGTGGAATACTGTGTCTCTTTCTGTAAAACAAGGGTCAAATTTGTGTCGAGAGAAGCAAGCTGCCCTCCTTTCTAACCAATGGCCTCTTGCCCCCTGCCTTTCACTGCCACCCCGTTTTGAAAGAGCTGCCCAATACCCCATGTCTCTGTGTCTTCCCCCTCATCACTCAGCCTGGCTTCTGCCAGACTGCAAGCGAGGGTACCAAGGCCACCAGGGAACTCAGTGTGGCTTTTCAGCCCTTATCTAACTTGACCTCCATGCCCCATTCCACCATTTTGAAACTCTCCCGCTTTTTAAAACTCTTTCCTCTCCTGGCTCCCATGCCAACACCCTCTTAGCTTTCCTGCTACCTCTTTGTCCGCTCCTTCTCCTACATCCCTGCCTGAAAGGTAGATGGTTCTCCAGGGTTCTACCCACAGCCCCTTTCTTTTCTCATTCACACTCTCTCCAGGTGAGTGGGTAGGTGTTGTGTGTAGAGATTACATATATTTGGGTCATGACATGAAATGCATTTCTTATTGTGGTTTGTGGCTTAAAAATGTCTCACCATTAACAGACACATACAATGGAATATTACTCAGACATGAGGAGAAACGAAGTCCTGATGCATGTCACTACATGGATGAACCTTGAAAACGTTAAGCTGAGCAAAATACGTCTGTCCAAAAGGGCAAATATTGTCTGATCTTACATGAAATAAGCAGATATATAGAAAGCAAAGCTTATTAGTGGTCACCATAGGTGGGAGAGAGGAAAAAAGGGGGAGTTTTGGCTTGGGGGTATGGAGTTTATGTTAATGGTGATAGAATAATTTGGAAAAGCGTAGTGAGAATGTTTGCACAACTTGAAGAATGGAATCAATGTCACTGAATTATACATGTAGAAATTGTTGAAGTGGCATGCTTTGCTGTGTATATTTTCACCGCAATAAGAAAATCATAAGCAAAAATCACACACACACAAAATAATGTTTGAACATCACTGGGCTAGAGCACCTTTTACTGTGCTGGTCATCCATGGCAAAAATATTCACTGTACTGTTTCGTTCTCTAATGAATTGATGTAGGTGTATATTTACATACTTTAAATATAAACATATTTGCGTAGTACTTTGGCACCATATGTGGCATGACAGTAGATCTGAAGCTCTTAACAGAAATCTGCCCCAGGTCCTGATTTTGGGAACGTGTGGCAGGTGTAAGTAGTCAAAGCTTAAGCTGCCGCAGGAGAGAGAAATCACGCAAAGAGAGATTTCTAAAAGCAAATGGGATCATGACCCTCCTCTGTTTGAAATCCTGCTTAAAATTCCTTCCCTCTTCTTATTCCCTTCAGGCTAAGTCCAAACACCTTAGCATTGCATACAAGGCTGTTCCTGGTCTGGCCCTTGCTTTCTGCTCCAATCTCTTTTCAAACACTCATCACCCCTCACCCCCACCCATACATCCTTTCCTCTCTCTGCCCAGTGGAGTCCTTGTGGCTCAGTGGTTAACAGCTCAGCTGCTAACCAAAAGGTCGGCAGTTCAAATCTACCAGCCGCTCCTTGGAAACCCTATGGGTCGTTCTACTCTGTCCTACAGGGTCGCTATGAGTTGGAATCCACTCAATGGCGACAGGTTTGCTTGTTTGTTTGTTCTACTCTGCCCGATATGTAATGGTCCAGCCTTACTGAACGTAACTCATTGCCGTCAAGTGGATCCCAACTCATAGCGACCCTATAGGACAGAGTAGAACTGCTCATAGGGTTTCCAAGACTGTAAATCTTTACAGAAGCAGACTTGCCACATCATTCTCCCGCAGGGTGGCTGACGGGTTCGAACCGTCAACCTTCGGTTAGCAGCCAAGCACTTAACCACTGTGCCACCAGGGCACCTTTCACTGAACTTGAAGTTGTCAAATACAAAACACTCCCAGTCTACTTTTACCTGGGCCTACAGCCTCCTCTCCCTGTTCTTCATGGCTCTAAGCGAAGCCCTCACACCCCTTCAGGATCAACTGTGGTCTCACCTCATTAGATAAGCTTTTCCTGACTTCCTTAGTCTTGGCTAGCTGTGGCTCTCGTGTTTGTCTATTGGCCGCCATCTGTATCTTAGCACATCACCTATCAAGCCTTATTGTAATCAGGTCTCTCATCTCCAAGTCGCCTCCTCAGTCAGGCCTTCTCCCAGCACTCTCTTTCCCCTTGTCCTCTTCGTTTTTCTTTCTCATTTTTACAACTACATGAAAATTATATATGTATTTGTTTATGGTCTCCCTCTCTATCAGAATGTAAACTTTGTGAGGGCAGGGGCTTTATCCTTATCGCCCACCTCAGTGTCTTCAGTTCCTAAAACAATGTGAGGCGAACGGCACTGGGTGTCTTATTATTGATGGAATCTGTTGTTTTCTCTGTCCCTCCCACTCGATTGTGAACTCCTAAAGACAAGGAGCATGACCAAGCAGAGTTTTTATTCTCAGGGTCGAGAACAGTGCTGAATACGTGGTTGTTGTTGTTGCTGTTAGCTGCTGTTGAGACAGCCCGATTCATGAGGAGCCCACGCACAATGGGATCAGACCACATAGGGTTACACAGGATGATTTTTTCGAAGTAGATCGCAGACCTTTCTTCTTACTCTGTCGTAGTCTGGAAGCACCGCTGAAACCTGTTCAGCATCCTAGCAACACACAAACCACCAATGGCTGATGGGTAGTGGCTGTGCATGAGGTACATCGGCTGGGAACTGTAGTTGCCCAAAAAATAGCGAAAGAATGAGACTATTTCCACTTCTGGCAGAATACATTTTTTTTTTTTTTGATTCTTCAGTACAATTACACAAACACATAGATCTCTCTCATCTCTCACCAGTGCAGCCCCAAGCTGGTGGTGGTCGTCATTTGAAATAACAGGAGGTCACACTTCTCTCCTCTACAGAGATGTTCACATGGGTTACTATGTTTCCTAGCAGAAACAACTGTCACCCAGTCTCCCAGGGCTCTACACATGAACTGAATGTCTAATCACCTTTGCTTCTGTTCAAAGCCCCAAGGTATGTAGTTTCAGCTTTTCAGTACCTTGTTTGTTGAGCCATCATGCTGAGAAAGTGGCTGAGGAAGCAGGGGTAAAGTCAAATTGTAATTCCAACTCTGCTCTTATCTGGCTATACATCTTAGTTATCTAGTGCTGCTATAACAGAAATACCACAAGTGGATGGCTTTCACAAAAAGAACTTTTTTATCTCACTGTTTAGGAGGCTAGAAGTCTGAATTCAGGGCACTGGCTCCACGGGAAGGCTTACTGTCTCTGTCAGCTCTGGGGGAAGGTCCTTATCATCAATCTTCCCCTGGTCTAGGAGCATCTCAGCGCAGGGACCCTGGGTCCAAAGGACGTGCTAGCTCCTGGCTCTGCTTTCTTGGTGGTAGGAGGTCCCTGTCCTCTCTGCTCGATTCTCTCTTTTATATCTCAAAAGAGATTGACTCAAGATACAACCTAATCCTGTAGATTGAGTCCTGCCTCCTTAACATAACTGCCTCTAATCCTGCCTCATTAACATCATAGAGGCTAGGATTTACAACACATAGGATAATCACATCAAATCACAAAATGGTGGGCAACCACATAATACTGGGACTCATGGCCTTGCCAAGTTGATACGCATTTTTGAGGGACACAGTTCAATCCAGAATATTGTACCACTGGCAGGTCATAATCTCCTCCAGCGTTATTTTCTCATCTGAAAAAGTAGGAAGGCTTCTGAAGTCTACCACTTAAGGCCATCTGTGCTGAAGGACTGATTTCTTTTTCCTAGTTCATTGTAGACCAAGGTGTGGTCCTACAGCACAACGACGAATACCCAGTGGTGCCCCCTACAACCCACCATATGAGTCTAACAACACTCAGACTGCTCTATAGCCTGTTCAATGAGACCAGTCTACACAACTGGTCATGTGGCAATGTCATATTTCTCTAACACTTTCTAAACATTTACTCTCATTCTCTGTACTTGTCTCACCGTGAACCAGTAACAAACAGTTCACCAACTGGCACCAGAGCAGGGACCACACTCGGAGAAGCCTGGAGTTAGAGGACTCATTTTGCAATTATGAATGGTTTATAAACCTTAATAACTATAATAATAGCAGTAATAATTGGGCACTGCCCTTCAGCTGGAAGGATGAGACACTGGATTTAATTTCCTCCTCTGGAAATCATTCATAAAAATAGTGTTGATCCTAGTGACCCAGAAAGATGTTAACCTTCTGAGGCATGTGCTTCCCACACTGTTTGCACAGCACACACAGTGGAGAATGGAATCCTTTTATAAATCAACATCCCTGTTTCTTTATGCATCGTTGTCGTTTGTGACTGTTGGGATTGTTGCTTTGTACTGATACTATAACAGGTTCTAGCCTAGTGGATAGGGCTGGGCCTCCACGATGGGTTTGACAGTCCTAGGGTCTGTTACCAGAGAACCAAAAGGCCCTTCTCAGAAGCCAGAACTCCTTAAGTGCTAACAAGGAGATGGGAGAAGCAATCTTACTGTGGCCTTGTCACTAGACTCTGATGAAGTGTCTAGGTCTAACTATGCTTGCAGTGTCCTTGGTCGGGAGGCAGACCCACAACCAGGATGGGCCAGGTCCTAAGCAAGCCTTACCTGTGAGCAGATGATAGATAGACAGACAGACAGACAGATGGATAGGTAACTGCCATTGAGTCAACTCCAACTCATGATGATGGCATGTGCAACAGAATGAAATATTTCCTGATCTTGTATCATCCTCATGATCAAGTTCATATCCATCATGTTCAAGTCCATCCTTGCATCCATTGTGCCAATCCATCTCACAGAGGGTTTTACACCCTCACTGGTCCTCTACTTTACCAAACATGACGTCCTTTTCCACCAATTGATCCCTCCAATGATGTGTCCAAAGCAAGCAAGTCAGACAATGTTCTGTTATGACCCATAGGTTTTCACTGAATAATTTTCAGAAGTACATCACCAGGCATTTCTTCCTAGGTTTATGATAATTTGGGCCCAATAATTCTGAAAGCTACCCATCACTGACATCTATTCTGTGCTAGGTACTTTACAATAAATGCTATCTCATTAAACATTCCCACAGCCTGCAAGATAATCTACCTGCAAGGTCAATTCCCATGCTCATTTGAAAGATAAGAAAACTAAGATAGGAGAAGCTAAGTGACCCTCTACCTTCAACCTGAGGTTTCACAGATGGTGGAGCTGAGATCTCATTCTTTGTCTGCTGGCCTGGTCTTTAGTAAAATCTTACCTGAATGTTCTAGCCTTATCTCAGTTCTTTGGCAGGATCTTCAGGGCAGGGCTGTGTGTCCACACTCAGGCCATGGGGTCATAGGCATGCAGCATCTCCCTTCCTTCTGTTCCAGCCTCGCTTGGTGAAGCCTGGGGTCATTGTGAGGTAGTCTCTTTGGACCACCAGCTTTGGTAGACACACCCCCCCCCCCACAAAGATTGCTTTTCCAGTTCCAAACTTGGAGGAGCCAAATTTTGTTCTTATTAAGGAAGATGTTTTTCCTTTCCCCTTCTATACGTTGAGAAGCGGATCCTCTAAAATCAATTGGCAGTTACATATAGAATCTGCTAGATGTTCAGTCCCACACTCCATGGCATCCATCTCATCTCACCCAGGGTCTTCAAATCTGTGAATCTGAAGTGATACAAATCCAGTACTAGCCCCTCTCCAGACCAATTAAATCACATTCTCTGGGGATCAGGCCTGGGCATTGGTTGTCTAAAAGCTTCTCCGTAATTCCACTGAGCAGCTGGGGTTAAGGACCACTGTCCAGACCATTTGGGGACAATCTGCGGGTGACAACTGTACTCCTCGAATGCTGCCCTCTCTTCTCAGCCTTCCCTCATCCCATCCCTAACTGTCTTCTTCAGCAGCAGCAGCAGCAACTAACCCATGAGCGCTTAATCAAATATGTCAATTTCTATAGAATTGCTCTACTCAGGCACAGGGTGAATTTCATTCTACAATCTGAAATTGGGAAAGCAATCTGCCAAGTGTTTTGACATAAAAAGAGCAGATCTTTACGGACAGACCCAACTACCTAGCTGATAGAACAATAAAGAGATCAGATAGATTTATTTAGTTATGCAATTACATGATTATGCTGTACCATCAAGAAAGTGAATTATTGAATCTAAAAAAAAAAAAATAAGAGTATACTCTATCAGAAGCATGTGATGGAGAATTATATTGATCCTAGGAACCATCGTACCTTGGAAAAGTAGAGAATTGTAATTTTTTTATAGCTTTCATATTTAGCTTCCATAGAAAAATCTATTGCAGTGTATTGCATACAAATTGTTTGAAAAACAGACCAAATTATAAAATTGTATGGCACAGTATAGTAATAATGCTACATCATAGAAAATGAGCCCAATAGTGTGCACGATGCATTCAGTGTGGAGAGCAAAGCTATAAGCTGTAGAATAAGTAATAAATGGCATTAACCTCCTCTGCCCTGACAGACAGCCCATGGAAAGAGAAATCATAAAACATTCCACAGAGGGCCTTTGGCTGCTGAAGCCCTTATGAACTTAGACAGAGGTTTCATACAGAAAACCCAGAAATGCCGTAGAGCATAATGAATGAAGATAAGCCTCAAGGTACTTCCAAAACTGTCACTGGATGTATCCTAGAAGGATTGCAATCGTAATTGCAGCCATCATTTCAGAAAATGAAAATTCTAGTAAATTCGAAATCTACTGAACCAAGAAATGTCAGCGCTTTCTGGGAATCAGCATTGTTGTTGTTGTTGTTGTTAGGTGTCAAGTCGGCTCCAGTTCATAGCGACCCCATGTGCAACGGAACGAAACATTGCCCAATCCTGCTCCATTCTCACAATTGTTGCTATGTGTAAGCCCATTGTTGCAGCCATTGTCTCAATCCATCTCATTGAGGGTCTTCCTCTTTTTCTCTGACCCTCTACTTTTCCAAGCATGATGTCCTTCTCCAGGGACTGGTCCCTCCTGATAACATGCTCAAAGTACGTAAGACAAAGTCTTGCCATCCTCCCTTCTAAGGAGCATTCTGACTGTACTTCTTCCAACACAGATTTGTTTGTTCTTCTGGCAGTCCATGGCATAGTGAATACTCTTCACCAACACCATAATTCAAATGCGTCGGTTCTTCTTCAGTCTTCCTTTTCATCGTCCAGCTTTCGCATGTATAGGAGGTGACTGAAAATACTGTGCCTTGGGTCAGGCGCACCTTAGTGCTCAAAGTGACATCTGTGCTTTTTAAGATTTTTCAGGAGGGCTTTTGCAGCAGATTTGCCCAATCTAATTTACCTTTTGTGCCAAATTCTCTATTTTGTCCCTTGAAATCAGTCAGGGTAGACGAGGGATAAGCCAGACCCAACACATGGGGAGGTTAAGCTGAGGCCATCAGTAGTTGCTGATGTTGGAACACAGCTGCTGGGTTGGTCCCAGGCCCTGAGCCAAGCTGTGAGTGGGTGAATTTCTTCCTAATTTCCAGGTCACCCACTGCTATGGATTGAATTTTGTCCCCCCAAAATATGTGTTGGAATCCTAACTCCTAAACCTGTGGATATAATCACATTGGGGAATGGGTTTTCTTTGTTATGTTAACGAGGCTGTATCAGTGCAGAGTGTCCTAAACCTCATCACTTCTGAGCAATATAGAGAGCAGCACAGACACAGAGATGGACTGACACAGTGGCTGCAACAATGGACTCAAATATAGCAACAATTGTGAGGATGGCACAGGATCAGGCAGTGTTTCGTTCTGTCGTACATCGGGTTGCTATGAATCAGAACTGACTCGACAGCACCTAACAACAACAACAACAACACAGACACAGAGACAAGCAAGCACAAATGGGGGGGAGACAGATGTCCTGTGGAGATCGCCAGGGAATCAAGGAACACCGGGGCTACAGAAGCTGAAAGAGACAAGGATCTTCTCCAGAGCCCACAAAGAGGGAGCCTTCCCCTGGAGCCAGTGCCCTGAATTGACTTCAAGCCCCCTAAACTGTGAGAAAATAAATTTCTGTTATTAAAGCACCCACTTGTGGAATTTCTGTTACAGCAGCACCAGGTAACTAAGACATCACTTCCCCAGGAGTGTACTGCAGGCACCCACCTCTCCAACACTGCCCTCTGCTGGCAGGGTTCTCAGCTTTTCCTCAGCCCGACTCCTCCCCCGCACTCCGTCTCTCCACTGCCGGGCTTCTTGCTTCTCCTCTAGGACCAGGACAGAAACTGCTGACGAGGATAAACTAGCAGTGTGAGGATAACAAAAGGCAAAGAGCCCTTAAAGGTCAAAGTGTACCTGGCTGCTAGCTCTGGCCTCCTACAGAGCTGGGGTGGACAATAAGTCTCGTGTCAAATGACCACTCAGGTTGTTCCCCAGTAGCCACTTAGTGCTGTGTGTGGAGACGCCTCTGAGGCCGTGTTCAGGCTCAGCAAGGCAGAGTGCCACCCTGCACTCCTGCTGTCTGCCAGGGACCCAAACAAAGAGTGGCAGGCCCTGGGCCACGTTCAGCCAGCCCTGGTGGAGAGGCCTCCCAAGGCTCAGCCTGGGCACCCACACCTAGGTCAGGGGCGCCCACAATCATCTCCATCCTATCAGGTTGAAATGTTTTCTGTTTATCATTTCATAAGGGAAAAAAGGAAATGGATACAAATAACACGGAAACTAGAATTAGGAGTAATCTTTTTTAAACGCCAGTGATCTAAAAGTCTGATCATTTTTCAGAAAAGTATAATTACCAATTCTTACACAAATGCACTCTCTGTATGTCAGTTGATTTCTTAGGTAATGGAAACTGGACCCAGTACCTAGTTAGGACGACAAAGAATGCTAGAGAAGGATCCTGCAGGAAAGGATCAGCTTATAAAAGTTTTAAGATCTGGAAATAGAGAAAGTTGTTTCAGAAAACTTGTGGTGCTGGAAAATAGTTTCTAACCAACAGGGATTAGATGATAAAATCTCAAAAGAAAAACAGAAAATGGATTTGGTTCATTGTATTATTTTGATATCTCTAGTACCTAGCTTGGTATTTATCAAGCAGTAGATTTAATGATAATAATGATAAAGGGAGAAAAGATTGAAGTTGTCAAGGATTTCATTTTACTTGGATCCACAATCAGCACACATGGAAGCAGCAGTCAAGAAATCAAATGATGTATTGCACTGGGCAAATCTGCTGCAAAAGACCTCTTTAAAGTGTTAAAAAGCAAAGATGCCACTTTCAGGATTAAAGTGCGCCTGACCGAAGCCATTCTATTTTCAATTTCCTCATATGCATGCGAAAGATGGACTATGACTAAGGAAGACTGAATAAGAATTAATGCCTTTGAATTACGGTGTTGGCAAAGAATATTGAATTACAAAGCATGATGTCTTCTTCCAGGGACTGGTCCCTCCTGGTAACATCCAAAGTAATGAGATGAAGTCTCGCCATTCTCACTTCTAAGGAGCATTCTGGCTGTACTTCTTCCAAGACAGATTTGTTCCTTCTTCTGGAAGTCCATGGTATATTCAATATTCTACACCAATATCATAATTCAAAGGCATCAGTTCTTCTTTGGTCTTCCTTATTCGTTGTCCAGCTTTCGCGTGCACATATGGTGATTGGAAATATTGTGGCTTGGGTCAGGCACACCTTAGTTCTCAAAGTGACATCTTTTCTTTTAACATTTTAAAGAGATCTTTTGCAGCAGATTTGCCCAGCGCAATACATTGTTTGATTTCTTGACTGCTG
>NW_004443938.1:21626980-21656852 GCF_000243295.1 Trichechus manatus latirostris
CATACTGAAGGCTGTGGTCTTTGATCTTCATCAGTAAGTGCTTCAAGTCCTCTTCACTTTCAGCAAGCAAGGTTGTGTCATCTGCATATCGCAGATAGTTAATGAGCCTTCTTCCAATCCTGATGCCCAGTTCTTCTTCATATACTCCAGCTTCATTGATTATTTGTTCAGGATACAGATTGAATAGGTATGGTGAAAGGATACAACCCTGACACATACCTTTCCTGATTTTAAACCACGCAGTATCCCCTTGTTCTGTTCGAATGACTGCCTCTTGGTCTAAGTACATGTTCCTCCTGAGTACAATTAAGTGTTCTGGAATTCCCGTTCTTTGCAATGTTATCCATAATTTGTTAGGAGCCACACAGTCAAATGCCTTTGCATAGTCAATAAAACACAGGTAAACATCTTTCTGGTATTCTCTGCTTTCAGCCAAGATCCATCTGATGTCAGCAATGGTATCCCTTGTTCCATGTCCTCTTCTGAATCTGGCTTGAATTTCTGGCAGTTCCCTTTCGATGTGCTGCTGCAACTGCCTTTGAATGATCTTCAGCAAAATTTTATTTGTGTGTGATAATGATATTGTTCAATAATATCTGCATTCTGTTGGATCATCTTTCTTTGGAATGAGTATAAATATGGATCTCTTCCAGTTAGACGGCCAGGTAGCTGTCCTCCAAATTTCTTGGCATAGATGAGTGAGAACTTCCAGCGCTGCATCCGTTTGTGGAAACATCTCAATTGGTATTCCATCAATTTCTGGAGGCTTGTTTTTTGCCAATGTCGTCAGTGCAGCTTGGACCTTTTTCTTCAGTACCATCAGTTCTTGATCCTATGCTACCTCTTGAAATGGTTGAATGTTGACCAATTCTTTTTGGTACAGTGACTCTGTGTATTCCTTCCATCTTTTTTTTTTTTTTATGCTTCCTGCATTGTTTAAGATTTTCCCCGTAGAATCCTTCAGTGTTGCAACTTGGGGCTTGAATTTTCTTCTTCAGTTCTTTTAGCTTGAGAAATGCTGAATGTGTTCTTCCCTTTTGGTTTTCTAACTCCAGGTCCTTGCACACGTCATTATAATACTTCATCTTCTCAAGTCACCCTTTGAAATCTTCTGTTCAGCTCTTTTACTTCATCATTTCTTCCATTTGCTTTAGCTATTCAATGTTCAAGAGCAATTTCAGTCTCCTCTGCCATTCATTTTTGTCTTTTCTCTCTTTCCTGTCTTTTTAATGACCTCTTGCTTTCTTCATGTATGATGTACTTGATGTCATTCCACAACTCATCTGGTCTTTGGTCATTAGTGTTCAATGCATCAAATCTATTCTTGAGATGGTCTCTAAATTTAGATGGGATATACTCAAGGTCATGCTTTGGTTCTCATGGATTTGTTCTAATTTTCTTCAACATGAACTTGAACTTGCATATGAGCAAGTGATGATCTGTTCCACAGTCAGCCCCTGGCTTTGTACTGACTGATGATATTGAGCTTCTCTATTGTCCCTTTCCACAGATGTAGTCATGGTTGTAGAGGCTACAAAGTCCCAAGTCTGTGGGTCAGGCATCAGGCTGGAGGCTTCTCCTAAATCATGTAGCTGCAGGGGCTGAAGAACCCAAGATTGGCAGATAAGATGGTAAGCTGCCGGCTCAAGTCCCAAGAACTGGAGGTCATATGATGACGAGCTGAATTCAGGATCCAGAGCAGAGCAAAAGCCAGCAAACATTGCCAAAAAGTCCATATTTATTGGATGCAGGCCACACCCGCAAGGGAATTTCATTTCAACTGATCAGCTGCTCACAGCAAATCACATCATGAAGGTGATTACATTATATCAGATCTCATCATGGAGGTTATTATATCATTACATAACTGCCAAACTACTGCAAATCATGGCCCAGTCAAGTTGACACACAACCTTAAGCATCACACATACCAACGATTGTGAGGATAGCGCAGGACTGGGCATTGTTTCGTTCTGTTCTGCATATGGTCACTATGAGTGGGAACTGACTTAATAGTACCTAATAACTACAACACATTTAATGAATAAGTACGTGACAATATATGCTAGGGCTCCTGGTGGCCCAGTGGTTAAGAGCTCATGCTGCTAACCAAAAGGTTGGCAGTTCAAATCCACCCGCCACTCCTTGGAAACCCTATGGGGCAGTTGTACTCTGTCCTATAGGGTCTCTATGAGTTGGAATCCACTCAACAACAATGGATGCATATGGTTTGTTTTTTTTTAATAAAAAGCATAATGATATTTAAACACTAAATGCTATTTGGACATGAAAACATGATCTGGATAAGCTGTAACTGTTATATACTCTTCTAGCTTTAAGAAAGAAACACTGAGAATCACTTCAGCATTCCAAAAGTCAATATTCAAGGATAATATTAATACTACTACTATAATAATAATATTGAATATACCATGGACTACCAGAAGAACTAATAAGTCTGTCTTGGAAGAAATACAGCCAGAGTGCTTCTTGGAAGCGAGGATGGCGAGAGTTTGTCTCAGATACTTTGGACATGTTATCTGGAGGGCCCAGTCCCTGGAGAAGGGCATCATGCTTGGTAAAGGGTCAGCAAAAAAGAGGAAGACCCTCAGTGAGATGGATGGACACAGTGGCTGCAACAATGGGCTCAAACGTAACAATGATTGTGAGGACGGCACAGGACCGGACAGTGTTTTGCTCTGTTGTACATAGGGTCACCATGAGTTAGAACCGACTCGATGGCACCTAACAACAACTATAATAACAATCCAGAAAGCCGTTGCCACTGAGTCGACTCCAACTCCTGGTGACCCTACATGTGTCAGAACTCCGCTTTTTCAATGGCTGATTTTTTGGAAGTAGATCACCAGGCCTTACTTCCAAGGTAGCTCTGGGTGGACTTGAACCTCTAAGCTTTTAGTTAGCAGCCGAGTACATTAACCATTTGCACCACCCAGGGATTCCACTATAATGATGATATTGTTATTGTTGTTAGGTGTGGTCAAGTAGGTTCCCACTCAGACAACCATATGTACAGCACAAAGAAACACTGGCTGGTCCTGGACCATCTTCACAATAGTTGCTATGCTTAAGCCCATTGTTGTAGCCACTGTGTCAATCTATCTCATTGAGGGTCTTCCTCTTTTTCACTGACCCTCTGCTTTACCAAGCATGATGTCCTTCTCCAGGGACATCATGTTATCTCCTGATAACAGTCCAAAGTACATGAGACGAAGTCTCACCATCCTTGCTTCTAAGAAGCATTTTGGCTCATCTTCTTCCAAGACATATTTGTTTGTTCTTCTGGCAGTTCATGATATATTCAATATTCTTCCCTAACACCATAATTTAAATGCATCAATTCTTCTTCTGTCTTCCTTATTCATTGTCTAGCTTTTGCATGCATATGAGGTGATTGAAAATACCCTGGCTTGATTCAGGAGCACCTTAGTCCTCAAAATGACATGTTTGTTTTTAACACATTTAAAAGATCTTTTACAGCAGATTTGCCCAATGCAATATGTCATGTGATTTGACTGCTGCTTCCAAAGGCATTGACTGTGGAACCAAGTAAAATGAAATCCTTGACAAATTTGGTCTTTTCTTCGTTTATCGTGATGTTGCTTCTTGGTCCACTTGTGAGGATTTTAGTTTTCTTTATGTTGAGGTGTAATCCATACTGAAGGCTGTAGTCTTTGATTTTCATCAGTAAGTGCTTCAAGTCCTCTTCACTCTCAGCAAGCAAGGTTGTGTCATCTGCATATCGCAGATTGTTAATGAGTCTTCCTCCAATCTTGATGCCCTGTTCTTCTTCATATAGTCACCGTTTATGTTGTTGAAACAAGTAAGGTGTTGATCTTGCAAAATTCTATCATGCAACCTCCGGCGTCATTGCGTCATTTCTATCACCAAGGCCATATTTTGCAACTACTGATCCTTCTTCTTTGCTCCCAACGTTCTCATTCCAATCACCAGTAATTACCAATGCATCTTGGTTGCATGTTTGGTCAATTTCAGACTGTCAAAGTTGGTAAAATTCTTTGATTTCTTCATCTTTGCCCTTAGTGATTGGTGCATAAATTTGAATAATAATTTTATTAACTCATCTTCCTTATAGGTGTATGGATATTACCCTATCACTGACAGAGTTGTACTTCCTGACATATCTTGAAATGTTCTTTTTGATGATGAATGGAATGCATTCCTCTTCAATTTGTCATTCCCGGCATAGTAGACCATGTAATTTTCTAATTCGAAATGGCCAATACCAGTCCATTCCAGCTCACTAATACCTAGAATATCGATCTTTATGCGGTGCATTTCATTTTTGATGACTTTCAATTTTCCTAGATTCATACTTCATACATTCCACGTTCTGATTACTAATGGATGTTTGCAGCTGTTTCTTCTCATTTTGGGTTGTGCCACATTAGCAAACCAAGGTCCCGAAAACTTGACTTCATCCACGTCATTGAGGTCAACTCCACTCTCAGAAGGCAGCTCTTCTTCTGGCACTATATCAGACAATGTTCTGCTGTTATTCATAAAGTTTATGAATAATAATGATACCAATACTTATATAACCATTACTAAATGCCAGCCACTGTCATAGCTGTTTTATTTACATCTATGAACTGTTTAACCTACACAACAACTCACCATTTTACAGATAAGGCAATGGAGACACAGAGAGGTTAAGTAATTTGACCAAATCACACAGCTGGTAATCATACATAGCCAGCCAGTCTAGCTCCTTTGTGCTATGCAGACTCTCATTAGGAGTCATTCCTCCAGCAAGTGGTTATGAAGTACCCACTGTGTGCAAGTACTATGTTTGGTCATGGTACTGTTGTTGTTAGTTGTTGTTCAGTCAATTCTGACTCATGGCAACCCCATGTGTGCAGATAGAACTGTTCCATAGGGTTTTCGAGGCAGTGACCTTTGGGAAGCAGATGGCCAGGCCTGTCTTCTGAGGTGCCTGTGGGTGGGTTCAAACTGCCAACCTTTCAGCTAGAAGTTGAGTGCTTAATCGCTTGGGCCAGCCAGGGGCTCCTTTGGTCATGGCAGCACCAAAGAAGTGGCCAAAGAAACCTCACATAGTCTCAGCAGGGAAAACTTTTCCTGGTCATGACCCACTCACGTTCCTGCCACACCGAAGATTCTGGGGCTCCACAGCCTCCTTCACAAATCTGAGTTTTGGAGTCAGCAAGCTCCCACTTACCCTAGTGGCAGTTCTCTCCCAAGTCAGGCAGGCACAGGGACTCCTTACAAAAGTAACACCCTGTGACCAAGGTGCGAATCATGGTGCCTTTGGGGAGGACTAGAGCCCTGACTTGTCTTCCTAAGGGAGGAAGTTAGCATTTGCAAATAATTTATAAACCTGAACCGTTGTTTGCCTGAATAGCTACCTTTTCAGATATTACATTTCCCCCGGACATGGTTAGGAAGGCCAGAACTGAAATTAAATTTTAAACAGACAACAAGAAGAGAGCAGTAATGATTCTGTTTGTAGGATCAAGATTGATGGCTTCCTTTTTCCAAACGTCCTGCGAGTACATGAGAAATTAGAATGGGATTTAGGGAGTTCTGCTAATGGAGATCATTTACTTGATGTGGTCAAGATAATATGTGGGTTATGTTTATCTATGAACTCTTTCAAACCACCCCCAGGACACCTCCCAGGCTGTGGCTACTTAGCTGGCCCTTTATTTGCATTGAATAATATCTTACATCTATTCAGAAAATTTTTAATCAGTGCATCTATTTTTCTGGAAAACCTATAGCAGCATCAGCAGACCATGCCTGGATTTTATGGGCAGTTATTTCCATCTGGCTTATGAGCCCTACGTTCTATTCTATGCCTGCTTATGTATCAGTCTCAGTGGGTGTTAATGAGAATGAGCTTACTGCTATGGCAGAGACTCAGAATATATAATGGCTCAACCACTACAGATGTTTATTGCATGCTCATGCATTAATTCTGGGTAGGTGAGCAGCCCTCCTCTGAGCAGTCATTTAAGGGACCCAGGCTCGTGAAAGCTCTGCCATCTTCAACTCTTGACTTCCAAGGTAGACTGTGGACTGAACTGTGGCCTCTCAAAAGATGTGTGGAAGTCCTAACCCCTGGTACCTGTGAACGTGACCTTGTTTAGAAATGGAGTCTTTGAAGATGTTATTAGTTAACATGAGGTCATGGGGTAGGATGGGCTCTAATCTAATATGACTGAAGTCCTTATAAAAGAGAAGAAGAGGCAGAGGGAGAGAGAAGCAGAAGGAGCACAGGCCACACGAAGGTGGAGACAGAGATGGAGTTATGACGCCACAAGCCAAGGAATGCCTGGGGCTACCAGAGGCTGGAAGAGGCACGGATGGCTCTTCCCCTAGAACGTTCAGAGGGAACATGGCCCTGCTGAAACCCTGAATTTGGACTGCTAGCCTCCAGAACTGTGACAGAATAAATTTTTGTTGTTTTCAGCCACCCGGTTTGTGGTAATTTGTTATGGCAGCACTGGGAAA
Source organism: Trichechus manatus latirostris (assembly GCF_000243295.1). NCBI lineage: Eukaryota > Metazoa > Chordata > Mammalia > Sirenia > Trichechidae > Trichechus > Trichechus manatus. The sequence continues at coordinate 21,633,497 of NW_004443938.1, forward strand.
TTAATACACAGCCCTAGATGTCAAAATCAAGCCTTCAGAAGGGGGAAAGCTTGGAAGACATCGTGGGGTAGGTTTCTCTCGGCCAGGCCAGGGAAGAGCGTGTATCATTTCTCTCAAGTTCCATTGGGTAGGACCTGGTCACATGGTCACGACTAATTACAAGGGAGCCTGGGAAACGGAGCTCAGCTATATCCAGGGAGAAAAGGAGAACATGGGTTTTGATGAGCCCTTAGCAGTGACTGCCACATAATGAAATGAGAGATGATGGATAAACCCTGAGCCTTATTTCCCACTTTCAATAAAGAGGCATCATTTTGAAAATATAGACTGTAGGAAGACTCTTGATTAATATTGTAAAGTTCTGTTTTTAGGGCTTTTCTGGACAAATAAAAAACAATGACAGTAAACCTTATTAGGTCTTGGACTCAGATAGACCTGGATTTGAATCTGGGCTCTGTCACTTACTAGTTAGAAGACCTGGGCAAGATATTAAATTTTTTTAGCCTCAATTTCCTCATATGTAAAATAGGTATATGAATAGTACCTACCTCACACAGTTGTTATGAAAATTATATGCAATCATGCATATAGACTCTATATTATAGAGTGATTAACATAGGGCCTGACACCGTGTTGTAGATTGAATTGTGTCCCCCCAAAATAGGTGTTGGAATCCTAACCCCTATAACTGTGAATATAATTCTGTCTGGGAATAGGGCTTTGTTTGTTATGTTAATGAGGCCATATCAGTGTAGACCTCATCACTTCTGAGTTATAAGGAGCAGCGTAGACATAGAGACAAGCAAGCACATACCTAGGAAGATAGATGCCACATGATGATAGCCAAAGAACCTAAGAACACCAGGGCTACAGAAGCTGGCTGAGACAAGGACTTTCCTCCAGAGTCAACAGAGAGCTGACTAGAGTCAGTGCCCTGAAATCAGACTTCTGGCCTCTTGAACTGGGAGAAAATAAATTCCTGCTCTTTGAAGCCATCCAGTGTGGCATTTCTATTATAGCAGTACAATAATATAATGGTCTGCTATGCTGGGAAAGACAAATTGAATAGCAATACTATCAAATTCATCGTCAAAAAGAACATTTCAAGATCTATCCTGAAGAACAACACCGTCACTGATAGGATAATATCCATATGCTACAAGGCAGACCAGTTAATATGACTATTATTCAAATTTATACACCAACCACTAAGGACAAAGATGAAGAAATTGAAGACTTTTTACCAACTTCAGCATTCTGAAATTGATCAAAATGCAATCAAGTTACATTGATAATTACTGGCCATTGGAATGCAAAAGTTGGAAACGAAGAAGGATCAGTAGTTGGAAAATACGGCCTTGGTGATAGAAATGACACCAGAGATTGCATGATAGAATTTTGTAAAACCAATGACTTCTTCATTGCAAATACCTTTTTTCAACAACATAAACAGCAACGATACATGTGGACCTCACTGGTTGGAATACACAGGAATCAAATCGACTACATCTGTGGAAAGAGAAGATGGAAAAGCTCAATATCATCAGTCAGAACAAGGCCAGGGGCTGACTGTGGAACAGACCATCAATTGCTCATATGCAAGTTCAAGTTGAAGCTGAAGAAAATTAGAACAAGTCCACGAGAGCCAAAGTATGACCTTGAGAATATCCCACCTGAATTTAGAGACCATCTGAAGAATACATTTGACAGTTGAACACTAACGACCAAAGACCAGATGAGTTGTGGAATGACATCAAGACATCACACATGAAGAAAACAAGAGGTGGTTAAAAAGACAGGAAAGAAAGAAAAGACCAAAATGGATGTCAGAAAAGACTCTGAAACTTGCTCTTGAATGTCAAGTAGCTAAAGTGAAAGGAAGAAATAATGAAGTAAAGGAACTGAACAGAAGATTTCAAAGGGTGGCCCGAGAAGACAAAGTAAAGTATTATAACGACATGTACAAAGACCTGGAGTTAGAAAACCAAAAGGGAAGAACACGCTCAGCATTTCTCAAGCTAAAAGAACTGAACAAAATATTCAATATTGAAGGATTCTATGGGGAAAATAGAATAGGAAGCATCAAAAGCAGATGGAAGGAATATACAGAGTCACTGCACCAAAAGGAATCAGTCAACATTCAAGCAATTTAGGAAGTAGCATACCATCAAGAATCGATGGTACTGAAGGAAGAAGTCCAAGCTGCACTGAAGGCATTGGCGAAAAACTAGGCCCCAGGAATTGATGGAATACCAATTGAGATGTTTCAACAAACGGATGCAGCACTGCAAGTTCTCACCTGTCTATGCCAAGAAATTTGGAAGACAGCTGCCTGGCTAACCGACTGGAAGAGATCCATATTTGTACTCATTCCAAAGAAAGGTGATTCAACAGAATGCGAAAATTATCGAACAATATCATTAATATCACACGCAAGTAAAATTTTGCTAAAGATCATTTAAAAGCAGTTGCAGCAGTACATTGATAGAGAACTGCCAGAAATTCAAGCCAGATTCAGAAGAGGACACAGAAAAAGGGTTATCATTGCTGATGTCAGATGGATACTGGCTGAAAGCAGAAAACACCAGAAAGTTGTTTACCTGTGTTTTATTGACTATGCAAAGGCATTTGACTGTGTGGATCACAAGAAATTATTGATAACATTGCGAAGAATGGGAATTCCAGAACACTTAAGTGTGCTCTGGAGGAACCTCTACTTAAACCAAGAAGCAGTCATTCAAACAAAACAAGGGGATACTGTGTGGTTTAAAATCAGGAAAGGTGTGTGTCAGGGTTGTATCCTTTCACCATACTTATTCCATCTGTATACTGAGCAAATAATCAAAGAAGCCAGAGTATATGAAGAAGAACACAGTATCAGGATTGGAAGAAGACACATTAACAACCTGCAATATGCAGATGACACAACCTTGCTTGTTGAAAGTGAAAAGGACTTGGATCACCTACTGATGAAGATCAGAGACCACAGCCTTTGGTATGGATTACACTTCAACATAAAGAAAACAAAAATCCTCACACCTGGACCAATAAGCAACAACATGATAAACAGAGAAAAGACCAAAGTTGTCAAGGATTTTGTTTTATTTGGTTCCACAATCAATGCCCTTGGAAGCAGCAGTCAAATCAAATGACATATTGCATTGGGCAAATCTGCTACAAAAGACCTCTTTAAACTGTTAAAAAGCCAAGATGTCACTTTAAGTACTAAGGTCCACCTGACCAGAGCCATGGTGTTTTCAATCGCCTCATATGCACGCGAAAGCTGGACAGGGAATAAGGAAGACCAAAGAAGAACTGATGCCTTTGAATTATGGTGTTGGTGAAGAATACTGAATACACCATGGACTACCAGGAAAAGGAACAAATCTGTCTTGGAAGAAGTACAGCCAGAATTCTCCTTAGAAAAGCAAGGATGGAGAGACTTCGTCTCACATACTTTGGACATGTTATCGGTCCCTGGAGAATGACATCATTCTTGGTAAAGTAGAAAGTCAGTGAAAAAGAGGAAGACCCTCAAGGAGATGGATTGACACAGTGGCTGCAACAATGGGCTCAAGCATAACGATTGTGAGGATGGCGCAGGACCGGGCAGTGTTTCATTCTATTGTACATAAGGTCGCTATGAGCTGGAACTGACGTGACAGCACCTAATAACAACAACAGGAAGCTAAGACACACAGAATAATACGTCTATGTAACAGGAATCAAGTTTGACTAAGATCCCAAATGACAATAGACACCATATTCCAAAGTAAGGTGGGAGACCACTATGCAAACTTGCAAAAAGGAAGTGGGGAGAAAGGGTATTAGAATTCTCTAACCCCTCTCACACTCAGGATAGCAGTGGGGAGACTGGGTGGAGAGGCAGCTACTGAGAGTCCCACTCACCCACCTCCAAGGTTGAGGGTGCTTGGCCCTTGACCTTACAGCCTCGAGGGGGTGGGCTTCACCAGTAGCACTGGGGACACCGTGGGCTAGCAGCTCAGCCAGCAGAGGAAGAAGATAAGCCTCAAGGTGCTCTGCTGCACGGGGATTGGCCCTCTCCCCGCGTTTGTCAAGAAAGCACGAATGTTTCCCGTGAACCAAATGTGGAGCGCCAGGGAGAACCAGGTGCGGCCCAGAGAAAACATAGGCAGAAAGAAGATGGTCAGGGATCCTGAGGGAGGGGGCCTCATGGAGGGCTCAGGAAGCTCAGCATAAAGCAGCTAAAGAAGTACTTCCGGGTAACCAGAGCCTGCGGAGCTGTAACTGACCAGAAGGAATAGAGATATTTCAGCCACTGTAAGGGAGTCCTTGGGTGGTGCAACAGCTCGACTACTAGCTGAAAGGTTGGCGGTTCAAACCTACCCAGGGGCACCTCAGAATACAGGCCTGCGATCTGGTTCTGAAAGGCCACAGCCTTGAAAACCGTATGGAGCAGTTCTACTCTGCATACATGGGGTCACCATGAGTCGGAATCAACTCGACAGCAACTAACAACAACCCACATTAAAGAGCTGCAAGTGAGAGACCCCAGTGATATGAGGACTGGGGAGGGACAGGGGGACTCCCACCAACCGAGAAAAGGTGCAAAAGAGGAAACGTCAGCTTTCCAAACCTGCCAAGACCAGAAAGGTGATGCATATATTTTTAGTTCATTCATTCTCTCAACAAATGCTCTTAGAGCACCTATTGGGGCCAAGAATTCTTCTAGAAGCTTGGGATACATCAGTCAACAAAGCAAAGAGCTTTCCCTTTTGTAGCTTATACGTTAGTGGGAGGAAACAGACAACACACAGTAAACCTAGCAAATAAGTAAACTATGTGGTATGTTGTTTTTGTCGTTGTTAGTTGCTGTTGAGTCGATTCCAGTTCACTGTTCCACAGAGTTTTCAAGGCTGTGATCTTCTGGAAGCAGATTCTTTCTTTCGAGGTGCCTCTGAATGGGTTCAAACCGCCAGCCTTTGGACTAAGTAGTTGAGCACTTAGTCATTTAAAAAATAAGTTCTTAAGGAAAAAAGACACTGTTAACATGTGCAGGGGTGGAGTGGCCATTTTAAACATGAGAAGTCAGCTTCCCTGCTTCCCTTACCTCCTCTCTCTGCCCTGAACTCCGGACCCTGGAGAACTCAAAGCCTGAGGTTAGCTGACTGGGGAGGAGCCCTAGAAGTCCTGGGTGGAGACAGAAAGAGGTGAAGCCCCCCCTTCAGCCCCACCCTCCCCACCAACACCAGCACCCCAGACGGTTTCTCGTTGGCTGCAGTCCAGAGCTGCAGGAAGGGAAGTTTCTTTAAAGAAGGTTCAAGTTTTAATATTAGACTGAACCTGGCCAACTAAAAGTGGCCAGGAAAGCTCTAGCTCTTTCTCCTAACCAGTTTCCATTAAGTCAACTCCAACTCATGGCAACCCCATGTGTGTCAGAGTAGAACTGTGCCCCATAGGGATTTCAGTGGCTGATATTTTGGAAGTAGATTGCCAGGCCTTTCTTCCGATGTGCTTCTGTGTGGACTCAAACCTCCAACCTTTTGGTTGGTAGCTGAACCTGTTAACCATTTGTACCTTTGTCCTCAAGCAGAGGAAAATTTTAGGCCTACAGAGTAATATAAGGAACAACAACAAAAAAAACCCAAACCCACTGCTATAAAGTTGATTCTGTTACAGAGCAGAACTGCTCCACAGGGTTTTCTTGGCTGTAATCTTATGGAAGCAGATCGCCGAGCCTTTTTTCCATCGTGCCACTGGGTGGATTCTAACCACCCACCTTTCAGTCGATAGCCAAGAGCAAACCGTTTGCGTCACCCAAGGACCTTATTTAAGGGACAAGAGACAAAAAATGATGCTGTCCATGAATGCATTCTAGAATTCCTGCACAATCAGGGTAATAGTTACACACTCATTAACAACAGCTATTTTTAAAAATGTACTACTCATAGATACTTCAAAATCACTTCTTAGAACTATAATACTTTATACTACAGCATGCATTAAAAATACTGACGTTTACCTATAAGGCAAAAACTTGGGGAGCTCAAAACGAGATCCAGATATCTAAAAATATACAGTGCTTCTTTTCTTAATCTTAATGGGTTCTAAATGTGGGCATCTAAAAAGAGCAAACTTTATCCAAATGAGAAAAATATATATTTGAGGAATACCTACTTATTCACTTTTTAATTACTATACAAACCACATATGAACTGGAAAATTTAGCCAAAGTTTCCACTATAATACTCTTGTAGAAATATCCCAATTTTGCTTTAAGTTCTCAAATGCATTTGTTTGAGTTAATGCTGCGGTAGCCTGATATTTTTACTGTGTTTATTTGGGAAAAAAAAGTAGCAAGCCTGAGTAGATTACTCTCCAGATGTATCCAAAGGCAGCGAGGAATTGCAACTTCCTCCCAGCCTTACTCCATGTGTGGTCCTCACTGACTCTGGTCTGCTCACCAAACAGTCTGCAAAAAATTCTTAAAGCAGAGAAATATTAACTTCCTCCTCCTCCTGCGGTATTTTTCTGATCACTGGACGATGAGTATATTGAAGTTGGCCCCACATTCTAGAATCTCTATCATCATAGACTAGTTTCTCTAATTTCACTGATTAGCACAGGATTACATTAAATTCCACCACCCGTCTGTCAGTTTACTGTACTGTGGTGGCTTGTGGAAATTCTGCCACCAGTATTTCAAATACCACCAGGGTCACTCATGGTGGACAAGTTTCAGAGGAGCTTCCAGATTAAGATAGACTAGGAAGAAAGGCCTGGTGATCTACCTCCAAACATTAGCCAATGAAAACCCTATGGATCATGACAGAACTTCGTATAACTAGCTTGCTTTGGAAATGTCATTAGCAGGAATCAATCACCAGAGGAGGACACCATGTTTGGTGAAGCAGAGGGCCAGCAAGGGCGTGGGAGACCCTTGGTGAGATGAATTGGCACAACAGCCACAGTGATGGACTTGAACATGCTGGTGATTGTGAGGATGATGCAGGACTGGGCAATGTTTCATTCTGTCGTACATAACGTCACCATGAGTTGGAGCCTTCTCTCTGGCGACTAACAACACCATTAAATTACTCTGCTCAGAACATAAGAGCTACTGGGCTTCCACCAACAATTTCAGTTTCTTTAAAGGATCCAGTCTCAAAAGCATCTCCTTAGTGAGGTAACGGGTCCTGCTCTGGTTAAACTCTGCCAGGATAGGCTACATAATTTGCCAGGTGGTTGGGAGGGAGGGGAGTCCAGTGCAAAATTAAACTGCAGGACCCTTGTTCAAAAATTACTAGTAATTGTACTGTGTTCTGTAAACCTTCATCCAAAGTACAATAAAAAATAAAAAATAAATTATTAGCAATTGCAAGGCAGCAACAGCAGAGCATTTAACCAAGCCCAGGACCTTGGGTTGCACAAGTCACAGGTCCTACACGCTGAGGGTAACCTGAGCTCTGCCCAGAATGGATTTTCCTTGACCTTTGAGGAACTTCCTGTGCAATACAGCCATTGAGTTGGTTGTAAGTGTTGACTTTGCCTTCGTGGTGAAACAGAGTTTATTCAGGTGCAAGTCTGTCACTTAAGTTTGTCACTTTATTTTGATTCCAGGCATGTAGGTTCTGAGCAAAGAATCCCGACTCTGACTCCCCAGGTGAGCAGCTGGCACCAGCACCCCTCAGCCTAGTGGCACCTGATCTCCTCCAGCCATGCCCTCCCCAGTCTAGGGCCCTCAGGCTCCTGAGGTGGGGTCCCAAGGCAAGAATGAAGTCAATCCATCTATATATTAAATACAGGTACATTCGTCACTCGTCACTTTCACAAAAACTATTCAGGCCCTGGTGTTCTAGGTCTTCAGTTTTTCAAGAGAAGCCAGAAACACAGATTTTTATTTGAAAACTAATTTTAAAATAGGTGGTAGTGGTGGTTCGGTGGCAGAATTCTTGACTTCCATGTGGGAGACGGAAACCCTGGTGGTGTAGTTGTTAAGAGCTCCGGCTGCTAACCAAAGGTTGGCAGTTTGAATCCACCAGGCACTCCTTGGAAACTCTATGGGGCAGTTCTACTCTGTCCTATAGAGTCGCTGAGTTGAAATTGACTCGATGGCAACAAATTTTGTTTTTTGGTTTTATGTGGGAGACCCAGGTTCGATTCCCAGCCCACACATGTCATGTGCAGCCACCACCCCTCTGTCAGTGGAGGTTTGTATGTTGTTATGATACTGAACAGGTTTCAGCGGCGCTTCCAGGCTAAGACAGACTAGGAAGAAAGGCCTGTGCATTTACTTCCGAAAAATCAGCCAGTGAAAACTCTATGGATCACAACAGTCCCGTCTGCAACCTGATCGTGGGGATGGCACAGGATTAGACAGTCCTTTGTTCCATTACTCATGGGGCCACCATGAATCAAGGGCTGACTCAATGGCAGCTAAGAACAACAATTTTAAAGTTTTGTTAACTAAATAAAAATGTAAAAAGAGAACTGCATAAGTAAAACACAAGACAGCTGTGGGCCCTGTTTAGCTGTGAACTGTAGTTTGCCAACTTGGTCTCATCTGAGGTGTTATGGATTGAATTGTGTCCCCTCAAAATGAGTGTCAATTTGGCTAGGTCATGATACTGATACCCAGTATTGTGTGGTTGTCTGCCATTTTGTCACCTGATGTGATTATCCTTTGTGTTGTAAATCCTAACCTCTATGATGTTAATGAGGAAGGATTAGAGGCAGTTATGTTAATGAGGCAGGACTCAATCTACAGGATTAGGTTGTATCTTGAGTCAATCTCTTTTGAGACATAAAAGAGAGAATCGAACAAAGAGGGAAAGGAACTCATGCCACCAAGAAAGAAACACCTGGAGCAGAGCGTGTCCTTTGGACCTGGGGTCCCTGCACTGAGAAGCTCCTAGACCAGGGGAAGGTTGATGACATCCCCTAGAGCCAACAGAGAGAGAAAGCCTTCCCCTAGAGCTGGCGTCCTGAATTTGGACTTCTAGTCTCCTAAACTGTGAAAGAATAAACTTCTGTTTGTTAAAGCCATCCACTTGTGGTATTTCTGTTATAGCAGCACTAGATAGCTAAAACATGAGCGTTTTCTCTGTGGTCCCTGCACTGTCTCTAGACATCACTGCCACCAGCTGCCCACAGAGAGTCCCCTCCATAAGGGCCATTTCTCACCCCATAGTCGCTACTGGGTTACAGAAAGGTGTGGACATTGCAAATGTGCACACAGAGCCACTCTTGGAATGGACATTGCTCCCTATAAAGCAGAGAAGACCTTGCAGGTTTCTGTGGTCTTTAACTGGTACATTACTGGGACCACTTATCAGATTACTGGCCCATAGGAGAAGGTGAGAAGGTGAAGCATAGAGCAGCCTTAATAGGGAGGAGGGGGATGTGGCCTCAGAGGATCCAGGCAGCTCTGAACCCAGTTGGCCTGGGTTGTTGGGGGTCAGTGGTGGGAGGAGGATGGGGAGGGGACTAGGGAGTGGTGAGAGGACAAGAGAATCTTGAAAGGAGACGCCAGGGCAGAGAGGCCTCAAGGGAGGAAGATCAATAAGACAAGCCCACCCACCTCATTGTTCTCCCCAGTGCTGTCCCTGAGTGTCAGGTCTCATCAGAGAACTGGTCATAGAAGTGGTCTTCTGGCCTTGGTAGCCAGATTGGCCACCTTGCAACCAGTGTTTCCTTCCAGATGTTCCCTATGGACAATAGGAAAGTTACGCATGGCTGTGATTTAAACTCAGCTGGGTAGCCCCACCTCAGGGTTTCTCCAAGGGTAAGAAGCACACAGCACTGTCCTGGTCTGGCAACCTGTGGCTAGCAACCTGAAGGAGTTTGTGGGGGTTAACCTCCTGTGACCCTCTGAGAGGAGCAGACACTTGTCGAATGGGTTAATACTTCTTCTCATTATGGGTTTCTATGTGATGAATTCCATGTTGCCAGGAAGTGCCCTCAGCAGTTCCAATAACACAATACCTCTTGTTGGAGTGGTGGTGAGGGGGCTGGGGAGGACACTTTTGTAAAGCACCTGACTGACACCATAAATAGAAGAAGGCAGTTGGACACCACTCCTTCCCAGACCAGGTTGTGGTACCTGGAGCCAGGCTGCGAGTGGGTCAGTCCTCAGACTGAGGAAGAGAGGGCCAGAGCTAGAGAGACAAATGGCTGACCTGCCTCACAAGACCAAAGAGGCCTGCTTTCTAAATCAGTCCCTATGAACCTAGGATGTTAGAAGGGAGAGGTCCCAGGCCAGGCCCCCAAGGGTTAGTCTACACCCAGGCAGGCCCAATGTTGACTATGATCCTCAGAGAAGACCTGAACTTCCAAGGATGCTCGAAAGGACCAGAAATTTCTTGTCATGCCTTATACCCTAGGGCTCAGATAAATTACCCAGGATTGATTCAGACCACTTATGCACTTATGGTCACTGTCAATGGACAGGGCCCAATTTGACCTGTGTCTCAGTTTCCTAGTGCTGCTGTAACAGAAACACCACAGTGGGAGACTTTAAGAACAGAAGTTTATTTTCTAACAGTTCTGGAGGCTGAAAGTCCAAATCAGGGTCTCAATCACGATCAATTCCTTCCTTGTCAGTAGCCCCAGGCATTCCTTACTCCCTTGGCTTGTAGAGCATGATCACATGGCATCTGTCTTCCCGTGTGTGTCTCTGTGTCTATTCTCTGTTTTATAACTCAGAAGTGATTGGATGTAGAACCCACCCTACTCAAGTATGACCTAATTAACATAACATAAACGACCCTATTTCCAAATAAGATTATAGCCACAAGTATAGGGGTCAGAATTCCAACACGTATTTTGAGGGGACCACATTCAATCCATAGCAACCTGTTTATACAAAATGAGTATCAGTAGAGCAAAACCTAAGTGATTTGGCATGGGCAGTAACAGGGGCTTTCTGCAACCCTATGAGTGGGATTATTTACAGTATTTTTCAAAAACTCTTATCCGTGCAATATGGAGCCAAGTGAAAATTTGGCAACTAAAGTATCTTGTTAATTTTATCAAAGTAGTTATGTAAATTTTCTTGCCTAAATTACCCGGTGTGGCTTTGAACCATGTATGTTTTAACTCTCATTTCTCTAAATTATATAGATCCATGGCGAATATTTAATTTAGAGATGACTTGTGTTCTTAAACAATTGACAGGAAACACGTACACACTTAATATATTGATTTCATGGTTTTGTTTTTGTTTTTAACTTTTTAAAGTAATAGAATTAATCCTTACAGATTTTTACGTAATGTTTTCCATACTCCTTGCCTACAGAACAATCAGAATTTTCATTAGTTAACTCTTGTTGTTAGTTCTTGTCAAGCCACCTCCAACTCATGGTGACCCCACATATGACAGAACGAAACACTGCCCAGTTCTGTGCCATCCTCATGATTGTCAGCATATATTTGAGTCCGTTGTTGCCTTCCACCCTTCCAGCATTACATCAGACAATATTCTGTTGTGATTCAAAGGGTTCTCATTGGCTAATTTTCAGAAGTAGATCACCAGGCCTTTTTCCTAGTCTGTCTTAGTCTGGAAGCTCCACTGAAACCTGTCTACCATGGATGACCCTGCTAGTATTTGAAACACCAGTGGCATAGCTTCCAGCATCACAGTCACACACAAGCCACCACAGTACAATAAACTGACAGACAAGTGAGTGGTGGACTAATGAACCAAGGTACCCTTAAATGCACAATTTAGAATTGTAACGACTGATTTTATTAATTATGTATAGTTATGCCAGTGTGTAAGAGTAGACATGGAGGAGTGTAGAAGGAGGGAAGAGACAGGTGAGGGGGGCCATTAAGTGTTTCAGACCGGTGACATAAACTTCCTCAAGCTGCAAAGTCACCTTTAGAAGCAGCCAGGAGAGGGCAGGGCCACCTTTCAAGTCAGCCCTGTGACTATTTCCAGGTGAACTTGTCAAAGAGGTACTTGGCCATGTCAGAATGGGAGACCTCGCCTTGCGCAAGTTATCTTTGGTGATTTCTCCTGCTGTTCAGGTAATGGGTGTCAGGGAAGTCCCTTGTGTGGGGTCCTTTGGTCTAGTTTGTGCTGTTACAGGAATGACAGACTCACGTTGTATGCCCACATGTAATGCAGACTTCAGTGTATTCAGCCCTTTCTTGTTGTCACCAGGTAGCTTGATGCCCTAAAAGATGATTTGGCCTCTTCAGTGATTTTGCACTTGCAAAATCATGTTTAGATGATTTTGTGGGATTGATGAAGAAAACAGTTTTGCAAAGTTCGTCAAAGCCACATGTCCGCAGCAGAGCAGTCAGGTGCTGATGGTAGATGTATGTCTTAGGCTGGGTTCTCCAGAGAAGCAAAACCAGCAAAACATATATATATATAAAGAGAGAGTTATATCAAGGAAATGGCTCACGTGGTCCCTAAAGGCTGTACATCCTAAGTCCATGAGACAGGAAAGAGGATTCTCCAGATCCACGTAGCCACAGGGGCTGGCAAACCCAAGATCAGCAGGTTGGAGAGCAGTGCCACTCCAGGCTATGAAGATCAACGAATCTCAAGACTGGCAGGCAAGATCGCCAGCCCAAATCCCAAGTCCCAAGAAACCGGAGGCCAGATGAACGGGAGCAAGCTGCAGGATCCGGAACAAGCAAAAGCCCCGGCAAGGTGAGCAGGAAGGAAATAGATGGAGGAGGACAGAGAGATGAAGGCTGAGGGGACGGTGAGCTGCCACAGGCCCCGCCTCTGCCGGTACCACTCAGCAGATTCCATCATGGGGGTGATCACGTGTCAAATTTCAACAGGGAAGTGATCACAACATTATACAACGGTCGAAACACTGAGAATCATGGCCCAGCCAAGCTGACACACAATCTTAACCATCACAATGTGAAAAGCATGGAGCTCCAGGATACCCGGAGATGAGTGGGTGCCTCTGAATCCCGATGGCTATTCTTGTGCACCTGTGAGGGGCACTGTTGTCCTGGTAGGTGGCTGAGGGGCGAGAGCAGCAGGAGCCTTCAGCTGAAACAGGTGAGGGGAGCGTATCTTAAGGCAGGTCACAGGGACCAGGCACAACCAAAGTAGGAAACTGAGGTGACTCTCCATGCTGAACGTAATCGAGATTGTGGTCTGTGAGTTCTGTGCAATGAATAATCGAACCCAGCAAAGAAGCAGAGAGTGATGTGGGAGGGAGGGTTGGTATTAGAGTTGGTAAAGATGGCGGAGAGAGGAGGCATGCCTGACCTACGCCTCAGGAATCAGCCTTGGGCTGTTGATCTTGGTTCTCTTTCCCCTTGTGGTGTTGGAAGAGGTCAGACACCACCCCCAAGCCATTTTCACACAGGGACACCATCTTTTCTTTCCACTCATTGAAACACGTACTACCATATGCTTGAAAGTACCACCAGGATAAAAGACAGCTCTTAATTTATAAATCAAAACTAAGAAATAATTTAAATTCAGTACTAACGTGAAAACCAAAGGAGCAATTTGCTAACAAGACACAGATGAGAAATGATAGCATCAAACTCAGAGAAATGAGAATAGATAGAAGGAAAAAGAAAACATTTTCTGATATTAACAAAGTCACTTTCACACCATGTGAGTGGGAATTCTAAGCCACGGTGGCTAAAGTGAGAAAGGGCAATATTTTTATCTTCTGTCAAGTAGCAAGACATTTAAGGAAACTTTCCTTTCAATTAGTTGCAATCGACATTTAAAGAGCAACGATCATGTGCAAGGCACTGTGCTCACTACTTTGGGGTGAGATCTAAAGACAAAAAAATCATGGTCCCAAATGCTCAGAGAGCTGCTCCTTCTTCCCACAAGTTCTTCATTTTCATACCTTTGTTCCTATTGGTTTAATTAAACATAGAAAGGTAACACATTGAATCCATTGGCCTTCAGAGAAGACCCAGTTCCCAAACCCTTCAAATTCATCACATATTTAACTTTACCGATTTGAACCACGTAACCATAGGTTACACGGTTCAGTTTTATGTCCCATTGGATTAATTTTTTTTTTTTAATGTTTGAAAGCATAATTTTATGGTAGTCCTTCTGGGAAGAATCCAGTATTATCCAAGATTATTGGCAAAGTTAAACATATTTTCTATAATCACAAGTTTTTAGAAGGTTTAAAAGTAATTGGGGAAAGGGATGATGAGTAAATAGGCAGATTCACAGACAAACCCAAAAGCCCTGAGAGACCGAGCTACTGGGCTGAGGGGGGGGAACCATGGTCTCAGGGGACATCTAGCTCAGTTGGCATAACATAGCTGTAAGGAAATTGTTCTACATCCAACTTGTGAGTAGCATCTGGGGTCTTAAAAGCCTGCAAGCAACCATCCAAGACACATCTACTGGTCCCATCCTGGCTGGAACAAAGAAGAATGAAGAAGACCAAAGACATAAGCGAAGATTAGTCCAAAGGACTAACGGACTACAACTACTATAACTTCCACCAGCCTGAGCCCAAAACAACTAGATGGTACCCAGTTACTACCACAGACTGCTCTGGCAGGGATCACAATAGAGGGTCCTGGACAGAGTGAGAGAAAAATGTATAACAAATTTCAAATTCAAAAAAATAAAAACAAAGACCAGGCTTGAAGAAACCCCAAGAGTATGGCCCCCGACACCCTTTTAACTCAGTACAGAAATCACTTCTGAGATTCACTGTTCAGCCAAAGATTAGACAGTTCTATAGGGCCAACAATAACATATTTGAGGAACGTGCTTTGTAGTTCAATTCATGCATAGGAGATTAATGGACACACCAGCCCAAAAGCAAAGACGAGAAGGCAGGAAAGGACAGCAAAACTGGACAAAAGGAAACAGGGAACTCAGGGCGGAGAAGGGGAGAGTGTTGACACATCGCAGGGTTGGCAACCGATGTCACAAAACAATTTGTGTGTTAACTGTTTAATGAGAAACTAATTTGCTCTATAAACTTTTACATAAAGCACATTAAAAGAAATTTATATATAAATATAAATTTATATATATTATATATATATATGTATATAGGCAGAGATCATTTATTTCAAAAATCTTTTGAAAGCCTTACCTGGAAATGCTGTTAGTAAATCCCTGTGATTTTTGTTTTGTTTAGTTTTGCTGAGATCATAGCTATCTGTTTCTGTTTTTATTGTAAAACAATAACAATAATAAAAAGCAAACTCTTCTTTAAAAAAAAGAAGAAAAGAGACACACAAATAAGTGGTACATGACTGCCCACAGTAAACTATAGGAAAGGGGTTATGGGAGTGCTGCATGAAGAAGACCCCAAGAAAGGCTTCACAGAAGAGGTGGCAACTGAATGAGGCACTCAGAAATTGTTCTACTTCTAACTGTGCAGGATGCGGATAGGTAGGGCCAACAGAGAGAGGGAAAGGGAAGCAGAGCAGATTTGATGGAAGCGCTTGAGCAAGGAAACACAGGTTGGGAAATGCAGGATTTGTTTGGATCACAGAAACAAGCTAGAACGTAACTAGGGTGAAGGGTTGGAAGATCAGGGATAGAAGGTTGTTTTTGGTGGAGAACAGGCTGAGAAGGTACTCTGGGACTAGAACTTGAAGGGTTGTTAATGCCATGAATTGATTTGTAAGCAATGAAAGCCATATTGTCAAGGTTCAAACCCTAGCTCTGCTACTTACCAGCTGTGTAAACTTAACTAAGCAAGTTACTTAAACTCTTTGTGCCTCAATTTGTTCATCTGAAAATAGGGCATGATAATAGCACCTACCTCATAAGGTTATAAGATCAAGTGAGTTCATATATGTAAAGCATTAGAGCAGTGCCTGGAACATAGAAACCAGTTGTTTCGAGTCAGCTCCAACTCGCAGTGACTGCATGGGTGTCAGAGTAGAACTGTGCTCCATACAATTTTCAATGACTATTTTTTTTGGAAGTAGATTGCCAAGGCTTTCTTCTTTGGTGCCTCCGGATGTACTCAAACTTCCAACCTTTGGTTAGCAGCCAAGAACGTTAATCATTTGTACCACCCAGGGACTCGGCTTGGAATATAATAAGCATTAAATAAATGTTACTCATTAGTGTTATGATTGTCATCATCATCATCATCATCATTTGTTTAGGGAGATAACTATGGCAACTCTGTGAGTGGAAAGCTGGGACAAATCTGTGGTATGTTACAAAAGTAGAATGGAAAGGACTTAATGACAAAAATTCAACGTGACATGATGACAAGGGAGGAGTCCAAGCATATGGCTAAGTTTACACTCCAGGAGAATTAAGATGGTGATTGTACTGGTCATGAAAACCAAAGCTAAGCAGAAGAAACACAGTAAACCCCCACATCTCAGGAGTCATACAGTAATGATTTTTCATCTGTGGTACATACCGAGCCTGACTGTTGAGCCATTCTGCTCCACACAGTCTCTCAGGGACCCAGGCTAATGGAAACTCCACCATCTTGGAGCTACACTTCTGGAACTGTAGCCTCCTTGGTTACTGTGGCAGGGGATAACATCGTCGGAGGATCTCAGACAAGCTCTTAAATGCCTGTCACTTCTGCTCATAGCCCAGGGCCAGAACTAGTGGCCAGCCCACCTAATTACAGGTGGGCAGCGCCATCAGGGAAGACATGAATAGTCAGTGAGCATAAATGCCTTTGCCACAGAACAAATAGGCTTGGACAGGGAAATAATTAATGTGGTTCTGGATGTGTCAAGTTGGACTTAACTGAAGGAATCTTCTAACGTTTGTCTTAAGAATAAACCACACTGGTTAGACGTTGCAAAGTCTTACTTTAAGTAAAAAAAAATCTGTTCAACCTAAGGAACAATGATCATAAATGTAATTTTTGTTCTGTGTTTGAAAGAACCAACAAGTTAAATTTCCTAAACATGAAACAAAAGAAAGAGTTTTCCCGCAGAAAGAAAGAAAAATCTGACCTCTGGAGTATCCAAATGTTAACAAAGAATGAAACTCATTCACGGCTCTGAAATAAGTAATGGGTTTAACCTGGCATTCATTAAAGCAATGGGCTACCGTGCTGTTCCTAATTAAAATTAAGGGAACCTCAGGGTCATACAGCAATCCTGACAGGAGGCAGCATGCCCAGGATGGTTTCTTTTTAGCGTTCATTAGCCCACGATTAGAATCCCTCTCGTTTGCCATGGCTCCGTCTACGTGCTGCCAAACAGTGGGAAGAACAGTTTAAAATTCATATTATGCAAAGTGAGCAAAAACAGTCAGATGCTTGAATGTTTCTCTCTTCATCCACATGTTTCAGCATCACAGAAAAAATAGCCAGAAACTGAAATTACAGGGAAAAGGGAACTTACGAACTATTGGTGGCGTTCTGATCAGGGAAAATCTTTGTTCGTCATAATATTTTATGAAAAACAAACAAATCATTTTTGGAGTGCATTGTGAGCTACAGTATGAGATCAGGGCACCCTTTTAGACTTTTTTGTACAATGGACTGTCAACAATGCTGTGACATCTCCTTCTCTGACAGCCTCTCTCTCTGCCCCACACACTCTAGCACTTGGTTCTCTAACCTTATACTACCGGTCCTTGTGTATGAGTTGTCTCCCTCCATTTCAGGGGGAATGTATTTTACACATTGCCTCTCACTAGTTGGGCATAGCTGGCTGGCAGTAAATCCTTATTACCACAACATTCAACAACCAACCAGTTTCCATCAAGTCGATTCTGACTCAGGACAACCTCACATGTTTCAGAATAGAAGTGTGCTCCATGGGGTTTTCAATGGCTGATTTTTCAGAAGTAGATCACCAGATCTTTCTTACGAGGCACCTCTGGGTAGACTCAAACCTTTAACCTTTCGGGTTAACAGCTGAACACGTTAACCATTTGTACTACCCAGGGAGTTCCCTACAACATTAGGGGATAGTTTACATGCTATAAAGGTGAAGGGCTATCCTAGGTCAGTGCTTTTGAAACCTTCAAACACTATTTTCCACCAATCCTTCAATTAAATTTTCCTTTCCTCCCCAGGGAGTTTAAGGAGCCCTAGTGGTGCAGTGGTTAAGCATTCGGCTGCTAACCAAAGGTTTGAACCTACCAGCTGCTCCGCAGGAAAAAGATGTGGCAGGCTGCTTCCATAAAGATTACAGCCTTGGAAACCCTATGGGGCAGTTCTACTATGTCCTATACAGGCGCTAGGAGTCAGAATCGACTTGACCACAATGGGTTTGGTTTGTGGTTTTTCCCCAGGGAGTTTGACCCAAACCATTTTTCCCCCTTAACCAGCAGACAATACCAGAAAGTTTACCTGTGTTTTCTTGACTATGCAAAGGCATTCGACTGTGTGGATCGCATTGGGAAGAATGGGAATTCCTGAACACTTAATTGTGCTAGTAAGGAACCTGTGCATAGATCAAGAGGCAGTCATTTGAACAGAACAACGGTTTAAAGTCAGGAAAGGTGTGCGTCAGGGTTGTATTCCTTCAGCGTACCTATTCAATCTGTATGCTGAGCAAATAATCCGAGAAGCTGGACTATATGAAGAAGAATGGGGCACTGCGATTGGAGGAAGACTCTTTAACAACCTGTGATATGTAGATGACACAACCTTGCTGCTGAAAGTGAAGAGGACTTGAAACACTTACTGATGAAGATCAAAGACCACAGCCTTCAGTACGGATTACACCTCAACATAAAGAAAACAAAAATCCTCATAAATGGACCAATAAGTAACATCATGATAAACGGAGAAAAGATTGAAGTTGTCAAGGATTTCATTTTACTTGGACCCACAATCAACACCCATGAAATCAACTGTCAAGAAATCAAAAGAAGCATTGCGTTAGGCAGATCTGCTGCAAAAAACCTGTTTAAAGTGTTGAAAAGATGTTACCTTGAAGACTAAGGTGTGCCTGACCCAAGCCGTGGTGTTTTCATATGCATGTGAAAGCTGGACGATGAATAAGGAAGACCAAAGAAGAACTGACACCTTTGAATTGTGATGTTGGCGAAGAATATTGAATATACCATGGACTGCCAAAAGAACGAACAAATCTGTCTTGGAAGAAGTACAACCAGAATATTCCTTAGAAGCAAGGATGGCGAGACTATATCTCACATACTTTGGACATGTTATCAGGAGGGATCAGTCCCTGGAGACCAACATCATGCTTGGTAAAGTAGAGGGTCAGCGAAAAAGAGGAAGACGGTCAACAAGATGTATTGACACAATGGCTGCAACAATGGGCTCAAGTATAACAATTGTGAGGATGGCGCAGGACCGGGCAGCATTTCGTTCTGTTGTACATAGGGTCACTATGAGTTGGAACTGACTCGACGGCACCCAACAATAACAACACAACAACCAGCAAGTAAGATGAGGAACCAACGCCAGGCTGAGAGCCTGGAAGGCCCTGGTGAACAGTGACTGTCTTCTCGGTCTGCACCTTCCTGTAGTATTTGTGGTGCTCTTGTTGTAGATCATTGCTCCTACCCCACCACTACCACCACCAAACACATATACACATCACAGCTGCCACATGTCATAAACACTGCTTATGGCAGAGAAAGAACACTAGTGAGTGTCCAAGAACCCACTTCCCAGGTTACAGGAGGATAAACCATGGCAGGAGGGATGACTCATAAGGCCCCTTACAGGTGTTGCTTGGGATGAAGTTGTTGTTGCTGGTTGCCACTGAGTTGGCTCCGACTCATGGTGACCTTGTGTATAACAGAACAATATGTTCCCAGGTCCTGCACCATCCTTAGTATGTTTGAGCCCACTGTTGCAGCTATTGTGTCCATCCATCTCATCGAAGGTTTCCCTCATTTTTGCTAACCCTCTACTTTACCAACCATGATTTCCTTTTCTAGCGACTGGTCTTTTCTGATGATGTATCCAAAGGAAGCAAGCCAAAGCCTCACCATCATCACTTCTATGGAGCATTCTGCTGGTATTTCTTCTAAGACTAATTTGTTCATTCTTTTGTCAGTCCACGGTGTATTCAATATTCACTGCCAATACCACAGTTTGAATGCATAAATTCTTCTGTCTTCCTTTTCCATTATCCACTTTTTGCATGCATAGGAGGTGACTGAAAGACTATGGCTTGGATCAGGTGCATCTTAGTCATCAAAGTGACAGATGCACGTTCGTCATCGAAAGTCTTCTTTGATTTTTTAAGACTTTAAAGAGGTCTTTACCCGACGCGGTCTGTCGTTTGATTTCTTGGCTGCTGCTTTCATAGACATTGGTTGTTGAGGGAATGGAGAGAGCCCCCACAATCTTGCTCCTGACCATTACAGAGAGCTGATGCCAGAATCCAGGAAACTGCTGAGTCCTACGAGTTCTGTTCTGTTAGGCAGCCACCACCATTTTCCCCTTTAAATCAGTGGTTGTCAGACTTCTTTGATGCTGACCCACAGAAGGAAAATTATTTCACCTTGTCTTAAAGAAGACTTTTCATAAATCTAATCAGAAATACATTTCAAAGTAACTTACACAATCTTGCTGCAAAGGAAAAGATCTTTTAATAGGCCAATTCAAAGGTTAATTTGTGGTGGAGACATTTTATAGAAAAAGAAGATGGTTATTGTTAGATTTTGAGTCCCTGAGTGGCCCAAACAGTGGTTCAGCACTTGACTAGTAACCAAAAGGTTAGCAGTTCAAACCTACCCAAAGGCTCCTCGGAAGACAAGCCAGGCAATCTGCTTCCAAAAGGCCACAGCCATGAAAACCCTATGCACCTAGTTAAAATAAAATGCAGTTCTACTCTGCAACACATGGGGTCACCAGGAGTTGGAATCAATTCAAAAGCAACTGGTTTGGTTTTATTGTTAGATTAACTACCAAAAGAAAAGAAAAGAAATGTTTGGTTGAAGGTCATTAGATTCAAGGCCAATATTCAACTGGATGGGTGGGTAACAGTTTCCTTGAGCAAGTTTTAATCCCATTAAAGTTACTTAAGCATTTTATCAGGAATGCTAATGACATCACCCAGACAAGGTTTGGGACAATTTTCCCTGTATCTTTTCCACCCAGAGAACACATGCATGAATCACTGAAACAGAAGTCTTGAGAAGCAATAACTTACCCTTACCAAGTCCAGAGTTTGAGATTCTCTCTTATATTCTATTTCTCCAGCATTTTTTCTTTTAACTTTACAACACACTAATGGTTCCCAACCTGCAGTATGAAGGATACTCCTGTCGACTATTCTGCTCATGTGCCAAAGGTAGAAATGCCAGAGACTTTGCTTTGAAATGTTGTGATTTACTTAGAGAATCATGCCATTCAAAATTATCACTATCCTTTAAGTTTGGGGATTTTAATTAAAAATGGTTGACGTTTCGTATTACTTATCCTAGGTAACATACGAAATTTTACAATAGAGCTCAATATTAAAAGATAAGAAAGATCGTAGTAGCTTTATTTATAACGGCCAAAAACCAGAAACAGCCCAATGTCCAATAGCAGAATGGATGGTATAGACAGTGAAACTGTAGTATATTCGTACAAAGGAATACGACTCACCATTTAAAAAAAGAACAAGCTACTGATACACACAACCAAGATGACTCCGATGATCATTGTGAGAACAAAAGAAGCCGAACGCAACTGAGGACATACTGTATGGTTCTGCTTATATGAAGTAAAGGAATAGGCAAAAGCTAATCAGTGGTGACAGAAGTCAGAATAGTGGTTACCTCTGGAGGTGATGGGTATTGGCCGTACAGGGGCATGACGGAACCTTCTAGGTGCTGGAAATTTGATTTTGATCTGGATGGAAGTTATGTGGAGATATAGCTATGTACAAATTTGAACTTATATTTGCTATATTTCAAAAAGAGGAAGTAAAAGGAGGAGGAGGAGGAAGAACAGGAGGAGAACAAGAAGGAAAAAAAAAGATTATGCTCTATAGAAATGCACTCTAACAGCAACTTTTTAGGAATGAATTTATAATCAGTTTCTAAGTTTCCTTAATAGCGTTCCATTTTACAATGCAATGCGCCTTTTCAAAGTGCCTTTGCATACGTTGCCTTCATATAAATATCTGTTGAGTGTTACTGGCTCTCTTTTCATTTTCATGATAACTCTGAGTGGTGCAAAAGGTCAGGCATTATTATTCTGATTTTATAAATAAACAATTGAGGCTCAAAGAGATTTAAAGATTTGTTCAAAGTTACTCAACTGAATCATGAAGAAGTCAGGACTGGAACTCGGCTCTCTGAATTCAAATCAAATAATCCTTCCGTAACGATCAGACATCCCCCCTTTACCCTAGAATGATTTCCAGAAAGAACCTCAGTTATTTCCCTTTTACTCCTACTGGACTCTTATTTCGGAATTGACTCGATGGCAGTGGGTTTGGTTTGGTTTGGTTTGGTTTGGTTTGGTTTGGTTTGGTTTGGACTCTTATTTAGAGGTAGTTATCTGGTAAGAATAATTAAGCTACCATATATTATATATATATTACATGCAAACAATGTGCTTCCCAGTGTCAGAGTTGGTTCATTCCTCTCAACAAAATTATAGATGGATATATTTATTCCCATTTTACATTTCAAGTAACTGAGACTGAGCGAGATTAGGTAATAACTTGCCCAAGGTCACACAGCAAGTAAATGGAAGGACTGGAATGGTTCAAAGCAAGATCGGCCTGACTTCAAAGTATGTGTTTGAACAGTCACACCCCTGCCTCAGTTAGGACACTCCTAGTTCTTCCACCAAATTTTAACAGAACGTAATCCTTCTTAAATGATGCAACCCGTGTCCTCTCTCAAACCTGAGGGTTGAACCCCAGGCTTCCAACCTCTGGACATCTAGTGTTTGGAGCCCAAGAAAAGAAATGCCTCGTGATGAACCATGAAGATGCTGAGTGGGTTGGGGAAGAACAGAGAACTTACGGAGGCCAAGTTCTTGTCGACATTTAAATAAGCTTGCTGTTGTTGTTAGGGGCCGTGGAGTCAGTTCTGACTCACAGTGACCGTTATGTACAACAGAATGAAACACTGCCCAGTCCTGCACCATCCTCACAACCCTTGTTATGCTTGAGCCCATTGTTGCAGCGACTGTGTCAGTCCATCTCATTGAGGGTCTTCCTTTTTTTCGCTGACCCTCCACTTTACCAAGCATGAAGTCCTTCTCCAGGGACTGGTCCCTCCTGATAACATGTTCAAAGTAAGTGAGGCAAAGTCTTGTCATCCTCCCTTCTAAGGGGCATTCTGGCTGTACTTCTTCCAAGACAGATTTGTTTGTTCTTTTCGCAGTCAGTATTCTTCACCAACACCACAACTCAAAGGCGTCGATTATTTTTCGGTCTTCCTTATTCATCGTGCAGATTTCCCATGCATATGAGGCAATTAAAAACGCAGTGGCTTGGGTCAGGCTCACCTTAGTGCTCAAGGTGACATCTT
>NW_004443938.1:21665333-21666459 GCF_000243295.1 Trichechus manatus latirostris
AGGATTGTTGATTCTCTGTTTGGCTTAGTTTTTCGGATCTTTGTTGTGGAGGGACGGCGTGGTGCTTCTGCCTAGACCGCCATCTTGCCGGAGTCTCAGCAATGTGTCTTTTGATTTCTTGATTGCTGCTTCCATAGGTGTTGACTGTGGATCCAAGTAAAATGAAATCTTCGACAACTTCAATCTTTTCTCCCTTCGTCATGATGTTACTTATTGGTTCACTTGTGAGGATTTCTGTTTTCTTTATGTTGAGGTGTAATCCATACTGAAGGCTGTGGTCTATGATCTTCATCAGTAAGTGCTTCAAGTCCTCTTCATTTTCAGCAAACAAGGTTGTGTCATCTACATATCACAGGTTGTTCATGAGTCTTCCTTCAATTCTGATGCCCTGTTTTTCTTCATATAGTCCAGCTGCTCGGATTATTTGCTCAGCATATAGATTGAATAGGTATGGTGAAAGGATACAACCCTGACACAAACCTTTCCTGACTTTAAACCATGCAGTATCCCCTTGTTCGACTTGAACGACTGCCTCTTGATCTACGTACAGGTTCCTCATGAGCACAGTTAAGTCTTCCGGAATTCCCATGCTTCACAATGTTCTCCATAATTTCTTATGATCCACACAATCAAATGCCTTTGCATAGTCAACAAAACACAGGTAAACATCTTTCTGGTATTCTCTACTTTCAGCCAGGAGCCATCTGACATCAGGAATGATATCCTTCATTCCACATCCTCTTCTGAATCCAGCTTGAATTTCTGGCAGTTCCTGTCGATGTACTGCTGCAACCGCTTTTGAATGATCTTCAGCAAAATTTTACTTCTCTGTGATATTAATGATATTGTTCGATGCTTTCCGCATTCAGTTGGATCACCTTTCTTGGGAATAGGCATAAGTATGGATCTCTTCCAGTCAGTTGACCAGGTACCTGTCTTCCAAATTTCTTGGCATAGACGAGTGAGAACTTCCAGCACTGCATCCGTTTGTTGAAACATTTCAGTTGGTATTCATTCCTTCAATTCCTAGAGCCTTGTTTTTCCCCAGTGTCCTCAGTGCAGCTTGGACTTCTTCCTTCAATACCATTGATTATCGATCACATGCTACCCATGCTACCTACTGAAA
>NW_004443938.1:21667429-21679145 GCF_000243295.1 Trichechus manatus latirostris
CAACTTTCCCATTCCAATCACCAGTAATTATCAATGCATCCTGATTGCATATTCGATCAATTTTAAACTGCAGAAGTTGGTAAAAAAATCTTCGATTTCTTCATCTTTGGCCTTAGTAGTTGGTGTGTAAATTTGAATAATAGTCATATTAACTGGTCTTCCTTGTAGGCGTATGGATATTATCCTATCTCTGACAGAATTGTACTTCAGGATAGATTTTGAAATGTTCTTTTTGAAGATGAATGCAACACTATTCCTCTTCAATTTGTCTTTCCCAGCGTAGTAGACCATATGATTATTGGATTCAAAATGGCCACTACCAGTGCATTTCAGCCCACTAATGTCTAGGATATCAATGTTTATGCGTTCCATTTCATTTTTGACAATTTCCAATTTTCCTAGATTCATGCTTTGTACATTCCATGTTCCTATTACTAATGGATGTTTGCAGCTGTTTCTCCTCATTTTGAGTCATGCCACATCAGTAAATGAAGGTCCCAAAAGCTTGACTCCATCCACATCATTAAGGTCAACTCTACTTTGAGGAGGTAGCTCTTCCCCAGTCATCTTTTGAGTGCCTTCCAACCTGAGGGGCTCATCTTCCGGCACTATATCAGACAATGTTCCGCTGCTATTTATAAGGTTTTCAATGGCTAATTTTTTTTTCAGTAGTAGACTGCCAGGTCCTTCTTCCTAGTCTGTCTTAGTCTGGAAGCTCAGCTGAAACCTGTCCGCTATGGGTGACCCTGCTGGTATTTTAAAACTGGTGGCATAATTTTCAGCATCACAGCAACACACAAGCCTCCACAGTACAACAAACTGACAGATGTGTGGGCATAAGTAAGCTTAGACCTGTTGATTAGTG
Organism: Trichechus manatus latirostris; assembly: GCF_000243295.1. NCBI lineage: Eukaryota > Metazoa > Chordata > Mammalia > Sirenia > Trichechidae > Trichechus > Trichechus manatus. The sequence continues at coordinate 21,668,295 of NW_004443938.1, forward strand.
CAAAATTAGGGAAAAATTATTTCATCTTCTTAGACAGGCAGTATCAATTAAAATGTTCAATGCATAGTTCACCTTCATGAAAGAATGTTATGCATTAGAATTGAATCTACCCTTTAGCACTGCAAGCTTGGAAGATGGGCTTTTTCGTTTGCAGTTCCAATATTCTTCACCTGCCTCCTGCGGGACAGTCATAGGTTGAGGTCTCCTCACAGTTCTCTGGGATGTGTTGGTGAGAAAGAGAGAAGCTCCTGGCAGCCAGTAACTGGCCTGGCACTCACAGCTCAGCCTGTTTTTCTGTTGAACATAAATAATTTCAAGAATATCAACACCAGACAAAGCCATTCTGTGACTAGGATGGATCAAGACAAAAGCAAGACCACCCTGTAACCATGATTGAACACAGATAAAAATAAGAACATTGGTCAAAACACAAAAATGACCGAATATATTCTGGCTAATATAAGTAACTGCTGCTTCTTTACCAATCACAGCTCTAGCCCTGTTCTTTTCTCCTTCTAGACAATATTAATATACCCAGTCAGAATTACCCCACTTCCTGACAGCATCCAATCCATAGCAAAGCTACTCTTCCTTGAACCCACCCCAGAAGCACCAAGCCCAAACCCTATAATAATTCTTTTCTAACACCCTCTTACTGAAATGCCCAAAACCCCCCATGGTGTGTTTTCTTACTCTCTGCAATGAGTAATAAACCCAATTTGTTCAACTACAGGTGTGATCCTGGTGATCTTGGCTAAAAAACTTTGTCACTGGCTGCCTGCCTTCCAGTTCCTGTGTCACTGAGAAGCATAATAAATTTAGAAAAGATGAAACACATTCCAGCATAAATCAGTTAATCCTTCTATAAATACTGAGAATTCTATGTAATGAAAACATAAACCAATGTCAAAAATTATCAGTGAATGCTGGTGGGAATGCAGAATGATACAGCCATTTTGGAAAATGATATGGTGCTTCCTTGGAAAGCTAGAAATAGAAATACCATACAATCCAGCAATATAGCAATATATCCACTTCTAGGAATATATCCTAGAGAAATAAGAGCCATCACACGAATAGACATATGCACACCCATATTCATTGAAGCATTGTTCACAATAGCACAAAGATAGAAACTAGCTAGATGCATATTAACAGATGAATGGATAAACAAACTTTGGTACATACACACAATGGAGTATTACGCAACGATAAAGAACAATGATCAATCTGTGAAGCATCTCATAACATGGATGAAACTGGAGAACGTTATGCTGAGTGAAATAGGTCAATCACAAAAGGACAAATACTGTATGAGACCTCTACTGTAAAAACTCATGAAAAGGTTTACATACAAAAAGAAAAAATCTTTTTAGGTTATGAGGGGTGGGAGGGGTGGGCAGGGATACTAAACAGACGACAGATAAGTGGTAACTTTGGTGAAGGGTAAGGCAGTACATAATACTGGGGAAGCCAGCACAACACGTACAGGGAAAAGTCATGGAAGCTCCATAGACACATCCAAACTCCCTGAGGGACTGAATCACTGGGCAGAGGGGGCTGTGGAGAACATGGTCTCGGGGAACATCTAGCTCAATTGGCATAACACAGTTTATAAAGAAAATGTTCTACTTTCTACCTTGGTGAGTAGCGTCTGGGGTCTTAAAAGCCTGTGAGCAGCAATCTAACATACTCCTCTGGTCTCACCCCTTCGGGAGCAAGGGAGAATGAAGAAAACAAGATACAAGGGAAAGATTAGTCCAAAGGACTAATGGACCACAGCTACCATGCCCTCCACCAGACTGAGTCCAGGGCAACTAGATGGTGCCCAGCTACCACCACTGACTGCTCTGACTGGGATCACAACACAGGGTCCCGGACAGAGCTGGAGAAAAATGTAGAACAAAATTCTAACTCATTAAAAAAGACCAGACTTAGTGGCCTGACAGAGACTGGAGAAACCCCGAGAGTATGGCCTCTGGACACCCTTTTAGCTCAGTAATGAAGTCGCTCCCGAGGTTCACCCTTCAGCCAAAGATTAGACAGCCCCATAAAACAAAATGAGACTAAGGGGCACAACAGTCCAGGGACAAGGACTAGAAGGACTAGAAGGCAGAAGGTCAAGAAGGGACAGTGTGACATGTTGTGGGTTTGTTAACCATTGTCATAAAACAATATGTGTACTGTTTAATGAGAAACTATTTTTTTGTAAACCTTCATCTAAAGTACAATTTAAAAAAAAAGTCCACAAGTAACAACTGAAAAAATAATATATTACAAAAAAAAAAAAAATTAGTGAAAAGGCAAGTACTTTTACCTAGGAACACAAATTTTAATGAGCACCCATTTAAGCAGACCATACTTCTAATTTCTACATTATTTAATGCTCAACATATGATGAGGGTCAAGAGGTGAATCTCTGGGGGCTAATGAAGAATGTTCACTTCTGGAGGTCACACCCCAAAGAGGGGCAAGCAAAGAGCTTGACCCAAGCTCCCCACAGTGGCTCCAAGGCAATGAATGAAGGAGGAAAACGCTGTAGGTTCCCCACTGTTCCAAGCTCAAGCACAGCAGTGAAACAGACAAGGTCCCTCTTTGATGGACACTTATATTCTCACCAGGGGAGAAAGATAATAAAGAAGCAAACAAATAAACAGGATCATTTCAGATAGTGAAAAAGGGTAATGAGATTATACAGTAGTGAGGGAGAGGCTACCTTACATGGAGTGGGCTCATAAAAGGTCAGTTCTATAGAGCTGAAGCTTTATCAGAGAAGAGGGAGGAGTTGTATTATTTTCCTAGGGTACATATATGTTGGCCAGATGCCACCAGGCTTCTGGAAATTTCTATGAAGAATTCAACATAATATAGCAATACTTTTTAAAGCCATAACTTCTCACAAGACTAGCAGTTGGTGCTGGCTGCCGACTGGAAACTCAGCTGGTGCTGTCGACCAGGGACCTAAGCCGCGCCATGTTTGTGGCCACACTTATAAATACATGTTTATAAGGTATTGCCTACCCTCCTCAAAATGAGTAAGACATGATGACATGCTGAACTGCCATTAACCAAAACCAAACTATTTGCCATTGAGTCGATTCCAACTCATGGCTACTCCATGTGTGTCAGAGTAGAACTCTGTGCTCTACAGGGTTTTCTATGGCTGATTTTTTGGAAGTAGAGCCTCAGGTCTTTCTTCTGAGGTGCCTCTGGATGGACTCAAACCTCCAACCTTTCAGTTAGCAGCTGAGCACATTAACTGTACCACGCAGGGACTCCTGAACTACAATTAAAAGTACACAAATACTTAATTTCTAGACAATAATTTCTTGAGTTTGCTCACCTTAAAAACACCACCACCTCTCAGGAACCTGGATGATTTGGTCATGATTACCTGGCATTGTATTTTCCCACAAATTTGCTCAAAAGTACTTCGCTTGTTTCCCTAGAATACCACAGCGTGGAGGATCAGTGTGATTGGCGAGGCAAAGATGCCATCCCAAGAACGCAGTGACCATCTGTGTATCTTTAGAGTTCACGGGCTGCCAGGCAGTTCCGTAAAGCTTAATGTGCAAGCTTTCCATAAAAAGGGGTTGTTCTGCTTCCACATAATAAGGTAGCAATGCATGAGCTGGGGCTAGCGGGATTCAGGGCAGATCACAGCTGTCAGAAAGTAGGGTCAGAAGAATTCACCATTTATCATCACACGGAGTTGCTGAGCAATGTCCTTGACTTTCCTATTTATTTCTTTGATTATTTAGGTTTGTCTCTCTCACTAGAATGCAAGCTCCATGGGGCAAATTTTTGTTCATTATTTTGTTTGTTTTTCCTTTTTATAATTTTTTATTGTGGTGAAAATATACACTAGAAAACCTTCAACGATTCGGCAATTTCCACCTGTACAATTCAGTGACCTTGATCACATTCTTCCTGTTGTGCAACCTTTGTCCCTATCCTGTTTCAAATTATTCCACCACCATTAACATAAACTCCGTGCCCCCTAAGCAAACACTCCTCCTGCCCCCTAACTCTCACCCCTCATAACCACTCATAAGCTTTGATTTCTGTATATTTGCTGATTTCATTAAGTGAAATTATACAGTATTTGTCCTTTACAACTGACTGAATTTACTCAGCATGATGTTTTCTAGGTTCATCCATGTCGTGCATGTATCAGGACTTCATTTCTCTTTGTGGCTGAGTAATATTCCATTGTATACATGTACCACATTTTGCTTATCCATTCATCTGTTGATGGACATTTAGGTTGTTTCCACCTGTCCTTGACTTTTATAACTTCTTTCTCACCTATACCCCTTTCCTTATCATCAGCTGCCACCATAGCCTGAAGTGGTCTAATAATATCTGGCTTTACTGATAATCACACAGACAACAGTTCATCATTTTCCATTGGCAGGAGGAGATGGATTTACCCGCAGCCTGTACACCACAGCTTCCAGCCATCTGTCGACCAGCTGAGGGCTTCCACTGACTCCCCACTGACCATAAGATGAAGGAAGTCAAGAACCTCCACATCTGTGCTCTAAACTTCCTTCCTACACACTCTCCTTCCATACCTCATCACTTCTTCTTCAGCGCAGGCTTTCTTCCGGATCGAGCCCTGCCCTTTCCCACTCTGTGCCTTTGCCCAGGCTCTTCTCCCCATCCAGGACACCCTCCCACCAGGTCCACATGACCAAGTTCCACCTGGTTCTCAGGCTCCCTTCTTCCCAAGCCCTTCCCACACTGTTCCAGCTGAGAGGTCTCTCCCCTCCTCTGAGCCCCACAGAACCTGCTTCCAACCTCCACATTATGTTACATAACTCAGCTCCCTAATAGACCCTGGGTTCTCCAAGGGCAGATGTTGTTGTTAGTTGCCATCAGCCTGGCTGCGACTTGAGACAACCCCGTGTATAACAGAATGAAACATTGTCCAGTCCTGTGCCATCTTCATGATCTTCGGTATGTTCAAGTCTATTGCTACAGCTACTGTAGAACATACCAATCTAGGGGGCGCATCATCCAGCTTTATATCGGACAATATTCTGCTGTGACCCATAGGCTTTCCATTGGCTAATTTTTGGAAATGGATTGCCAGGCTTTTCTTCCTAGACTGACTCAGTCTGGAAGTGGAAGCTCCACTGAAACCTGTCCACCATGGGTGACCCTGCTGATATTCGAAATACTGGTGGCATAGCATCCAGCAGCATAGCAGCATGCAAGCCCCCATAGTATGACAAACGGACAGACAGATGGTGGCCAAGGGTACGTACATATATGTAATTCATATGTGCTCCATCCACAGCTAACAGTGCAGTGCCTGGGCATAGTAGGAAACTTAATATTTATTGAATGAATGGAAGACATATGACATTGGAATAACATATTTGCATTCTCCCTTTACTGCTTCCTCTTTTTCCCCTTTCTTAGTTTGTTTTGCTTATTTATTTGTTGTTGCCTGTTTTCTAAACTGAAATAGCCTGTTTCCCAAAGTCCCACCTGAAAGTCCACCTATTTTCTATTTTCTCTTCTGCTCCCCCCTCTTTTTCTTCTTTTCATATACAATAACAGTCTTTGAACAGAATAGAACAGACAAAAATGCACAAGGGGTAAGAAAACCAGAACCCAGGAGGAGATGTCATTTTACCAGGGGTGGGTCAGGATGCCCTGAACTTCAGTAATAGTTTACAAGTGTATTAAAGACCAAGGTAACATTCTCATCAACTCTAGTAGGGGTTTGCCACTGCTCAATGTCAGGATGCTTTCTGACACCCCAAGTAACTCTCCAAATTTTATCTCAGCCTGTATCCTTTCCTTACATAGCAGCCACCTCACCCAGTGCCCTGCAGGGATGTTCTCTCCCCAGGCTCCCTAGAACAAGCCCAACCATCACCCCTCTTCCTCCTCCTCATCCTTTTTGCAGCCCAGCAAGCGAGCATATAGACCTTTTCTTTCTGAGTGTTTTCACAATGGGAAAATGAGCACTAGCTAACCAAACCCAGAGCAGTTATACAGATTCCAGAAGTTCATATGGTCATGGTTCCTGATTTGTAGGACTTCGCTCCCCACTTACACTATCTTGAGCACGGGGCTTCCTTCCCCTCTCATCCTCTACCCTTCCGTGGAGGCCCGTGAGTCCTTTCTTCCAGGACAGTTCCTCTTCTTAAACAATAAAGCAGAACAATTGTGGGCCCCTCTATCAAGTGGGCAATTCTTTGTCCATTTCTACTTAAGGAACAAATAATGAGAAATGAATTCAAAGTTGCCAGGCAGGGGTCTTCGATCAGCTATTAGAAATGATGGCCCAGCAGTTACATGCGGTTACAGAGAAAGGTAGAATCTCTTTCTCTAAAAAGTGTTTTAAACTGTCTCTCAAACAAGTAGGCTTGTCTGTCTAAAACCAGGGAAATAACTGAAGCCGCATCTCAAAGTCCACCAACTCTACAGCAGCCACCATCTATGTTAATGGTTTTCTTTCATTTATTTGAATAGCCGTTCCTTCTAGCCCAAGGAAGTGTCTTCTTCAGCACGTACTTGTCATAACATGCATCAAAGCGGTTGGGAATATCCCAACAGAAACACCTGGAGGAAACCAAGCCTCACAAAGCAATGGATTCACTCTGGCAGAGGAGCCAGTGGGTGGGCTGTCGGTTACTGTGGAAGCTGCTTTTGTCTGGAAGAAGTCCCAGTGAAATCAGGAAAGGAGGGTAATGCTCCCACCCCTGAGAATGAATCTGCCTAATCACTAAACGTAGATTAACGGCTCAACCTCCGCCAGGTTGAAAAAAGAAAGGAGCCCCGAACTGAGAAAATCAACGTCTTCTTCCTTGTGAACAAATATTTGGATGTTGCTTCAAAGAAATTCGTTGCTCTGTGCAGGAACAATGCATTTTAAAAGGAGACAGGACTTCTATAGCCTAACGCTGTTGTTGTTATTGCCCTAGAGTCAGCTCCAACTCATGGCAACCCCATGTGCAACAGAACAAAGCATTGCCCTGTCTCACGCCATCCTCACGATCACCAGCATGTTTGTGTCCGTTGTTGTCTTCCAATCTAGAAGACTCATCTTTCCAACACTGTATTGGACAATATTCTGTTGTGATCCATAGGGTTTTCATTGGCTAATGTTTGGAAGTAGATAGACAGACCTTTCTTCCTAGTCTATCTTAGTCTGGAAGCTCATTGAAACCTGTCCACCATAGGTGACCCTGCTTGTATTTGAAATGCTAGTGGCACAGCTTCCAGCATCACAGCAATATGCAAGCCACCACAGTACATCAAACAGGCAGACAAGTGGTTGTATAGCATAATAGTTAAGAACAAATGGATTGGGGGGGTCGGACAGTCTTGGTTTGAATTCTGGCTACAGCACTACTAAATCCCTTGTTCCTGTTCCTTGATCTCTAAATTTAATTTATACCAGTTTATAAATTAGAACAGAATAGTCCCTGCCTCACAGCTTTGTGATGGGGCTTAAATGAGAAGAAACTGTGCAAAGTGCTTAGCACCGCTCCTGCACCTAGTCAGGGGTTAATACCTGTTGGCCACTAGTATTATTATGATTGTTATGATTATTCTTTCTTCAGGTATGTGATGCTTCCAGCAAGTTCCCATCTTCTAGGGGGTGAGGGAGGAGGAAAGGAGGATTTGCCTTTGAACTAAATTGGGAAATTGCCGTTGTTGTTAACTGCTCTCGAGCTGACCCCTGACTCATGGCGACCCAATGCGCAACGGAATTAAACGGAGCCCAGTCCTGTGCCATCCCCATCAACCGTTGCGGATCAGACTGCTGTGACCCATGGAGTTTTCACTGGCTGATTTTCAGAAGTAGATTTCCAGGTTTCTCTTCCTAGTCCATCTTAGTCTGGAAGCTCTGCTGAAATCTGTTCAGCATCACAGCAACACACAAGCCCCCACTGACAGAAGGGTGGTGGCTGTGCATGAAGGGCATTGCCCAGGAATCGAACTCGGGCCTCCCGTATGGAAGGTGAGAATTCTACCACTGAACCACCAATGCCCCCTAAATTACTTACTAGGAAGAGAGAAAAAAATCAAACTGGCCAAGGTATCTAACTTGCAGGTCCCTGGCATCTCAGTCTGTACTCTCCAGAGCTGGACTTCTCAGAATTAACTATGCTTCATGTGACCAGAGGAAGCCCTGGACAAGAGAGCCAGACCTTAAATGCTTCTCTAAGCCTTTTCCTCTCCAGGTACCAATCCTCAAGTTTTAAAACAATAACACAGCCCTAGTCAAGCCCCGCTTTGAAAGACCTGCATTAAACCAAACTTGAAAGTTGTGCTAAATAACCCAGCTTTACCTTACTCCTCTGAGACGCTATCAAGACTCCGTTGAAGCGGAGGTCTCCTTGTCAGTGTAAATTTTGTCTTATAAAAAGCAAACAAACAAAAACACGGGCACACTAGCTTGGGGCACGCAGACCTCGAGGGCACCGCCTCTGTCTTTTGACTGAGGGGCGTCTGGGACTGGAAGTGGCCCTCTTTGGGGCTCGGTGAGAAATGTTTCCACTTCCCATCTTACTTTCATCGGTTTAACCACGAAGCTCGGGGACAGACTGAAATGGAAAACCAGAAACTGGCTGGCTTCCAAAGAAAATTACCATAAACTGGAAACCTGAATATAGCTATTCATTCTCTGGCCTCAGGATATGAATGGATCATTAATTAGGGCCAGAAAGGAAAAAAAAAAAAAATAGTGCCGTCTCAGGCGGGATGGCAAAAAGGTATGACTCGTCCTACTCAGGAGGAGTTCCTTGAAGGGGAGGGGCCCCAAGCATGATGTGGGTCCCCAGTGCCCAGCATAGGTGATTCACAAGTGGGGAACGAATGAAGGAAGGAAAAAATGAATGAATGGACGAATACAAGGTTGGGGTCAAAAAATTTGAGTCCAAGCCCCTGCTCCACTGTTTTCAGACAGTACAGTCCTAGGAAAATCCTTTCTAAATTCCAGTTTTCCACCTCTATAAAATGGATATTTAAAACAACACAGATCTCTTGGGATCGTTGTGAGGATTGTATAAGCTAATTCAGATAAAAATTCTCCAGGAGCCACACAGTTTGTGTACGAAATGGAGACAGGAAATTAACATTCCCTTACTGTTGTTGTTGTTGCTGCTGTTGGGGTTGTTGTTAGCGGCCCCAAGTCAACTCCCACGCATGGTGACCCCACGTGTGCAGAGCAGAACTGTGAGCCATAGGGTTTCCAATGGCTAATTTTTCGGAAGTAGATCATAAGGTCTTTCTTCTTCTAAGACGCCTCTGCATAGACTCAAACCTTCAACCTTTCAGTTAGCAGCCAAGCATATTAACCATTTGCACCACCAGGGACTCTAGCTTATTATTAAGTACTCATCAGTCACAAAGGAGCACTGGTGGCACACCGGTGAAAGTGCTTGGCTGGTAACCGAAAGGTCATCGGTTCAAACTCACCAGCCTCTCAGCAGAAAAAAGATGTGAAGTCTGCTACTGTAAAGATCTCAGCCTTGGAAACCCTATGGGACAGTTCTACTCTGCCCCATAGGATCGCTATGAGTCAGAATTTACTTGATAGCAATGGGTTTGGTTTTGGTTTTTGGCATCAATTACAATGTGTTGATTGACTTGTTTTCTAAATGGATTTCAGGTTGCTTCCTACAAAGCCTTCATCACTGGTCCCTTCTGAGGAGGTGGGTTGCTTCTGCCCTGGGCTGCCTGCAAACCTGCCTATGGCTCCTGACAAGCAGGAAAAGCTGCCTGCCTGACGAGAAGTTCTGTCTGGAGCTCAGGGCTGTGGGCCGTGGCTGGGAACACCGCGAACCTGAGTGCCTGGAAACCAGGGATAATGGAGCTAACCCAGCTCAGGGGAATTGTAGCACGGTTTGTGTGCTAACAGTCCTTGGTTACAATAGCCTCTTTTTAATCTAAATTTCTTGGGTGTTATGGCAAGTAAAATGAACAGGTCAAAGTAACTGTTGATTAACAATTCAATAACGAACCTAAAAACAGGCAACTAGACAGCATTTTAGGTTCAAACAAAACTTTTACAAAGACGTGTTTGCTTCTCCTCATCTCACCTCCTCCCTCTCCCCCACACCCACATCCTACTTCTAGAGGATGGTGAGAGGATATGCCAACAAGATTCCTAAATGTATACAACCATGAACAAACACCCACCTACCAGCGTTGTTGGGAGAACTAAAGTAGACAATGTGTTTAAGGAACCCTGGTGGCACCGTGTTTAAGCTCTTGGTTGTAACAGAAGGCCGGTGATTTGAACCCACCAGTCACTCCACAGGAGAAACATGTGGCAGTCTGCTTCCTTAAAGGTTATCCATGGCCAGTGGCAACAGGTTTTAGTTTACATGTGCTGTTTTGAATCCTTTTGAATAGGGATTATTATGCCCATTCTATGGATGAGGAAACTGAGGTTCAAAGAAGATAAATAACATGTCCAAAGACACCAAGGCCCCTTAAAATAGAATATGTAAGATTGAAATCAAAATGTCTGTCTCCCAAATTTGTGTTCTTAAGCAGTGTATCACTTCTGTAGCCCACCCACTGCCTCACGCACTTACAGCCACTCGCTGAGTGTTAGCTCTGCTCTTCTCTTTTGGAAAAGCCAGCAACATAAAGATTCAGCAATTTCTTTCAGGAAAACTTGCCAAGCAATTTTCAAAAATACATACGCAATTATTCAATCACTGATCTACTTGTAAATCAATTTCCCATCAAGGCTTAAACAGGACAGGATTTGGCAGTAACTCAGATTCTGGTCACGTTTTGTGGCATAGATGAATGAGTACAGTATCTGAGAGACCCCATTCTGAATCCTGATTCTGTCTCTTACTGGCTGCA
>NW_004443938.1:21679769-21680487 GCF_000243295.1 Trichechus manatus latirostris
GGCCCAGCCAGGATCACCCACAGAAACGTTCCCATTAGAACACCACCCTTGCCCACTGGGCACTGACCTCCACATGGACATTATGAGTGCCCTCGACTCTCCCTGCACCCCATGCCACTCTTTCCAAGTCACAGTCCCAGGCAGAAGCATCCAGTAGGTATGCTCAGGCCACAAGCTGCAGCCTCCCTGCCAGGTGGCTGGAGAAGAGAATGTCTGCTCTCCTAGGCTCCACTCTTCCCACTGTGGTGCGCCATGTTTGAATATTGCAGATGGCCTGGAAATAGCAGCTCCCTTTTCCCCTTAGCCCGTCCTGCCCCCTACCACTGATGAGAGTACCTCCCTCTGCCTCCCAGACTCCTGCAAACAGCCCGCCATGAACCAGCCACTGAGAAGCATGAGCTGGTTGACACAGAGTCACCCCAACCTACACTTTCCCACCTTTTTGCTAGAGTGGCAGTTCGCCTTCCCTAACAGGCCTAAACCACAAGGTCACAAAAGCTGTTATTAGCACTCAGCTAAAAATTTAATAATGGAAAGGTAACAAATCAGTGTAGGAAATACTCTGAGAATTTCTTTCAGAAGAAGTAACGAGAAATAGCAGACAGAGCCAGCATTTGAACATCAAGTAGTCTGGGTTCAAATCTAAAGTCTATTATTAACTAATGTGTTCTTGGGCATGTCGGTTCCCCTTTCCACATTTGTTTCCTCGTCTATGAAA
>NW_004443938.1:21682729-21683519 GCF_000243295.1 Trichechus manatus latirostris
AAAAAAAAAAAAAAACCCGTTCCCAAGGAGTCGATTCCGACTCAGAACAGAACGACCTTATAGGACAGAGTAGAATTGCTCAGAGTTTCTGAGGCTGTAAATCTTTTCTGAAGCAGACTGTCATATCTTTCTCCCGCTGAGAAGCTGGCGGGTTCAAACCTCTGAATTTTCAGTTAGCAGCTAAGTGCTTAACTGCTGGTCGACCAGGGAATGTGAGGCCCTCCTTCCTACTCCCCCTACACCCTGTGAAGATCAATACAATTCCATTCCCTTCTTTCTACCAACCTCTACTTGAAACAAAAACAAAATACCAGACCAAACCTGGAAAACTCTTCAGTATAACCAAGAGTCAATTCTGCAATGGTCATGCACCAATTTTTTCATTTCGAGCCCTCCTGCTGCTGGCTGAGAAAAGCACCCCAGACCCTCTTTCTGCTCAGGCCAATTGGCTGTGGGCCTTTTACATTGGAAACTTAGGAAAATTTTGTATTACAAACCTGGCTAACAACGAAGGTTCCTGAAAACTCTACCACTTTTCTCCTAATACCAATATACTTAGTTAAGCAGTTTTTACATGCTTCAGTGAGCTAAGCACAGGCTTCACAGTCAGACCAAACGTGAGTTTGTCACCTATGTAAGATATTTAACACTTGGAAACTTTTTGGTCTGGTATCCAAGGTTTCTCACAGTATGGCCCTGTTCTAGGTTGAATTGTGTCCCCCAAAAAGATATGTTGAAGTCCTAACACTCATACCTGTGAATGTGACCTCGTTTGTGGAAATTGGATCTT
>NW_004443938.1:21683982-21685519 GCF_000243295.1 Trichechus manatus latirostris
GCTTATGTTCTGATTACATTCAAGTTAGTTATGTTATTTGTGTAATTTATTTACTAAAAACAAACTCCTCGAAGACAGAGCCTATCGCTCCCACATCTTGTACTTCTTGCAGTGGATCACACATTGTGTCTTAAATGTCATGGATGCTCAGTAAATATTTGCTGGATTAAATTGTATCATGAATTGAAGATTACTAATTTAGATTGCAACTGCTAAATGTCCTATCACCATTATATTCTCCCCAAGTAGAAAGGAGATAAATGTAAAATAAATACTAACCAAAGGGACAGCAATCTGTATCAGTTTCCTAGAGCTGCCATAACAAATTATCACAAACTGGGTGGCTTAAAACAATGGAAATTTATTCTCACGGTTCTGAAGTTAGAAGTCTGAATTCAGGGTGTAATCAGGGCCATGCTCTTTCCAAAGGCTGTAGGATAAATATTTCCTTGTCTCCTCCAGCTTCTGGTGGTGCCAAGCTTTTCCTGGCTTGTGGCGGCATCACTCTTATCTGTGCCTCCATCCTCACATGACTTCCTTCTCTGGGTGTCTGTCTGGCTTTGTGTCTCTTCTCCTCTTCTTATAAGAATACCATTCATATTGGATGAAGGCCCACCTTATTCCTGCATGACCTCACATTAACTAATTACATCTGCAAAGACTATTTCAAGGTCACATTCACAAGTACAGGGGATAGTACTTCAATGTATCTTTTAGGGGGACATAATTCAATTCATAACACAATCTTTCAAAAGTTTCTTTCAAGTCTTAATTAACCACAGTCTAATGGCGTGGAGAGAAGGGGGTGGCAGCTCCCTTTCATAGGAGGACAAAGTAGGAATGAAGGAAAGATAGGTGCCCCTATCCCACGCCTGACCTGGGGCATCTGCTCACCACGCCACATTCTCATTACAAGATTGGTTTTGCAGGTATGTTGAAAGGAAGGATCATGAATACTGGAAGACGGGTGATGAAAAGGCATTTCACCTGCCTCAGCTCCATCCTGCCATCAAAACACTCATAAACATAAGGGATATTTCCTGTGCCAACTGGGAGGCACAGACATCCAATCATACACATTTGTTTTACAAAATCACCCATTCACTTCTTCATCCAGCAAACCCCTCTGATTTGTCAAGACCCAGTTCAAATGCTACCACCTCCATGACTCTTCATTCATTCAATGAATGTAGATTAAGTACCTACACTGTGCTAGTCTCTGTGTTTAGTGCTGGAAATAGAGTGCTGAGCAGGACAAATGTGGCTCCTGTCCTTCTGGAGCTCGTGTCCAGCCCAAGGTGAGGTAGAAGCTGATGACAGGGGACCCAACCATCAATGCGGAATCAGAGCAGACTTCTTTGAGGAAGCGATGTCTTGACGCTGTTACCTGCTCTGTACTGCCCTTGCCTGTTATCCCAGTGATCACAGAGATTTGGGACTAGCAGCCTACTATCTTTCTCCATTAACATGATGAGTCACAAGCAGGGTCTGTGTCAACACCATACTGACCATGGGGCCTGGCACATGGCCAGTGCCC
>NW_004443938.1:21686686-21688293 GCF_000243295.1 Trichechus manatus latirostris
GTACACTCATCACAGGAACACACAGAGGGTCCCTAGCCTGGAGAGTTCCTGGAGGAGGTGACCCAGAAGCTGGGCGGTAAATGGGAAGCAGAAGGGGTGGGAGGCATTGCAGAGAGAGAACATGTGAGTAAAGCACTTAACGTCTCTAAGCTTCAATTTCTGCATCTACAAAATGGGTGAAGGCATAAAAAAACCCCACTGCCGTTGAGTCGATTCCAACTCATAGCGACCCTATAGGATAGAGTAGAACTGCCCTATAGGGTTTCCAAGGAGCAGCTGGTGGATTTGAACTGCTGACCTTTTGGTTAGCAATGGAACACTTAACCACTGTGCCACCAGGGCTCCAGGGGAAGGCACAGACCCAACCTAATGGTATTCCTGAGAGGATTAGACAGCATTGGTCAGTATAAGGGCCTGACACAGACATAACACTCAAGGGGCCTGCGCTCTGGCTCTAGCTCTTACCTATTCTTCCTGGTGGCCTGACCGTGCATTTCTAGCATCCATGAGCCAGAATTGGTTCAGCGGTAGAATTCTTACCTTCCAGATGCTATTCCCGGCCAATGCACCTCAAGCACAGCCACCTCCTGTCTGCTAGAGTAGGTTTGCATGCTGCTATGATGCTGAACAGGTTTCAGCAGAGCTTCCAGACTAAGACAGACTAGGAAAAGAGGCCTGACTAATCTACTTCCAAAAAATCAGCCAATGAAAACCATATGGATCACAACAGTCCCATCTTGTTGTACATGGTGCCACCATGAGTCCAGGCTACTTGACAGCAACCAATAACAACAACACAGCCAAGGAGTAAAGCAAAGATTAGCAATGGAGGAGGACTGATGAATCGCCAACCACAGACCAGCTTGAAATTAGAATTGTCCAAGTTCAGCCACCTCTGTCCCAAGTGCCTTCATGTGCTGGATGCCAGTCTTTATACAGCACTTCCAACTTCACCTTCACATCTGTTATCTGCTTTCATCTTTCCAACAACCATGTGAGGCAAGGAGGATGGATATTTGGATTTCTTTCTTTCTTTTTAAATATATTTCTGTATTGATGAGGGACTCAGACATTAAATGCCTTGCCCAAGTCACACAGTTGGTTAGTGGCAGATCAGGGACTAGAATCATGGACTACACCATGCTCTTCATTGGAACACTAGACCATGCTTCTCTGAATTTTCTACTTGGCCAAGGCTGGGGTCAGGGTGGGAAGAAATATCCAAAGTTAAAATGAAAGAGGATGTATAAAGCTCAAATCACATTCATAACTCAGAAGTTAATGAAAGCCTTTTATTATCTCTGAGAGACTTCATTTGCCTATATTTTCATTATTTCTGAAGTCTAGGACAGTTAATTGTATTATGAAAGGTCATGTGCGTAAAGATCTTTATCTGCTCCCTTGAAATTATGTTAACTGGCTAAAAAAAACAGTATATAGCAGAAATGTGAGCCATTATCCCATAAGCAGAGATTGGAAGATAATTTATTCAGGTAGAATTTAACAAACGTAAATCTCTATGAAGTTATTTGTATTTCTAATTTTAAATTTTAAAAAGTATCATCTCTGAAAATGGTTCAATTGAATAATATAATTTCAATGACTTG
>NW_004443938.1:21690414-21691442 GCF_000243295.1 Trichechus manatus latirostris
AGTTCTATTCTGACACACATGAGGTCTCCATGGGTCCGAATCAACTTGCCATCAGCTAGTGACTTGCAACCAGAGTTCTGGATGTGATTTAGATTCTGTCAATCAAATGTGGCACAATTGAAGCAGAGGCAAGCTTCTGAGTGTCGCCTGGCAACCCTACTGTGGGAATAGCTGGTTCTCCTGCAACAGCATTAGCATAGATAGGTCCCAGAATGGTCACTGGTGTGGAGGAGTTAAGAAGCAGGGCCCATGGCGCCTATTTTGATGGTGCAGAGCAAGCAGGCACTGAGTGTGATTCTGGAGCCAGGAGGAGCAGCTGTGTCTTCTGATTGTGGTCACTTTCTGATTATGATAATTTCCTGACAACTTCCCTATCTTGGTGGCTTCCTAACTGTGACAGTGGTGGTGTGGTCATTGTTATGGTTTGATTTGTGTCCCCAAAAAAGGTATGTTCAAGTCCTAACTCCCGGTACCTTATTTGGAAATAGGGTCTTTGCAGATGTAATTAGTTAACATGAAGTCATACTGGAGCAGGGTGGGCCCCAATCCTATATGACTGGTGTCCTTATAAGAGGAGCAGAGGAGACATAGAGATAGACTCAGAGAGGAGACAGCCATGTGAAGATGCAGGCGGAGACTGGAGTTCTGCTGCCACAAACCAATGAATGCCAGGGACCACCAGAAACTAGTAGAGGAAGGATCCTCCTCTAGAGCCTTCAAAGAGAGCATCACCCTGCTGCCACCTTGAGTTTAGACTTCTAACCTCCAGAACATTCATTTCAGTCTTTTCTTTCTTTCCTGTCTTTTTAATGAACTTTTGATTTCTTCATGTATGATGTCCTTCCACAACTCATCTGGTCTTAGGTCGTTAATGTTCAATGCATCAAATCTATTCTTGAGATGGTCTCTAAATTCAGGTGGGATATACTCAAGGTCGTACTTTGCCTCTCATGAACTTGTTTTAATTTTCTTCAGCTTCATCCTGACCTTGCGTATGAGCAATTGATGGTCTGTTCTGCAGTTGGCCC
>NW_004443938.1:21699612-21700883 GCF_000243295.1 Trichechus manatus latirostris
GTGAATTAATCTAGTTCCAGCATTCATTTTATCTAAAAGCCAAAATGTGTTCACTGAAAAATTCATCACTTTTTTCCCTTTGCAAACCTAAAAATAGCACTGCCTGGGAATACGGTTTTCTGTAGAATTTACAGTTTGGTAAGACAGTTCATGGTTGACGTAATATCATTCATCTGCTTTTCATTCTTTTTTTAAAAATATTCTATCGTGTTTTTGGTGAATGTTTACACGACAAATTAGATTCCCATTTGACAATTTCTGCACAAATTGTTCAGTGACAATAGTCACATTTTCACAATGTGTCAACATTCTCTTTAATTGTGTTTCGGTCGTTCCATTTCCAATAATATAGTTTCCCTGCCCCCTTATTGACTCATCTTTGCTTTAGAGTAATTGTTGACTTTTCGGTCTCATACAGATGGTTTTCTAACAGAGCACTGTTCTCACAGATAATATCCTTTATTTCACATGCCAATCTGTTACTTCGCTAAAAGCTGACCTCAGGGGATAGTTTCGATTCAAGGTCTAAAGAGTATCTCAGGGCGATAGTCTCAGGGAGTCCTCTCGTCTCAACTGGTCCAGTAAGTCTGGACTTTTTAAGAATTTGAATTCTGCTCTGCATTTTTCTCCTGTTCCATCAGGGTCCATCTATTGTGGGTTGATGAAAATCGTCAGTAGTGGTACCTGGCACCATCTAGTTCTGGTCTCAGGGTAGATGAGGTCATGGCTCATGTAGACTATTAGCCCTATAGACTAGTTTCTTCTCTGAAACGTTGGTTTCCTTCTTTCTCTTTGCTCCTGATGATACTGCATGCCTTCTACATTTATTTGCCAACCCCACCCTCCCACACTATGCTAATGTTTTTACAGCAACATGTAAAAAAAATGGCACAGCGGTGCTTATGAAAATACCTCACAGGGAAGGCTCAGTTGGCAAACAAACGTAGAAGGTGGGCGCTATTTGTGTAAAAATATGATAGTTGTATCTTAGACATTTGCTTTTAATTCTACAGCCTGGGAACATACCTTAAATTTGGCCAGATGCCTACATGTTTCTAATAAACTTCTAAAGATAGGAACTTTAAGCTATATATTTAAAAAGAAGGGGAATACTGTATGTGAATTACATCTCAATGATTTTTTTTTTTTTTAATGTAGGGAGAGTGAAGGTTAGTAGTAGCTGAACAAAAGAAAAGCAATGAACTTGTCACACCTACAGATGCATCTATGAAAAGGTTTAAAATTTGTTAAAACCTTCCTCCACCTGCATG
>NW_004443938.1:21702381-21703314 GCF_000243295.1 Trichechus manatus latirostris
TATAAAAAATATTTTTGAACATATAAAACCTAAAGATTTGCCCCACAAAGACGCAAGCTGAAAACACTTTTTGGAGAAAGTACTCCAATAGTAAGAGAAACACAGCCCAGAGATGACGAGAGAAATAAGGAGGATGAGTAACCAAATAATTTGTTAAAGGGGGAGAGCCAAAATCAAAGAGAAGAAAACATAGATCTATAAGTAACCCAGAAATAAAATTTTTCACCTATTAAGGAAATTGGGATAGGGTGGCATTCAAGAATCTAGTTTTTTTTTTTTATTAGGGATAAAACAAAAATGAAAAATTAAATAAACAAATAAATATTAATAAACCTTAGTTTGGGTCCTAGATTAAGGGCAGCCATCATGAGAAGAAAAATACAAGATGCAATTTATAAACCAGCAGGAAAAAAAAAAAAAAACACATCAGTATAGTAAATGGAAAGCAGGAATGGAAGAGAAAATGAATCAAAAAGAAAACACAATAATGAAAACAGGATGGCAGAGATAAGTCCTAACATAGAAGTAGTGACAATAAATGTAAATGTATTAAACTTACCAATTAAAAAACGGAAACTCTCAAGTTAGATTAAAAAACAATCCAACAATATACATTGTTTTCAAAAGACGCCATTAAAATGAGAAGGCCAGAAAGTGCGGAGCTTGCTGCGGAAGAACCCCAAGGCCAGAAACGGCGGAGCTTGCTGCGGCAGAACCCCAGCGGCAGCGGCGGCGACGGCGGCGGCGGCGGCGGCACCCCAGCGGCGGAACCCCAGCGGCGGAACCCCAGGGGCGGAGCTTGCTGCGGAGGAACCCCAAGGACGAATCAGAGCGAAAGTCACCATCGTCTGACCGGCCCTCCCCGAGCTGAGGATTTAAGTGCGGCGCGCGGACTTGGTATTAAGTCCTCCCAGCTCTTTCTGGCCACTGTTC
>NW_004443938.1:21705007-21714896 GCF_000243295.1 Trichechus manatus latirostris
CCTTCCCTCATTCAGTGTCCACCGCCTATTGCACACCTTCTACCACCCATTCCACCCAAATCCCATGCGTCTCATCAGCCTTTTACAGACGTTTCCCAACCTCTCTTCTAGGGCCCAGGCTGGGGATTCAGTGGGGATAGGATGGGACCAGCTTCTGCAACCTGTAGGGTTTTCGGGGTGATACTCATCTATCATTGTAAAATACTATTGGGGTTGGGAGGAATCAGTCAGATAACTCACTGACTAGGAAGACCTTCCATTCCAGTTACATATCCGGGGAGTATACAGTGACCACTGTGTGGGTCTGTGAACTCAGAGAAGGCCCTGTGAGCAGGACCAGAGCCGGGTTTCCAACACCTCAGGTCCAAGACCCATCGGAAATGCTGCTTCCCCAATTCTGACTTCCCATCTAAACCATATGGACCACTAAAGTCAAAGGTTTCTTTAAATATGCCTTTTACAAATAATTTCACTACAAGTTTCTCAGTTAAGCTTCTCAAAAACAAAATAAAAATATGTGAAGTAGGATCTGTTGTTTTCCATGGTCTAGCTCAGGACACTATGAGGTTAAGACACCTGCCCCAGCCCCACATATCAGGTCTTCAGACTTCAAGTCCTACATTTATCAAACGACGCTCTGTCCGCTATACTCACGTGAAGTATGTGCCCAGTTTGTGTTTGTGGTCATGGTTAATGTGTGTGTATTATTGCATTCATTCACTATTCTTTTCAAAAACTTGAGGGACTTGCCCAAAGTCATTACCATTAACGGCTTTACGCATTTTCTTTGCCTTGGTCTTTTGTGCAGTAATGATGTCTTTTGTTCTCTCCCTGAGTCCAGTTCATCTGTGCCATTTGGAATCCTCACTGGAGGGGAACAGTGTACCTTAGTTCAGGGAAGGGCGAGGGTGTCCTCTTGTGTGGTTTTGTACCTATGTTCTCCAAGCTTTTCTTGTTTATTTTTGGTGTGAGTCCCTCTTGGTTTCAGGGGTGTGTGTGTGTGTGTGTGTGTGTGTGTGTGTGTGTGTGTGTGTGTGTGTGTGTGTGTGTGTGTGTGTGTGTGTGAGAGAGAGAGAGAGAGAGAGAGACTACATTGGGTGCTCACATGGTGTCTTAGTTATCTAGTGCTGCTATAATAGGAATAGCACAAGTGGATGGCTTTACCAAACAAATTTATTTTCTTACAGTTTAGGAGGCTAGAAGTCCAAATTCAAGGTGCTGGCTCTAGAGGAAGGCTTTCTCTCTCTGTCAGCTCTGGAGGAAGGTCCTCATCCCTTTGAACTTCTGCTCTTAGGTGATCTTCATGCAGCTTGGCATCTCTCTTCCCCCATCTCTGCTTGCTACCTTGCTTGTTTGTTTAGTTTCTTTTATGTCTCCTGAGATTGACTCATAGCACACTATACACTAATCCTGCCTCATTAACATAACAAAGACTACGCATTGCCAAATGGGATTATAACCACAGGAATAGAGGTTAGGATTTACAACACATATTTTTGGAGGACACAATTCAATCCATAACATGTGAGGTATATGTTTTTCCAGGGCCAAGATTCTCTGAGAATCTCTGATCTTGAGTCTCCCCAATCCCTGTATGAATCCTTTCCAGCTGACTGTTCTCCTAAGTCCCTGAGGTAGTTTGGAAACCTTGTTTTAGGAATTCCTCCCTCACGCATGTCTAATGGGGTCCTCTCTTCAGCTCCCCCTTGACTTCAGTCCCAGAGATACTCCTGGGTGATGGGCCCAGCAGGTGCAGACACACAGGGGCCCCTCTGCTGCCAAGGCCCAGGCTCTTCAGCATGAAGCCCATCCTGGGGGCCTCTGTCATTGTCATTTTCCTTATAACGTAATGTCTGTTTCCATTCTGTTCTACGGGAGTGTCTTCTCCCAGAGAACAAATACTGTGGTTTGTTTTCACAAATCTTCCATCACAGCAAAGAAGGTGGCATCAGGGTTTAACCCTGTGGCATTTCTCACAGAACCTCAGTGAGTCACAGGGAAGACAGGGCTGAGGAAGAATTCAGGAGTTGGTGGTGCAGGGTGAGTGGCAGGAAGGAGAATTCCTCTCTCTGCCAGCCCAGCCCTGCAGAGAGATGCTCTTGATGTCACATATATTGGGGGAGGGCGTCTAGTGGGTCCTCTTCTCCCCACCCCAACCCTCATCTGAGATTTTCTCTTGTAGATGCACACTCCCTTTGCTACAACTTCTCATCCAGACAGCAACGGTATATAGAGATACAAGGCCAAGTGGATGGAAGGACTTTTCTTTACTATGACTATGGCAGCAACAATGTTATAACCTTGGGTCCCCTGGGAACTAAAGTCAATGGTACAGACGAGTGGAGAGATCAGACCGAAACTCTGAGAGATGCGGCAAAGTTGTTCAAAGAGCTTCTGCTTGATATTAAACTGGAGAATTATAAAATCAGGGGTAAGTTTGAGAAGGCCCCCTGCTTGATGGTCAGCTTGGTGAAGGCAGAAGAAAAACAGATGTAGAAGGAGTGTGGGGCCATTATGGAGTTTGTGGGGCGGGGGGAACACACCATGGAAAGTTGGTCCAGTGAAGAGGGCATTCAGCAAGGGCAGGACTTGGAGGATAGAACAGGGTCAGGACGTGAGAGGGAAACAAAGGAACTGGATGTGGGCAAAAGTTTGGTTAGGACTACAGCGTGATCTCTCTCCATGGGGGGGGGCAGCTCCTCTCACCCTGCAGGCCAAAATGTGTTGCCAGCATAAAGATGGTAAACGCACCCGAGCATTCTGGCAGTTCGGCTTTGACGGATATGTATTCCTCCTCTTCGACTCGGAGAACATGAAGTGGAGCGAAGGGCATCCTGGATCTAGACTGATGAGAGAGACGTGGGAGAAGAACGAGACTTTGAAGATGTTCTTCTTGACCACCTCACAAGGAGATTGCCATAGATGGCTTGAGAGGTTTTTGGCTGAGTGGGAGAAAATGCTAGAGCCAACAGGTAAGTGGGAAGTAGAAAAGGAAACGGTAGCTTCCTTTTCTGTGTGTGTTTGTGTGGGTGTGGGTGTGTGTGTTTGAGAAACAGATCCAATCCTCAATGAGTTCTTCCTGGGAGAATAGTGGACATAGAGATTTTCACCCCAACCTCCCTTTCCCTTCTCACCTCCTGATATCTGTTCGTCATGTAGGCCCCTGGGGTCCCTTCACAGTGGATTTCTTGCTGGCCTCAAACATATGGGCGTCATTATGTTTCCAGATCTTTTCTTCTTCTTGTTCCCTCTTCCTAGAATCACTTTTCATTTCACTGGGTGTATTTCTGGAAACCCTTCACAACCACCTCGTATGTCAGCTCCTGAGAAGCCTTCACTGCATCTTTATCCATCGCCTCCTCTTTAGGTTGAGCCAGAGTGCTTTGTTGTATTGTAAGCTTTTGCCTCCCCCACTAGGTGTCTGAGCTTCCTGAGGACAGACCCGTCTCATATCCATCTTCAACACCAGGACCTGTGATAGAGGCTGCCACATAGTAAAGGATTAGAAAATGTGTGTCTGGCCAAGGACTTTCATTCTTCTGTTTCCGTTTCAGCACCAGTCACCATGGCAGCAACCACAGCCCAAGCCAACACAGCCATCACGCCAAGCCCTTGGATGGTCCTGCTGATCTTTAGCTGCTCAATCCTACTTGGCACCCAAGGCCTTTAGAGTGACAGGTACTGTGGGCAGAATTGAGAGGGCAGCACAGGGCAGGGAGCCTCGTGTGAACCCTTGGGGTAGGTGAATCCTAGAGTGTTACCCCTGCCCCAGCCACTGAACCTTCTCATCATACATATGACACATAGTAAATATGACCGCTTATCACTTGATAGCAAAGACTTGGGCTTGGTCAGCCCTGAGTTTCGATGAATCCTTACTGTTAAAGGTCAGTGGGACAGGGGAAAGGCCCAGACCAAGGCCTCAGAGCTGTTGCTACTAACGGGGCTTAGCGAAATCAGGCCTGATGCAGACCAAGGTCTCTATTTGGGAGGAGCCCACCTGCTGGGAGGTGTGGAGACAGCAGGAACACAAGGCATGGGCAGTACTGAAAATTTGGTGAGGCAGCAACCTGTTTGCTCCACATGATGAAATCAAGAGTGAGGGGATTACATCCATCAATCGGCAAAAGAAGGGCCTGGGATTAAACCTAGAAAAAGGGGACTGAAAAGGGCTTCGCAAGCCCAGCCTAATAGACTCAAGTCCAGTTACATATTCCTACAGAGAATGTCGTATATTGCAGCAAGTAAGGCAGAACCTGGGCCAGGATCAGGTTCAGAAGGAAGACAGGTCTCAGTGGACACCTGGGAATCCTGGCTCAGCCCTGGTACAAAGCATATGGCATCTAGTCTCATGCCAGACTCCTGATCGCTGAGCCAGCTGAGTGCCCACCCATCTGAATAGGGTGGACTCAGGAGAATGGTGGTACAGAGCTGTACAAGGAGTGGATAGAGTGGAGGCAGGCACAGTCATGCTCAGAGCTATGTGTGCTACCACTAGGGAGAGGAGGGGCTGAGAGAGAAGGATATTTGCCTGCCAATCTACCCAGGCTTGAAGACCCAGGATGCAGGCCCCTCTCTTAGGAAAGGGCTTCCCCTGGTCCTGCAGGCCCTGCCACGGAAGGAAAGATCAGGACTTGAGTAAGGGAGCAGATGGACTCACCCCTGGCTCTAGTCCTCAGCCCTAACCATCTGTAGCAGGGCCTGGGCTGACTCTGTTGATGCAGAAACGGAGGCAGGAGGCTGGTAGAGGCTGCAGGACACAGGGTGAGGGAAGTCAGAAGGGAAGTTCATGGCCCTTAGTGGGGATAGGCTCTGAGATGGGGAGAGATGGGGATGGGATAGCCAAGGAGAACTGAGCCAGGATTTCCTCAGCCATTTGCACAAACATGTTTCCTTTCTAAAGGGAGAAGCTGCTCCAAGAAATCCTGGAATCTGTGGTGTAGTCCAGCTGTTCTCCCTGTTGGCCTGGCAGCTTCTGCATCACCTGCTCATCATCTCTCGACCATCAGGAGGGTCCAGCCTTACAGCAGGTGCTGATCGTGAAGATGCAACATTCCATAGGTGACTGTCCTACTGTGCCCTTTTCTGGATCTTTTTGTGCCTTTTTCTCTTGGTGCTACTGAAAGAATTCCTGCCCTGGACCTTCTGTGTGAATGAGAAATCTCAACCAAGTGAATGTTTTCCATCTTCCATTTGGTTGTGGAAACTCAGGGAGTTCTTAGAATCCTGTCTGTGCAATCTCACTGCCTCAGAGATGGTTTGTATTTTCCGAGAAAGAAACTCACCTTCTTCTAAAAAAATCAAAAGTATATTTATCATTGGTTCCTTTACTAACTTATTACACTGTGACAATATTTAAATAAACATTTCTATTTTCTGAAATTTTAACTGTTTGCAAGTTTCATCTTATATCCTACTGGAGAATTGTAAGCACTTCCTTCTTCCACAGTATGGGGAAAAGACAACCAGTGATTTTTCTAGATTTCTTATTGAAAGATAATCCCTATTTTTAAAAGTTGTTTTATTCCCCACACTAACAAAGGATCATATCCACACTATATAAAGAATTCCTGCCAAAAACAAAGAAAGAAAGAACAAGTCTAGTTCTACAAAGTTTACCAGGCAAAGGCAAAGGCTATGGGCATCTCTTAAATGGCCAATAAAAACCCATTGCCGTCGAGTCGATTCTGACTCATAGCAGCCCTACAGGACAGAGTAGAACTGCCCTACAGGGTTTCCAAGGAGTGCCTGATGGATTCAAACTGCCGACCTTTTGGTTAGCAGCTGAACTCTTAACCACTACACCACGAGGGTTTCCAAATGGTCAATAAGCCTGTGAAAAGAATCAAAATCTCCCAAATAATCCAAGATAGCTGGCCACTGATATGGGTGTCAAACCAAAGTCATTATTAATGGATTCGAAAGATTTTAAAAGTTTTCATTCAACATTTCACGCTAAAGGAACAATGAGATACCCTTGGAGCCCTAGTGGCACAGTGGTTAAAGCACTCTGCTGCTAACCAAAGGGTCAGCAGTTCAAACCCACTAGCTACTCTGTGGGAGAAAGACATGACAGTCTGCTTCTGTAAAGATTTACAGCTTTGGAAACCCTATGGAGCAGTTCTCTGTCCTATAGGATTGATATGAGTCAGAATCAACTCATCGGGCAGGAGAGAGGGGTTTTAGGAGATGCCCTTACACACCCATCAAATAGGCAAATACTTTTAAATAGATCAATACTAAGCACTGAAGAGAAATGGAAGAACAGGAATTCTCTTACATTGTTCTAGGAGTAAAAATGGACTTAATCCTTTGAAATACACTTTAACAATGTCTGGTACAGTGGAGGAGCCCTGGTGGTGCAGTGGTTAAGAGCTAGGCTGCTAACCAAAAGATCGGCAGTTCAAATCCACCAGCCGCTCCTTGGAAACTCTATGGGGCAGTTCTACTCTGTTCTGTAGGATCGCTATAAGTCGTAATCAACTTGACAGCAGTGGATTTAGTACAGGGGAAGATATGCTCATCCTACCTCACAGCAATCCAATGTTAGTTCCAGTTTTGTTAATATTTACTCAAAAGCATGTACGTATTTGATTGTTTATTGTAATGATATCATACCCAAAAATTAGCAACGTAAATATTCATTAACAGAATATACTCTAAAAATCATGTCAGAGATTTCTGCTTCAGTGTCCTTGGCTGACTGGACCAGTGTCAAAAATTAAATCACCAAAATGCTGAATGAAAACTTTTGAAATCTTTCCGGTCCATTAGTAATGATTTTGATTTGACACCCAGTATCAGTGGCTACCTAAATCTAAATCTTTCCATTTCTTTAAAATTGATACAAGTCAATCAAGAGGGCAAATAAAACAACCACAACCCACATCTGCAATACATACAGAAGACTGAAAATTCCTAAATGCCTCCAATCCTTTTGCTATTGGAAGTACTGTGCTACAAACTGCAATATAAAAGGCGGAAGGTGGGAAAACCCCACCTTTATCGTTAACTGACTTGGAAGAAACAGCAATGATCCAATTCCTGTTGGATCCAGGCTTCACCTTCCCACATCTCTGTACCTCGTTGCCAGCCACTTCTGTGGCAATTCCTCTCTCTAACCTTAGCTACTCAGAGTCAGTTTGTTCTGTAAGCCTTCATCTAAAGTGAGAATAGCAGCACAACTGGAAGAACATAATCAATGTCACTGAACTGTGCACGTAGAAATTTTTGAAACGGTGTATCTTTGGCTATGTATATTTTCACCAAAAAAAAAGGTCGAGAAGGGAGAGGGTTGACATGTCGTGGGGTTGTTAACCAATGTCATAAAACAATACGTGTACTGACTGTTTAATGAGAAACTATTTGTTCTGTAAACCTTCACCTAAAGTACAATTAAAAAAAAAAAAAACAACTGGGATTTTAAGGATATTGTGATTTCCAGAATGTGATGTAAGAAGGGCAATGACTCAATAAACACAATAAACCAAAAAAACTAAACCCACTGCCCTTGAGTCAATTCTGATTCATGGCGACCTCATAGGGTTTCTAAGGCTATAAATCTCTATCAAGCAGACTGCCACTTCTTCCTCCCACAGAGCTGATGATAGTTTTGAATGGCTGACCTTTCGGTTAGCAGCCCATCCCTTTAACCCCTGCACTGCCAGTGTGCCTTTAATCAGCACAATAGAGAAGCTAAAAAGCATTTAAACCTCCCAGGCTCCCCAGACCCCAGGCCCCGCTCCTGCCCCCACAGCCAGGTCGCCTCTTTGTTCTCACTTCTGTCCCCCAGCGTTTCTCACTCCTCCCTCCTCTTCCTCATCAGCAGAGGCAGCCCCTGGCCCTTCTAGAGACCAAGCAGCTCAGGCCTCCAGTAGGAGCTGGGGAAATTCACTTTTGTTTTCAGATCCTGACCCTCCCTTCCACGCAGGAGCTGGTAGCTCTGACTCTGTCTCAGAGGGATAATTAGGCAGCACCTCTGAGGTTAGTTTAGTCCTCCACACTGTGTGTGCTTACGTGGGTGTGGGTGTGTGAGTGGGCTCGCTCACAAGTAGCACAGAGAAAGGCTGTTTTTCCTGGTTGATTTTCTGCCTGTGAAATAGTGACTGACATAGGGATGCCCCCACACGTCCTCCCTGTCCCCTCTCACCTCCTGACATCACTACATCTCCAGTACCCTATGGTCAGAATTGCCTTGTCTGCCAGCTGATCCAAGCCATCCAGCCTCCTTATTTTCTGTTCTTGCATATTTATCTACCCGGATTCCCTTTCCCATTGGCCAAGAGATAGTTGTCCATCAAAGTGGGGCAAAAATAACCTCCTATCAAGTATTTTGCACACTCTGCAGCCTAAATAAATCAGCCACTCCTAATACCAAGTCTACACTAAGAGGATCTCACTTTGTGCTAGTTGATTATGTAATTGTCTGTCTCTTCACTTACTTCATGTAGTCTTTGAAAATAGACTGTATCTCTTTTTATAAAGAGACTGTTGTAAAAAACATTTGCAATCAAAATACTGTGGCCCTTGTGCAGTAATTATGTGATAAATAGAATCGCCTTAGGCAGCAGGTGGTGCATGTTAAGCACAGCCCGAATCCACGGAGGAGCCCCACCTCCATTCAGTTTCTCACTTGGCTCTCCCCAGTCACCCCCAAACGGAAACCCTAATTGCATCTTGGCCTCAGTCACTGTGAGGCCTGTGGACATTGTGGACAACAGCTACCAAGCTGCTGGGTCCAGATGACATTTGTTAAAAACAGATTCCCGTGCACAGGGCTGGGGAACAGGAGCCTGGGTTGACCTCGGGGAGGAGGCAACCAGAAGGGACCTGGCAGCCCCAACCCATGAGGCTGGGTTACTCGGGGAAGGTGACAGGTAAGCAGGAAGGGAGGCAGGAGGCTACCATTCCTACCAGGCCAGGTCAGCCAGGTGAGCAGGAGGATGGGCTTCTGTGGACACCTGAGGATCATGGCTCAGCCCTAGTGCAAGCTCCTGGGGCCAGACTCCCGCCAGACCCCAGATGGGGATGAACTCTGTTCTAGAGGTACTTCGAATAGGTATGCTCTATAGATCATACTTTCAGAAACAGGACCCAGGTATCCGAAAAAATTTTTGGCTGCTTAGCAATGTGCAAGTTTCTTAACATTCTTCTGCATCAATCTGCACATCTGTAAAATAACAAATGTTACTTATGGAATGAAAAGAGATTGAACGAGATCACATAAGTAACCCTGTGCTTGCACATGCCAAGGACTCCCCATGTTTCCTAATTTGATGATTAGTCCTGCCTTCCCTGCAGTCAGTCAAGCCCAGGGCCACCACGGATGAGAGACCTAGCCCTGCACTGCAGCCTATGGCTACCTTCTCTGTCACTGGGGTTCTCTGTGAGTGGGTGTCAACGAAGGTCAGACATGAGGACCCCCAAGAACCAGGAGTCTCTTTCAGACTCAACAGGTGATGATGTACCCTTTATCACCAGTTGGGCCTGACACATGAAGTTAAGTGATTTAAATGTTAGTTGGGTAGATGAATAATGACTGAATGAATGAGACCATTGAGAAAGCCAATGGACAACATGATGGCTGCAAACATTACTTAATCAGCAACAACCAGTTGGGGTGGAGTTGCAGGATATGATAGATATTAGAAGCCTCATCGCAGCTCTATAGCTTGGAAGCTAGAAGTTTTCACGAGACAAATCTTGGAAATAGAAACCCCTGCCTCAGAGCCTCCACACTTTTCCCAATGAGTAGTTACTTTGGTTTCCTGAAAGCTGTGGGCTCCATCGGGATAGAATCTATTAGAAAACATTGTTGATTAGAGGACAGTTAACTGCTGTCCTCAGCCAGTTTGCTGTAACACTGGAGAATCTGTGGGACCAGAATCTT
>NW_004443938.1:21716888-21717834 GCF_000243295.1 Trichechus manatus latirostris
GGGGTTCCTCACCTGCAGGGGGAGTATGTGCCTTCGTGCAAGAAGGGGGAGGGTGGCCTCCTGCGGTTTTGTACCTGTTACCTAGGTTCTCCAAGCTCTTCTTGTGAGTCTCACAGGGTTCAGGTGTGTGTGTGACAGTCTTGTGTGCTCACGTGGGGCATATGTTGTTACAGGGCCAAAGTTCTCTGGGACTCTCTAGTCCTGAGTCTCCCCAGTCCCTGTAGGAATCCTTTCCAGCTGGCTGTTCTCCTAAGTGCCTGAGATAGTGTGGAAACATTGTTTCTGAAATTCTCCACACACACACTCCCCACCCAGTAATGGGATCCTCTCTTCCCCTCCACCTTCGCTTCATCCCCAGCAGATACTCCCCCGGCACTGGGCCCAGCAGGTACTGACACACAGGGACTTCTCTGCTACTGCCAGGCTCTTCTGCATGGAGCCCATCCTGGGGGTCCCTGTCGTTGTCCTTTTTCTTAGAGTGTCTTTTCATTCTGTTCTGCTAGAGTGTGAGCTCCTGGAGGACAAACATTAAAAATATGTTCACAAATGCCCCATGAAAAGTGTCCAGGGTTGCATCAGAGTTCACCCTGTGTCATTTATCACCATAGTCACAGGGAAGACTGTGCTAAGGAAAAATGCAGATGTTGATGAAGCAGGAAGTGCCAGGAAAGGGTACTCCTTTCTCTGCCAGCCCAGCCCTATAGAAAGTGCTCTTGGTGTCACAGAGACTGGGTACAGGGTGTCTAATAGAGCCTCGTCTCCACACCACAGCCCTCACCTGACGTTTTCTCTCACAGACACTCACTCTCTTTGCTACAACTTTACCACCACGTTGAAGTCCCCACCTGGACAGCGATGGTGTGAAGTTCAAGGCCAAGTGGATGAAAAGATTTTTCTTCATTATGACTGTGGCAGCAACAAGGTCATAACCTTAAGTCCCCTGGGG
>NW_004443938.1:21718263-21719821 GCF_000243295.1 Trichechus manatus latirostris
CCTGCAGGCCAAGATGTGTTGTGCGCGTAAAGCAGGCAGAAGCACCAGAGCATCCTGGCAGTTTGGCTTTGACGGACAGATATTCCTCATCCTTGACTCGGAAAACATGACGTGGACAGAGGTGCACCCTGGAGTCAGATCAATGAAAGACGAGTGGAAGAAGGACAGGGATGTGAGCGAGTTCTTCAGGAAAACCTCACAGGGCGACTGCAACGGATGGCTTAAGGAGTTTTGGGGGCACTGGGAAAAAATGCTGGCGCCAACAGGTAACTGAGAAGGGGGAAAAGAAGCGGTAGTTTCCTTTCTTGAGCGTATGCCTGTGCGTGTGCGCGCGTGCATGGGTGTGTGTGTGTGTGTGTGTGTGTTGGAGAAGGGATCCATTCTGCAGTGAACTCTTCATGGGAGAATAATGGTCAAAGGGATTTTCACCTCATCCTCCCTTTCCCTTCTTAGCTGCTAACATCTCCTCCTCACTGCACACACTTGTGGTCCATTCACCCTGGATTTCATGTTGGCTGTAAACATTTGGGCATCATGATGTTTCCAGAACTTTACTTCTTACTATTCCCTCTTCCAAGAATCACTTTTCTTTTTCATCTACCTTGGTCAGTTTCTGGAAATCCTTCATACCCACCTCAAATGTCAGCTCCTGTGAATCCTTCCTTATTGTGCTCATTTATCATCTCCTCTTCAGCCACAGCAAGAGTGATTGTTGAATTGTAAGCTTTTGCTTCCCTCACTGAGTATGTGAGCTCCTAGAAGACAGATTCATCCCATAAGCCGCTAAGACCTCTCACAGTGGCTGCCACATGGTAGAGGGCTAGCAAAAGTGTGCATTGTTTGGATTACCTGTGTCGGCAGGAGCTGAGGAAGATGTCTCCTCAGGTTTGGAGTCTGGACAAGGGCTTTCACTCTTCTGGTTCCTTTTCAGCGCCACCACCCATGGCCCCAGGCACAGCCCAATCCAAGGCCGCAGCCATCACACCGAGCCCTTGGATCCTCCCCGTGACCCTCACCTGCTCAATCCTACTTGGCATCCAAGGCCGAGTCCTTTCGAGTGGCAGGTACTGTGGGCAGATTTGAGAGGGCAGCAAGGGGTTGGTGGCCTGGTGTGAGGACTTTGAAGAGGGGGATCCCAGAGTCCTATCCCTGCCCCAGCCACTGAACCTTCTCATCCTGCATATGAAATATGATGAATACAACCTCCTATCATTTCACAGGAATAGCTAGGTCTCGCTCAGCCCTGAATACTGATAAATCCTCACTGTCACGGGCCAAGGGGAAAGGGAAGAAGCCCATACCAAGGCTTAGGGCTGCTGCTGCTAAAGGAGATTAACAAAGTTGGACCTAATGCAGACTAGGCTTTCCTTCTGGGAAGGGCCCACATGGTAGGTGGTGTGGGACAGCAGGAACACAAGGCATGGGAGGAACTCAAATGTGGGCAGCAATAACTTGTTAGGTCTACATGGTCTCGGGGAACATCTAGCTCAATTGGCATGACACTACTTATAAAGATAATGCTCTACATTCTACCTTGGTGAGTAGTGTCTGGGGCCTT
>NW_004443938.1:21721024-21734540 GCF_000243295.1 Trichechus manatus latirostris
GGACCAATCTAGACCAGGTTCAATGACATGGGGGCAGGGACAGTCACTCAGAGATGTGTGCTGCTTTCAGGGTGAGGAGAGGCTGAGAGAGGAGGGGAAAGAAGGATGCTTGCCTGAAACCCTGCCCAGGATATAGGAACTAGGATCCAGGCCCCTCCCTCTGGACAGGGCTTCTTCTGGTCCTGTAGGCCCTGCCATAGAAGGGAGGAGCAGGTCCCAAGTAAAGGAAGCACATGGATTCACTCTTTGCTCTACTCCTGGTCTCAGCTTTCTGTCACAGAGCCTCGGCTGACACTGTTGATGTGGCAAAGGAGCGAGGACACAGGATGAAAGGGGAACACAGGGAAGTACATGGGCCTTAGTAGGGGTAGGCTCTGAATGGGGAGTCATTGGGGAAGGGTAGCCAAGTAGAACTGAACCAAGATTTGGTCATGGAGAAACACGTTTCCTTTTGAAGGCTGAAGATGCTACCAAGAAATCTGGAAGTATCTCCACCACCAGCTCTTTGTCTCTCAACAACCAAACCCACTAGCCAGTCGATTCAGACTCATAACAACCCTACACAGAACAGAGTAAAACTGCCCCAAAGGGTCTCCAAGGCTGTAAATATTTATGGAAGCAGACTGCCACATCTTTCTCCCGTGGAGTGGCTGGTAGGTTCAAACCACTGACCTTTCGGTTAGCAGCTGAGCAGTTAACCACTGCACCACCAGGCCTCCTCTCAACCACCAGAAGGGTCAAACCTTAGAGCAGATCCAGAGCCTCCAGCAGGTCCTGATGATCCCAAAGAAGCAACATTCCATGGGTGACTATCCTACTGTGCCCTTTTCCTGATACTGTGCCTTTTTCTCTAGGTGCTACTGAAAGAATTTCTGCACTGGACCTTCTAACTGTATGTCTTGGTCATCTAGTGCTGCTATAACAGAAAGACCACAAACAGAAGTTTATTCTCTCCCAGTCCAGTAGGCTACAAGGCTGAATTCAGGGTGCTAGCTCCAGGGGAAGGCTTTCTGTCCCTGTTAGCTCTGGAGGAAGGTGCTTATCATCAGCCTTTGCTTGGTCTGGGAACATCTCAGCACAGGAACCCCAGGTCCATAGGACATGCTTTGCTCCCAGCACTGCTTTCTTGGTGGTATGAGGTGCCCATGTCTCTCTGCTTGCTTCTCTTTTATATCTCAAAAGAGATTGGCTTAAGACACTATCTAATCTTGTAGCTCTCATCAATATAACTGCCACTAACCCATCTCATTACGTCATAGTGATAGGATTTACAACACATAGGGAAATCTCATCAGATGACAAAATGGTAGACAATCATACAGTACTGGGAATCATGACCTAGTCAAGTTGACAGATATTTTGGGGGGACACAATTCAATCCATGACACTGTGTGAATAAGAAATCTCAACCAAGAGAACATTTGCCATCTTCTCTTTGGTTCTGGAACCTCAGGTCTCTGAATCATGTTCATGTCCTCGGAATGATACCGCCAATAATAAAACATTGTGTGCACCTCAGAACTTAAGAGATTGCTTCTATGTACAGGAAGACACTCGCCTTCTCTTAAAAGATCAAAATTGTTTCTGTCGTTGGTTTCTTTATTGATTACCCTGTAATAATATTTAAATAAACATCTCTACTTTCTCAAAAACTTAATGACTCTCAAATTTTATCTTCTAACCCAGTAGAGAATTATTGGCAATTCCTTCTTCCTCCACACTACAGAGGGAAAAAAACCCAGCGGTTCTGCTAGATTTCTAATTAAGACAGACAATGTAAAGATCTCACCTAAAGAAAAAATCAAGGCATGTGGCTGTCAGTGTCGAATATTGTCTTGGTACCCTGGATGTAAGCATACATTCTGGGCCATAATGAAGGAGGATTTTTCTGGTTTTGCCGCAGCACAGCCCACCCTCAATCCCCAGCAGTGACTTTTCTTGTCAGTTCTACACTCTGACCTCGGCTTCCTCAGTGAGAAGTACATCTTCACAGCAGAAAAATCTTTATTTTTAAAAGCTGTTTTATTCCCCACACTGACAAAGGATCAGTATCCAGAATATATAAAGAATTCCTACAAATGACATAGAAGAAGTCTAATTCTGCAAAGGTACCAGGCAAAGGCTATGGGCATCTCATGGACAGCCAATAAGCCTATGAAAAGACTCAAAATCTCACAAGTTATGAAGAGAATACACATTAACAGAACAAGGAGATACCCTTACACAACTACCATATTTGCAAATAGTTTTAAATATATCAACACGAAGTACTGGATAGAAATGTAATAACAGGAATTCTCCTACACTGTTTGTAAGAGTAAACTGAATCAACATTCTGAAATAGAATTTATCAGTGTCTAGCCATGAGTCAGAATCGACTTGACAGCAGTGTTTGGTTTTTAGTAAAATGGGAAGATACGCTGATCCCACCTAACAGCAATCCAGTGTTGTTCCAATTTTGTAAATATTTACCAAAAAGCATGTAGATATTTGACTGTTTATTGTAATGTTGTTTGTCATACCAAAAAATTAGCAACCTTGTTAATATTAATAAAAGCAAAACAAAAAAACAAACCGCTATCGAGTCAATTCCGACTCATAGCGACCCTGCAGAACAGAGTAGAACTGCCCCATAGGTTTCCAAGGCTGTACATCTTTACAGAAGGAGACTGCCATGTCTTTCTCCTGCAGAGTGGCTGGCGGGTAGGAACCGCTTACCTTTCTGTTAGCAGCCAAGCACTTATCCACTGTCACCGGGGCTCCTCATTGATCAATAGGACAGTATATTTTTTAAATGATGTCAAAAGATTTCTGTTTCAGTCTACTTGGCTGACTAAATAATCTGAACCACTGACCAAAAAAAAAAAAAAAAATTAAACCACCCACATGCTGGTTGAAAACTTTTTAAATCTTTCAAATACGTTAATAATGACTTCTGTTTCACACACCGGTTCAGTGCTCACTGAAATCTAAATCTCTCCACTTCTTTTAAATTGATACAAATTAACAAAGAAGGCAAAGAGAACACCTGCAAACCATACATCCAGCACAAAAAGGAGACTGAAAATACCTAAATCCATCCCACCCTTTTGCTATAAAGGACATTATCCGGACCATTAGTGCCACTTGAATGGGTTCTGAGGATTCGGTGGTAGGAATATATTCCCGTGAAATCTATTTTGAAGGCTGTACTGTGGTTATAGAAGCCCTGGTGGCAAAGTGGTTGAAGTGTTCGGCTGCTAACCAAAAGGTCAGCAGTTCAAACCCACCAGCTGCCCAGCTGGAGAAAGGTGTGACAGTCTGCTTCTATAAAGGTTTATAGCCTGGAAATCCTACGAGGCGGTTCTATTCTGTCCTCTAAGGTCGCTAGGAGTTTGAATTGACTCGACAGGAAGTGGGTTTGGTTTCTGGTTTGATATTGTGTTTATAAAAGACATAGTGGTTCAGTGGTAGAATTTGCCCCTCACATGCAGGAGACCTGGGTTCAATTTCTGATCAATGCACCTCATGTGTAGCCATCACATGCCTGCCAGTGGAGGTTTGTGTATTGCTATGACGCTGAATGGGTTTCAGTGGGGCTTCCAAACTAAGCTTGACTAGAAGGAAAGTGCTAGTGATCTACTTCCAAAAATCAGTCCGTGAAAACCCTATGGACCACAACAGTCTAATCTATAACCAATCAAGGGGATGGCTGGGAAGTTGCCAGTGAGAGACACAGCTGAGGGCTGTCAGCTGCCACATTCCCAGCCACTGTAGATGGGAGACTTGTTCCTGATGAGAGAACCTCTGTGGTGCCCACAATATACACTAGAAAATCTGTTCGGGCCATACTACGGTTTCTTGGGCAATAGGGTTCCCTCAAAGCCTGGTAGCCTTCCATGTCTATTTACTTCAGTCCCCTCCTTGCTCAGACCACCTAGATACGGACATCTCATGTCCAAGACCCACCTCAAATGCCATCCCCTCATTCTGACTTCCGTTGTGAACATTATGTACAAGTAAAGTCCAAGGTTGTTTTTGTTTTTAACAATATTCCTTAGTCAGGGAAGTTTCCATACCAGTGTCTCAGTTAAGGCTCTTAAAAACAAAATAAAAAACATGTGAGGTAGGTATTACTGTTTTCCCAGGTCCCAGCTAAAAACAAGATAACATTCAGACACCTTCCTCGTGTCCCACAGGATGTGATCCCAGGGCTTCTGACCGGAAGTCCTGTGTTTACCCCACCATACTCCGTCCACTGTACTCACGTAAAGTATGTGCTCAGTTCATTTTTGTGGTCATTGTTAATGAACTTGTGTGCATTGTTTACCCAATTCTCCACTTTTGTCAGAAACTTGAGGGACACGGTCAATGTCATTAATATTTACAACTTTACACATTGTCTTTGCCTTGTTCTTTTATGGAGGAATGATGTCTTCTCTCCCTGAGTCCAGTTCATCTGGGCTTTTTGGGTTCTTCACCTTCAGTGGGAGGGTGTGCCTTGGTTAAGGGGGAAGAGGAGGTCCTCTTGTGCCGTTCTCTACCTGTTAACTAGGTTCTCGAGTGTTTCCTGCTTGTGTTTGGTGTGAGTCTCTCCTGGACTCAGGTGTGTGTGACACTCTTCGGTGCTCACATGGGGATGTATGTTTGTTTTTCCAGGGCATACATTTCTGGAAAATTCTAATCCTGAGTCTCATCACTTTGCTATATGACTCCTCCACAGCTGGCTGTCCACCTTACCTTACCCTCCCCATCTTTAATGGGCTCCACCTTTCCCTTCCACCTTAGAATCAGCCCCAGCAGACACTTGGCCTAAAAGTTCCTGCTGCCAAGACCCCATGTCTTCTGCATGAAGACTTTCCTCAAGATACTTGTAGTTGTCACTTTCCTTATAAAGTGACACTCTTCAAAAACTTGAGGGACTCTGTGCATTCTGTTCAGCTGGAGTGTGAGCTCTTGGAGGAGAGGCACTGTCGTCTGTTCACAAGCCTCCCATCACTAACACCATAACTGTCCAGGGTTGCATCAGAGTTCACCCTGTGTCAGTTGGAGGGAAGAGAGGAGTAAGCAAGAATTCCCTTTGGTTGTGTAGGTGGTGTAGGGGCAGGGGCAGGAAGGGGCCCTCCTTTCTCTGCCAGCCCAGCCCTGCAGAGGGATTCTCTTGGTGTCACAGAGAGTGGGTAGAGGGTGTCTAATGGGCCCTCTTTTTCCCACCCCAGCCCTCACCTGAGATTTTCTCTCAGAGATGCTCACTCTCTTTGCTACAACTTTACCACCATCTTTAAGTCCCTACCTGGACAACGATGTCATGACTATCAAGGCCAGGTGCATGGAAGGACTTTTCTTCACTGTGACTGTGGCAGAAACATGGTCAAAATGTAGGTCCCCTGGGGATGTAGGTAAATGCCATACAGGAGTGGGAGGAACAGACCCAAATTCTGAGAAATGTAGGGGATATGCTCAAACAGCTACTGCCTGACATTAAACTGGAGAATTACACAACCAGGGGTAAGTGTATGTGTGTGTGCATGTGGGTCTGACGGAGAGATCCATTCTGCAATGAGTTCTTCTAAGAATAATGGCCATAGGGATTTTTCTCCCCATCCTCCATTCCCCTTCTCACCTCCTAACATCCCTTGGTCCCTGCACACACCTGTGGTCCATTTGCCGTGGATTTCTCACTGGCCCCAAACATGTGGGCATCATTGTATTTCCAGACCTTTTATTCTTTGTGGGTGTTCTGCCTAGAGTCACTTTAGTTATTCAAGTCAGCTGGTGTATTTCAAAACTATGTCTCATTTCAGGTCCTTGAGCCTTCCCTACCATCCTCATTTATTACTCCTTCCTCTGTCACAGCAAGAGTGATTTGTAGTATTGTAAACTTTTGCTTCCCCCACTAGGTTTATGTATTCCTTGAGGGCAGATCCATCTCATTTCCCTCTTTAAACCTCAGGACCTGTGAGAGCCACGTAGTAGAGGGTTAGCAAGTATGTGCATTGTTGGATTACCTGGGGAGGCAAGAGCTGAGGAAGGCATCTCCTTAGGTTTGGGGTCTGGACAAGGGCTTTTACTCTTCGGGTTCCTTCTCAGCCCTACTCACTATGGCCCCATCTCAGCCCAACCCACTGCCACAGCCATCACGCTGAGCCCCTGGATCCTCCCCGTCACCCTCACCTGCTGAATGCTACTTGGTGTCTTCGAGTACTTTAGAGAGTGACAGGTACTGTGGACAGAAATGACAGGGCAGCACAGGGCAGCTAGCCTAAGGTGAAGACTGGGAAGAGGTGGATCCCAGAGTCCCGCCACTGCCCCAGCCACTGAATCTTCTCATCCTGGAAATGAGACGTGGTGAATATGACCTCTCATCATTTGAGAGCAATAACTTGGGCTTTCTCAGGCCTAAAGCAAAAGTAGCAGTGAGCCTTGGTACAGACATCCCACCTTCCCCTGACCCAAGACTCATGTAACTCAGAGCTGATCACACTCAAGTGTGGAGCAGGAGGCCTTATTCAAGTTTTCTCACCTGTATTGGAAAGGGGTCAACAGAGGGAGGCAGGAGGCAATCCTCATATCAGTCTAAGACCTGCCCAGAAGCCAGAGGCCATTGTGCCCCTCACTTCCCACTTACTTCTCTCCATACTACCTGTGCCCACTGAAGGACTGTGAAGTGGATGCAATGAGACCTGCCCAGTGGGGATGACTGAGTGATCACAGTGATAAGCCAGATGGAGAAGGGGTTGCTCCATGGACTAAGGTGCGGTTTGGGCCATAGAAAGTGGTGCTCAAAGGAAGCCCTTAAACATGTGACCCCTCTTTCAGGTCCTGCTCCCTAAGGCAATTCTATTTACCATCTAAGTGATCACCTGCTATATGCCTTCCACAGTGTTAGGACCTTAGTTTATGTAGGTGATTAGAGATGGAGTCATCCTCAAAGGACTCACAACTCTAGGGTGAGGAGAGATGGACAAATACACTAATGACTACCATGAAGAGTAATAATCTAACCGTGGACT
The DNA here is from genome assembly GCF_000243295.1 of Trichechus manatus latirostris. Classification (NCBI taxonomy): domain Eukaryota; kingdom Metazoa; phylum Chordata; class Mammalia; order Sirenia; family Trichechidae; genus Trichechus; species Trichechus manatus. The sequence continues at coordinate 21,728,017 of NW_004443938.1, forward strand.
CAGGGATGAGGACACCCCGGAGGAGAGAGTTTATTCTGCCTAGAGAGATGATAAAGAATTGCTGGAACATATGCCCAGCTTTGAAAGATGACTGGCTGTTGGTCAGGGAGAAGAGGGAATTCCAGGAACAGGGATCTGGGTGGAGGCACAATTTTGTAGACCAGTGAGGAGTCCAGGGATGCTAGCCCACAGGAGGTCAATGGAGGGGCTCCTACAGTGAGGAAGAGATGTTAGGAAGTGAGATGGAGGGGGAAGGGTGTGTGACTAATCTTACTGCGGTCACTGAGTTCTCAGAGAAGAATTTCTCTCTCTCTCTCTCACTTGATCTAGTCTCTCAGCTTGATGTCCCCTCCCCAGGGATGCACTTGGACCTTGGAATGAACTAGAACTTTCGCTTCTTCGACATAAACACAAGAAAATACCCTTTTAATACTGTTTTCTTATCTTCCCTCTTTCCTCGCCTCCCCTGCTGGCTGTCTCCACCCTTGCCCTGGTCTTGTCATTCTCCAGCTGGAATGTGAGCCTCACAAGCTCCCCAGTGTACCTGCAGGAGCACAGCATCAGAGGTGTGAGGGGGAGAGAGTGATGGTGGACCAGGGAGCATTGCCTTTGCTTCTTCCACTCCAGAACATTCCACATTTAATCAGAAGATCACTGAGATCTTCCTGTCCTAGGTGATTTACATAAAATTGCCTGCACTCCAGCCCTGGATTCATTGCCAGTGCTCAGATAAGAATAGGTTCACTCTCAGCAGAAGAAATTCTAGAAAGGAGCTAATTTAATTTCAGCAGAGATGGAAAAACTGGCTTTAATGACATATATTTTTCTTTAATAATGTATGCCCTGCTCCCATACTTTTCTTTAGTGTTAGATATCTAAAGGTAATAATCTAGCCACAACAGAGCTCTCTATCTCATGTCTGATGGGAAGCCCCATAGCCTCCCCATGCCTGATTTCTAAGAAACACTTGACTGACGGTGTCCTGGTCCCTTCTGGCTTTAAGCTCCTGCTTCCACTGAACTCTTGCTCACTGTCTATGGGGTGACTTCACTCTCATGATGCAGCCCAGACCTGGATACCCTAGGGAGAGGTCCAAGGCTGGCTGGATGAAAGTCTGTCCTTCACTATGAAAGTAAGAGACGCAGGTTATACCCTTGAGTCCCTGGGAGAGAAAGTAATAACACCAACGCGTGGGCAGGACAGACCCAAGCCATGGAGAAATGGGACCTGAGCTTGGGCTGATGCTGAGAATCTCAAGACCCTAATTATGTCTGGGAAGGTTCAGGGCAGGGCATCCATCAGCAGAGGTGAGAAGAGCAGATGGGGGATGGGACGGCTTTAGTTGCCTACATGTAAAATAACTGAGGGTAGCTCGTCCATCCGGAAGCAAGGGTAGGACTTGGAGAACAAACCTGGAGCCTTACATGGTCCTTAGGCCAGAAGTTCCCAGACTTTCGAAGTTTATGGCATCCTCAGTGCCTCAGTAACTTTCACAGTATTCCCAAGCCAAAAGAAATGCCTAAAAATTCTGTTTAAGTATTTACAGTCAAACAGTAAGGGTGTGTGTCCTAGCAGTGTATTGCTGTTGTTGTTAGGTGCTGTCAAGTTGGTTCCGACTCACAGTGACCCTGTGTACAACAGAACAAAACACTGCCCAGTCCTGCGCCATCCTCACAATCGTTATGCTTGAGTCCATTGTTGCAGCCACTGTATCAATCCATCTCGTTGAGGGTCCTCCTCTTTATCACTGACCCGCTACCAAGCATGATGTCCTTCTCCAGGGATGTGTCCCTCCTGATAACATGTCCAAAGTACTTGAGACAAAGTCTCCCCATCCTTACTTCTAAGGAGCATTCTGGCTGTACTTCTTCCAAGACAGATTGTTCATTCTTCTGGCAGTCCATGGTATATTCAACACTTTTCTCCAACATCGTAATTTGAAGACATCTATTCTTCTTCAGTCTTCCTTATGCATCGTACAGCTTTTGCATGCAAGCAATGTACTAGCAAGCAATGTACATTTGAAAAAGCAAAACAAGGCCCTTCCACCTTGCAGGTCAAGATGTTGTGAAAGAAGAATAATACGTGTATTTCATTCTTACATAACCACACCTACTTACCACTGGGATGTGTGTACCTGTTGGGCACTACACAACTTCTCAAATCTTGGAATGAGACTGGACAGAACACCATCATTTCTTGTTCCACGTATATTTTTGCTTCGTTCTTGCTATTTATCACAGCAACTGCTGAAAACCCAGGTTCAGAAGAATATGACATCATCAAAAGGAATGTGACACACTCAGTCTGAAGTTGAGAGAGTAAAAACCTTGAACTAGTACTTCTTGTTCTGTCCACCAGATGTCACGGCGGTTCCTTCAGATTTTTTAAAATATCCTTGCAGGTCCCCTAGAAACCCTGGTGGAGCAGTGGTTAAGTGCTTGTCTGTGGCCTCACTAGGGTGCTACAGGACCGGGATCCGACTGCACCGGGTGACACTGTCAGACAGGGTGACACCAAAATGACTGTCTATAAATTTTTGTGCAATATCAGCAGAAACTTTTTTTTTTTTTATTAAGTACCCCTAGCATGGGGCGATTGTCCGGTACCATGGGGTTCAGGAGTCACCCCACCCCCACCCCACCCACCTCACCCCCACCTTGGCTCACAAGCTGCCCCTGCTCACTCGCTCTTGGCGTCACCACCGCCAGGAAGCATGGAGGGCAACCTCTCCCACCAGAAGGAGCAGCTATTCCCGTCCCACTGCCTGTAGGTGCCTCACTGAGCTAGTACTTTCTCTCGCGACCCTTACCAGGTCCGTCCGCACAACACACTCCCCCAACACCCCGTCCCTTCGGCACACAGCCTCCCCACCCACCTCTTCGGAGCACCCCGTCCCTTTTGGCACGCTGACCTGCCTGGTCAGGCTGGAATGCCTCAAGAAAAGGAGAGATTGGTTAAAAGAAAAAAAAAAAATTACTAAGGATTCTGTATAATCTGCTGGGGATGGGGGTAGGGGGGTAACACCATGAGTGACTCTGTTTCTCCTACCTATATCTGCTTTTGCCCTTCTATTCCTCTCTAGCGTGACCATTGACATCCATCAGGGTAACAGCCAGCAGAGAGGCTGGCTCTGGGACCCAGGCTTCCGTGCACCACTCTCTTCTCCCAGCTCTGCGGGAGCTAAACTCCTCCTGCCTCTTCCTACTTGAGCTGAAGCCCAGCTGACCCAGGGCTTAAGCCTCACTCACCATTTTGGGTATCTTTCCCTTTTCCCAATCACAGAATTCTTTCTTTTGTGTCTAAGCCTGACTGTGTCGTGCTACTTTCCTCAGTAAACTTAGCTCACTTTGTTCTGTTTTTAGAAAGGAAGAGATTGTCAGTAAATGAGCCCTCTGCACTTTCTTTACCAGAAGCCCCCACCTGTCCATTCCTACCATACATTAGGAACAAAGGGACAAATGCTGTTTTTATAACAGCTCACCAGACCATAAAATATCCTAAAATTGACCCTTTGAAAGTGTGGGTTTCAGTGGTTTTTACTATTTTCACAAAATTACACCACCATAACCACAAGCTAAATTTAGGACATTCTCATTACCCCAAAAGCAAACCCCCTACCTGTTAGTCAGTGCTCACTGCCCTCCCCCCTGAGCCCCTGCAACCACTAATTTACTTTCTGTCTCTGCAGATTTTCCTATTGTGGGCCTTTCATATAAATGGACTCATATGCTATGTTGCCTTTTGTGAGTGGCTTCTTTTACTCAGCATAATGTTTTCAGGTTTCATCCCTGTTACACCATGTATCCGTACTTCTTTCCTTTATGTGGCCAAGTAATATTCCATTGAATGGATGTACTACATTTTCTTTATTCATTTATCAGTTGATGGACATTTGGCTTGCTTCCATTATGAACAACGCTGCTATGAACATTCAGCTACAAGTTTGTGGGTGGGCAAATGTTTTCATTTCTTTGGTGTATAAACCTACGAGTGGAATTGCTGGGTCATATGGTTACTCTATGTTTAGCATTTTGAGGAGCTCCAAAACTGGTTTCCAAACAGCTGCACCATTTTACAATCCTACCAGCAATGGGTGAGTGTTCCAATTTCTCCACATCCTTGCCCACATTTGCTACTATCTGCCATTTTAGCCATCCTAGTATGAAGTGGTATATCATTGTGGTTTTGATTTGCATTTCCCCACTGATGAATGATGTGCATTTTTTCACGTGCTTTTTGGCTATTTATATACCTTCTTTGGAGACATGGCTCTTCAGATCCTTGGCCTACTTTTTAATTGACTTGTCCTTTTATTGTTGAGTTGTACCAATTCTTTATATATTCTGGATACAAGTGGCTTCTCGTAGAGATGATCTGCAGATATCTGTGTGTTATCTTTTCACTTTTTGATAATGTCTTTTGAAGCACAAAATTTTTCAATTTTAATAGTCCACTTCATCTGTATTTTCTTTTGTTGTATCACATCTAAGAAACTACTGCCTAATCCAAGGACATGAGAATTTACACCTATGTCAGGAGGAGGTGGTGGACTCAGGCCTGGCCCGCCACCCCCTCCTCACCACCCACTCATCATGCCCCTGTTGGTTTTGTTCTTGTTACTGCTTTGGCACACAAGCAGGTTACTTTCTTGAAGCCGTGATTTCTTTTCTGTCCTTGTGTTAATAATGGCTCATTAACGCTGTTTTCCAATCTTTCTCTGAAAGGGAGTTTCTGCCTTGAAGAGAGACAAGTCAAGTTTCATCCCTTTCTAAATCTTGTTAACCAGGTTCTTAGAGCTTTGTTTCTATGTTCCACGTACATGTGTGTGTGTGCCTTTCATGTGTGTTTAGTGGTGGTTTGTGGTTTAACAGGAGGTGTGCTGGGGTGCTGTTCTCACTCAGTTCCTGGAGAGCACCAGCCCACACTCAGGTCTTGTCTCTTAGCACCCAAGATGGGAATCCTTCCCTGCAGGCTGCTTTCCTCACTCTCACCCGTGCTCATTATACATTTGTCACATTACCTATGTGTTCTGTCTGTTTACTTTCAGCTGAATGTCCTGGGTGACCAGATAGACTGGAAGCCCCTGGAGGACAGACACTGTCTTGTGCTTTTGTAACCTGCCCACACCCAGCACGGTGTTCTGCTCACAGTAAGTGTTGCACCTGGCAACAATGCACACACCCAGACGACCTACAAAAGTGGCGGGTCTTACTGAACCGCACACAGGGAAGAGAGACAGAGCTGAGGATTGGGAGGATGAAGATGCAGGAGCCAAGAAGGAGGACTCCTCTCTCTGCTGGCCCAGCTCTTGGCAGGGTTTCCTCTGATGTCCCAGAGGCAGGGTCTAATGGGCCCTCCCTCACCATGAGCTGTCACCTGTGTTTCTCTCACAGATGCTCACTGTCTATAGTGTGACTTCACTCTCATGACACAGCCCAGACCTGGATGGCCCTGGGGAGAGGCCCAAGGCTGGCTGGACAAAAGCGCGTCCTTTATTATGAAACTGACAGACACAGGCCCAACCCTTGGTCCTGGGGAGAGAAGGCACGGGTAGGATGGACCTAAACCATGGAGAAATGGGACACAAGCTCGGGCTGATGCTGAGAATTCCAAGAGTAGTGTTCTAAAATAACTGAGGGTAGTTACCCACCTGGACCAAGGGCAGGATGTGGAGGATGGACCTGGGACCCTATATGGTTATTATGACAGAGTTCCCAGACTTTCTAGGTTTATGGCACCCTCACTGCCTCGGTACCTTTCACAGTATCCCCAAGCAGAAAGAAATACCTAAAAATTCTGTTTATTAAGTAGTCAGGGCCAAACGATAAGTATGTATGTCCTAGCAACGTACTGGCCGTTTGAAAAAATAAACAAGGTCCTGCCACCTTGCAAGTCAAGATGTTGTGAAAGCAAAATAATATGTTTATCTCATTCTTCAAAAACCACACTTACTTACACCAATAGGATGGGTGTACCTGTGGGGTACTACACAACTTCTCAAACCCTGGAATGACACTAGACATGGCCAACATCATTGTTTGTTCCCCATATATTTTTGCTGTGGTACTTGCTATTCATCACAGCAACTGCTGAAAACCCAGATTCAGAAAAACATGACATCATGAGAATTAATGGGACTCAGTCTGACACTGCAAAATACCTTGAACTAGTACTTCGTGCTCTTTCCGCCAGATGTCACTGTGTTTCCTTCAGATGGTTAAAAATATACCTGCAGTTCCCCTAGGAGCCTTGGTGGCGCAGTGGTTAAGCGATTGTCAGTGCTGTCACTAGGGAGACGGTGGGGTGCAGACCGCACGGGGTGACACTGTCGGAATGACTCAAAAGTTTTTGTGCAATGATTCAGCAGAAATACACTTTTTATAACTGCCCCGAGCGTGGCGCCACTGGCCGCCGCCTTGGTACCCAGTCTCCACCCGCCGCGTTGGCAGGCTAGCAGCCCCCGCTCCTTGTTTCCTGGCAACCGCAACAGCTGGGAGGCACGGAGGACAAGCTCGCCACCC
>NW_004443938.1:21735769-21746489 GCF_000243295.1 Trichechus manatus latirostris
GTAACTAAAGTGTGTGTGTGTGTGTGTTAGCAAATCACAGACATCATTTAATTTCACCTATAAATATTTTAACTTGTATCACTACAAAATAAGGGCATTTTTTAACATACACAAATACCTTTATCACCCAGAGAAAAAGCAGTGGTTATTTCCAGTACCATTAAATGACTAGGCAGCGTTCATATTTCCTGGTTATCTCTCCTCCTTCCCCCTTTTTTTTTAACAGACAATTTGTTTAAATTGGAATCCACACACAGGCTCCACATCCATGTGGTTATTTTATGTATTAAGTCTCTTTTAATTTACATGTTCCCACTCCCTCTATTCTTCTTCTTGCAATTACCTTACTGAAGAAACCAGATTGTTTGTCCTATAGAATGTTCACATTTTGAATTTGGATGATTGCATCCCAGTACTTGGTGTTTCCATTGTTTTTCTAACGCCTCTATTTCTTTATACCAGTTGTTAAGTCAAGAGGTTTGATTAGATTCTGGTTCCATGTTTTGGGCAATTCTACTTCACAGTTGGTGTTGTAAATATCTTATTGCATTTCACCAGGAAGCACATAATACCCGGTTGTCTCTCTCTTTTTTTTTTTTTTTTTTTTGTTAAGATTGACATACTGGGAAAGATGTAAGGCCAGAGGTAGCCAGGCCTGGTGTCCTCAAGTGGGACTTGGTAAGTGTGAGAGCCCATGGGCCCAGGAGCTGAGCTCTACCTGCAGCCTTCCACAACAAAGCTCTGTGAATCAGCCCTCAGCTTCTCCCCTCTGGAGAAGTGTCATCTAGGCATCGTGACAGCTGCATTTAGACGACAGCACTCTGGTTTTCTGCTTGCAGACTCTATTTGATCTGCGCTCTGTGAAAACAGGACTGCACAGCTAGAGGAAAACCAGCCGCACCAATACCACAACATACAACTTAGGACTCAGTATATGTGAAGTTTAATTTTTTATGTATTGATTTTTGTTGCTAAATAAACTTAGCTAACCTACTCAACCACACTGAACTGCATCTTTCAGGCCCAATGGGGAGCTGAACATACACACTCACCTGGCCCTCACACTCCCCCTCAGGAGGACTATTTGCTAAAACAAGAACACAAAATCAGGCTACAAAACCGAAAAACCAAACTCGTTGCCGTGCAGCTGACAGAGCCTTCTATCAGAGCCAAAATGTTCATGATACACTAAAAACACACTCATCATACTAATCACAACTTCAATGAGAAAAGACAATCAACAGTTACCAACACCAAAATGAATTCTGTGCAGAAATTATGCCGAAAGTAGAGAGTTCTCATATACCCACCATCTCCACGCACACTGTTCATCCTATCATTAATATCAGCATTCATGTGCTATGTTTGTTACAACTGATGAACCAATATTGATCCATTATTATTAGCTAAAGTCCATAGTTTATATGAGAGTTCACTTTTTGTGTGGTACAGTCTAGTCTTAATGGGTTTTGATAAATGCAAAATGTCATGTGTCCACCATTACAGCTAACATACAGAATAGTTTCACCCTAAATATGCCCTGTCTTCCATCTATTCATCCCTCTTCCCCTCCTCCTGAGCCCCAGAAATGCTCATATTTTAACTGATTTTATTCTACTCTATGCTTATTTCCAGTTCTTAGGATGTGTTCTGCCCATGAATACAAATACTGTCACAAGGCAGTCACAGGGCTCCTTTGTAATATTTTGAAATAAATAAAGTCTCCTCACAGATGATATAGACACCCTAAAGTTATATGAGGTCTTGACCAGAGTAAGAGATGCTAAAGCAGGTTTCAAGCCTAGAATCCATTTTATGTGAGAATTTGTTTAAGGCTATAGTTAATACTAGAATCCATTTTGTGTGAGCATTTGTAAAAGTTATAGTTAATAATTAGGAAAAGTTCCAGGAAGAAATGAGAGTACAGGCTGAAACTCATCATTTCATTGTTTCTCCTACCTAGGGGAGATATGTTCCGTGAAGGGTACTTGATCCTAACCAACAAAGAGGCTGTGCTACAGAGAAGTTATGCTCCCACAAAGGAGCATATTGCAATTTCCTTGTGACTGACCTGAGAACCCACTGCAAGTATCTAAGCCAAGAACAGATGTTGCTGGGTTGTCCCCAAGGAAACCTCTCCATAGTAAGTAAATGGTATCTAGCTAACAAAGATACTTTAAACCCTTCAAACCATTCCTACGTGCTATGTTTCACGCCTTTGAAAATGATGTATTAATGACTAACCAATCAGAATTTTTTTAACTGCACTTCTTTCTGTAACAGTATATTAGAGACTCCCGGACTGTGATTCAGTGGATTCTGCTGGTCTCTTGTGCACAGTGCACTCTGGCCGGTCCCTCATTGGAATGACTGTCTTTGTCTCGGCTTAATAAAATGTTTTTCTTTAAATTGGAGTCTGGAGTCTTGTTCCCCTGTGACACTCAGAAAGAAAAGCTTCCATTATAAAAATACTCCAACAGTCATCATAAAAACACTTTTAAAACAACCATCATAAAAATACTTTTAAAACAGCCATTATATAAATACTTCAATAGTCAGTTACGAATTCTCTTAAATGAAAAATACAAATCCTAAGGAAAAAACACGGAAGTTATTTTAAAAAAAAAATCATATGGCAGTTTAGAACTAATAAAATACAAAGACCAAAATGAAAAATCTCACTAAGTGAGCTCAATAGTAGAGTGGAAATAATAGTGAATAGAATCAGTGAACTTGAGGACAGATCAGTAGAATTTACCAAATGTGAACAACCCCCACAAAAAAACTGATTCAAAGAGAAATACAAAGGGCTCAATAGGGGCCCCTAACAATCAGATCCTCAGCATAAGGCCAAGTGGTGCTGACACCCCATTCCCATCCCTGAGACCCAAGTTCCCCCCATGATTTTCACATTCTAAATATTATGCTCAACACTGTACTGGCCTAAATAAATGTGACAGTGATAGTTTCCCCTTTAACACTCCCCATTAGACCCATGCACCCACACATACACAGGCCTACTTGCTCTGTTTAGCAGAATTCAGAATTCTCGTTTTCACAAGAATTTACCATATACCAAGGGACTGACAGAAGAAAATCAATTCAGAGAATAGAAGAACCAGCCTGGCCTACAACAATTGCTCAAACCGGGAAAACCTTTGGTGGAGCCCTAGACAACTTGCTGTCTGAGCTCCAGAGGCTCTCCTGTTCCACTGGGGCACCCACATAAAGATGATATCTGTTGTCTTGGTCTTCTAGTACTGCTATAACAGAAATACCATAAGGGGATGTCTTTAACAAATAGAAGTTTATTCTCTCATAGTCGAGTAGGCTACAAGTCCAAATTCATGACATCAGCTCCAGCGGAAGACTTTCTCTCTCTGTTGGCTCTGGAGGAAGGTCCATCAATCTTCCCCTGGTCGAGGAGCTTCCCCACGCAGGAACCTCAGGTCCAAAGAAGGTGCTCTGCTCCCGATGCTGCTTTCTTTTGGTATGAGGTCCCCATGTCTCTCTGCTCACTTATCTCTTTATATCTCAAAAGAGATTGGCCTAAGACACCGTCTAATCTTGTAGATCTCATCAATATAACTGCCACTAATCCATCTCATTACATCATAGTGATAGGATTTACAACATGTAGGGAAATCCCATCAGATGACAATATGGTAGACAATCATATAATGCTGGGAATCATGACCTAGCCAAGTTGACAGATATTTTTGGGGGACACAACTCAATCCATGACACCTGCCTAGTGTCCTCACTTCCCTCCACCACATGGCCATCTCTCACACTCAGCCCTCAGTGGGTCCTCTATGCACCTCAAGGCTCTTCACAGTCAAGACCAAGGAGGAAAATTTCCCTTCAGGGTCTCCCCGGGTCCTATTTGCTCAGCAATAGATACCACTCTTTTCTAAGAATTTATGAGAAGGAAGTCTCTCCCTTCCAGTTAGTGCCTGTAGCCTTCCCACAGAGACCTGACAAGGTAGAGAGGGAACAGAATGTTGTAGTAAGAGCACAGGCCCTGAAGTCAGTCTCTCTGGGTTCAAATCCAGACTCTATTGACTTCTAGCCTCCGTGCCTCACTTGGTGTCCTTGGGTGGTGCCAATGGTTAGTGCACTTGGCTGCTAACCCCAAGGTTGGAGGTTAAAGTCCTCCCAGAGGTGCCTCAGAAGAAAGGCCTGGTGATCTACTTCCAAAAAATCAGCCACTGAAAACCCTACGGAGCACAGTTCTCCTTTAACACACATGAGATTGCCATCAGCTAGAGTCAACTCAATGGCAACTGGATTCATGGCCTAAACCACACATTAGTCCATGGTAGCCACTCAATCTTCATCTGGCCTATCACTTAGATGACTCCAGTCATCCCCACTGGGCAGCCCTGCTTCTATCCATGTCAGAATCACTAAGTGCAAAACAGGTGTTGTAGACAGAAGTAAGTGGTAAGTGAGGGGCAGAGTGTCCCTGGTTGTTGGGAAGACCCACTGTGTCAGTTATCAATTTATTGCTTCTCAGCTCTAAATTTACCCTTTAATATACACTCTACAATAATGAATGGCATTCCTTTAAGCAATTCTCCTTTACGGTGAACCCGATGTTAAGCACCCTCAGTACAGGGTGCTGGAGGGGCACTGCAGCAGGAAGGGATGTTCCTGCAGTTTCCCACTGCTGTAAGTCAACTGTGTGAGTGAGAGGACATTTAGGGAGCTCTGCCCCAGCCATGTACCCAAAACCTGTGGTCCCCCTGTAATCTTGCACCCTTGGCCAGGCCTGGTAACAACCTTTGTGTTGCTCGCTCTACATGGAAACCAGTTCCCCAAACGCCAGCTGTCCCCATCAGTGCCCCAATTGCCTTTTCAAACCTGTATGCCAGGCTCATCCACCACCACAAAGGTTCCCACTGCACTCACCGCCACCCATCACCATTCCCTCCCTCTGCACACCCACAGCACCTGATGTTGCTATCTTAGTTTCAGCCTTCTGCACTCCAGAAGGTTGTCTACTGCTTGTCCAGTTTTAGCAGATCAGGTCCAGACTAGGCACACCATCAAACTTCTCTGCTATCCAGCGGGCTGGACTACACCTTCTTGAACAGGTCTGAACCTTAGTCTTAGAAAGAGAACCCCCTTCCAAGTTTGCCCTTTCTTGGGTTCTCTCTCTCAATCCTACATTATAATATAGGGTTTCCTTATATTTTATATTTACTCTTATATAAGAAAGAAGCCCTGGTGGAGCAGTGGTTAAGCTCTTGGCTCTAACTGAAGGATTGTTGGTTTGTACTCACCTAGCAGCTCAGCGGGAGAAAAGACCTGGTGATCTGCTTCCATAAAGATAACAGCCTAAAGAAAATCGACAAACCATTGGCCAAACTGACAAAGGAAAAACAGCAGATGAAGCAAATAACCCACATAAGAAGTGAAACAGGAACATTACACCAGACCCAACTGAAATAAAGAGGATCTTAATAGAACACTAAAAAAATGTATTCCAACAAATTTGAGAACCTAGAGGAAGTGGACAAATTTCTAGAAACTCACTACCTATCTAAACTAACACAACCTCAAATAGAAATTCTGAATAGCCACATAAGAAGAGAGGAGATTGAAGAGGTAATTAAAAAAAAAACTCCCAACAAAAAAAGCCCTGGCCTGGAAGGTTTCACTTGAGAATTCTACCAAACATTCAGAGACGAGCTCATACCAGTACTACTCAAACTATTTCAGAGCATAGAAAAGGAAGAAATACTCCTAAACTCACTCTATGAAGTCAGCATAACCCTGACACCAAAGCCAGGCAAAGACACCACAAAAAAAGAAAATTACAGACCAGTATCTCTCACGAATACAAATGCAAAAATTCTCAACAAAATTCTAGCCAGTAGAATTCACTATCATATCAAAAAAATAATACACCATGGCCAAGTGGGGTTCATCATAGGTATGCAAGGATGGTTCAACATTAGAAAAACAATCAACAAAACCCACTATACAAACAGAACAAAAGAAAAGAATCACATGATCATCTCAACTGACACAGAAAACGCACTCAGTGAATCTAATACCATTCCTGATAAAAACTCTGAATAAAATAGAAATAGAAGGGAAATTCCTCGACATAATAAAGGGTATCTATACAAAACCAAGAGCCAGTATCATTCTCCATGGAGGCTGAAAGGACTCCCCATGAAAATGGGAACAACAAAAGGATGCCCTTTATGACCACCCTTATTTAACGCTGTGCTGAAAGTCCTAGCTAAAGCAATAAGGCAAGAAAAAGAAAAAAAGAGCATCCAAATTAGAAAGGAAGAAGTAAAATTATTCCTATTCATAGATGGTATGATCCTATAGATAGAGAACTCCAAAGATTCCACAAGAAAACCACTGGAGCTAATAGATCCAGAAAAGTAGCAGGGATACAAGATAAACATACAAAGATCAGTTGGATTCCTAGACACCAATAAAGAGAACCAAGAAAAGAAAATCAGGAAAACAATACCATTTATAATAGCCCCTAAAAAGATAAAATACTTAGGAATAAATCTAACCAGGAACGTAAAAGACCTATACAAAGAAAACTACAAAACACTATTGCAAGAAACCAAAAGAGACCTACAGAAATGGAAAAGTATACCACGCTCATGGCTAAGAAGACACAATGTTGTGAAAATGTCAATTGTACTCAAAGCAATCTACAGATATAACGCAATCACAATCAAAATACCAACCGCATTCTTGAACGAGATAGAAAAACTAATCATCAGCTTTATATGGAAAGGAAAGAGGCCCCAGATAAGCAAAGCCTTACTGAAGAAAAAGAACAAAGTGGGAGGCCTCACACTACCTGATGTCAGAACCTACTATACAGCCAGGGTAGTCAACATAGCCTGTTACTGGTACAACGATAGATACATAGACCAATGGAACAGAATTGAGAACACAGGTGTAAATTCAGCCACCTATGGTCAGTTAATCTTTGACAACAGACCAAAGTCCATTAAATGGGGAAAAGATAGTCTTTTTAACAAACAGTGCTGGCAAAACTGCAAGAAAATGAAACAGGATCCATACACCACACCATACACAAAAACTAAATCTAAGTGTATAAAAGACATAAACATAAAACCTAAAATGATAAAGATCATGGAAGAAAAAATAGGGACAATGCTAGGGGCCCTAATACAGTGCATAAATAGAATACAAACCATAACCAACAAATACAAAAATACCAGAAGAGAAATGAGATAACTGAATTTTCCTAAAAATTAAACACTTAATGCTCATCAAAAGTAAAAAGAGAACCTACACACTGGGAAAAATTTTGTGGCTACGACATATCTGACAAAGGTCTAATCTCTAAAATCTATAAGATATTCCAAGACCTCAATAACAAAAAGACAATCCAATCTGAAAATGGGCAAAAGACATGAACAGAATCTTCACCAAAGAAGACATTTCAGGCACTAACAGACACATGAAGAAATGCTTCCTATCATTAGCCATTAAAAAAAAAACCCATTGTTGTCAAGTCAATTCCAACCAAAACTACAATGAGATACCATCTCACCCCAATGTTACTGGCATGAATCAAAAAAACAAAATAACAAATGTTGGAGTCCTTAGGGGAAGACTGGAACTCTTATGCATTGCTGGTGGGAATGTAAAATGGCAAAGCACCATGCATGTGAAAGCTGGACAATGAATAAGGAAGACTGAAAAAGAACAGACACCTTCGAATTATGGTGTTGGAGAAAAATATTGAACATACCATGGACTGCCAGAAGAACTAACAAATCTGTCTTGGAAGAAGTAGAGCAGAATGCTCCTTAGAAGCGAGAATGGTGACACTCTGTCTCACATACTTTGGACATGTTATCAGAAGGGACCAGTCCCTGGAGAAAGGCATCATACTTGGAAAAGTAGAGGGTCAGCGAAAAAGAGGAAGACCCTCAATGAGATGGATTGACACAGTGGCTGCAACAAAGTGCTCAAACATAGCAATTACTGTGAGGATAGATGGTGTACGACCAGGCAGTATTTCATGCTGTTGCACATAAGGTCTTTATGAGTTAGATCTAACTCAATGGCACCTATCAATAACAACATTCTATATGACTGTATAGATTTTATCATTCTCCTCACTTCTTTCTGAGCCCTCACCATCAGTGCCTTTAATGTCCATATTCTACCAACAGTCTGTTTAAGACAATCTAGGCTTTTTCTGTCATGGGCCTCAATGTTCTTCTAGCCTCCACCCATTATCCAATTCCAAAAGGCCTCCACACTTCTAGGCATTTTTTACAGCAGCACCCTGCTTCCAGGTACCAAACTCTGCATTGGTTTCCTTTGGCTGCTTTCACAAAATATCTGGCAAAGGAGGGAGACTGCTAGTGCATCCGCATCTGCAGAGGACTGATTGTATGGGAATGTGTGTGGAGCAGGCTTGTGGGGCACTTGTTTCTGAGGGCAAGGGTGTTGTGGTGTGTGTATGCCTGAGAAATGTATGTGCAGAGTGGTGTGGGTGTATGAGTGTAAACTTTTATGTGGGAAGATTTCAGGAAGCCAGCCAGCCAGCAGCCAGCCCCTTCAGCGCCATTTGTTTGTTTGTTTTTTGGTTTGTATTTTTGTTTGTTTTTTGATATTGTTTTCTTGGCTTTTTTTTTTTTGTTGTTGTTGTTGTTGTTGCTTCTTTCTCTCTCCTTTCCTTCCTTTCCTTTCTTCCATCACCCCAGCCCTGTGTGCTGCCCCCAACTTCTTGCTGGGCTGTGCTGTACCGTTCGGCTGGTTACGGCCTCCCCAGGTCTGCACCACACACACAGGCCAGCTCTCTCAATGCCATATTTTTTGTTTTTCTTTATTTTTCCCCTTCTCCCTCCCACATAGGCCCTGTGTTGTCTCCCCCTTCCTGACTGGCCGTCCAGTCCACCCAGCGAGAAAGACATCAGCTTGCCGCCACCCCAATTCTACCCTGCTCCAATGGCCAGCGACCCACCATATTTTTTGTTGTTGTCATCATTGGTCTTTTGTTTGTTTTATTGTTGGTTTCTTCTCTTTCCTTTCCTTTCTCCAGCCCACCTAGCCCCATGCCCCACCCATGCCGCTTCTCGACAGGCTGAGCCATGTTGCTCTGCTAGAGAGCCACTAGAATACAGCCTGGGTTTGCGCCGCCCCAACCCACAAAATCCTACTGCAATGCCATTTTATTTACATTTTTCTTTTCCTTTCTTTCTTTATTTTACTTCATTTTTTTGCTTTTCTTAAATTTTTTTTGCCTGTTTCTCTCTTCTTTCTCTTCCTTCACCCACCCACTTAGCTCTGCATGTCAGATCCTCTTCCTTCCCTCCTGCCTATCTGCACTGTGTGCCAAGTGCCACGCCCCTAAGCAGCAATGATGTGGTTCACTGGACTCTGCCCTGCACTGCTCCCCAACCCTGCCTCACTGCCCCCAGTTCATGCCACAAACTACCCATCCCACCGTTCCACCCCCACTGGACCTACCCTGCTGCACCACAGCTGAGTGACCGGCCCTGCCCACCTGGACAAGGTGGTAAGAAGTATCATGCCCACAGGTAAGCAAGCTAGAAAACACACCCAGTTTGCCCACCCTGACATAACCAAATGAAGCAAAAAAATAGGATAAAACAATCAAAGGTACAATCAACAAACGAAGAAAATAATTCTTGAATGTACCAGAGACAGCAGACAATATCAAAACATAGGAAAAAAAAAAAAAGAGAGAGAGAAGATGGATCCATAAAGTGACCAAAATAACACACCAGATGACCTTCTGCTGGAAGAAAAGGCACTGGAACTACCTGATAGGAAATTCAGAACTTGAATATTCAGGGTTCTCCAACAGATGAAGGAAAATGCAGACAAAAATAAGGAAAAAATAGACAGAATCATCGAGAAGACAGACAAAACAACAGAAAAAATCATGAAAATAATACAGCAACAAAATATCAAAATAAATAAACAACTAGAAATCATACAAATACAGCAAATAGAAATTCAAAAGATAAACAACAAAATTTCAGAAATGGACAGTGCAACAGAAGGTTTTAGGAGCAAATTTGAAACAATGGAAGACAGGATTAACAAAATTGAAGACAAATCCTCAGATACCACTTTGGTTGAGCAAAAATCAAAGAAAAGAAAGAAGAAAAATGAAGAAACCCTGAGAACAATGTGGAATACAATCAAAAGCAAAAATCTGCATGTGATTAGAGTTTCAGAAGAGGGGGAGAAAATGCAAAACACAGAGAGGATCACTGAAGATTTGCTGACAGAAAACTTTCCTAAGATCATGAAAGACGAAAAGCCGACTATCCAAGAAACTCAATGAACCCCATATAGGATAGACCCTAAAAGAAAAACACCAAAGCATATCGTAATCACACTCACTAAAACCAAAGACAAAGAAAGAATCCTGAGAGCAGCTCAAGAAAAACAAAAAGTCATATACAAAGGGGAAACAATAAGATTAAACTCTGATTACTCAGCAGAAACTATGCAGGCAAGAAGGCAATGGGATAACATATATAAAATCTTGAAAGAAAAAACTGCCAACCAAGAATACACCCTGCAAAACTCTCACTCAAACATGATGGCAAAATTAAGACATTTCCAGATAAACAGAAAATAAGAGAATACGTAAAAACCAAACCAAACTTACAAGAATTATTAAAGAGAGTCCTTTCATTAGAGAACCAACAATATC
>NW_004443938.1:21748194-21749684 GCF_000243295.1 Trichechus manatus latirostris
TAGAAACACACTACCAACCCAAACTAACACAAAATGATGTTGAAAATCTGAACAGACCATAACAAGAGATTGAAAAGACAATAAAAAAAAAAAAACTCCCAATAAAAAAAGGCCGGGCCCAATAAAGACAATGTTCTACATTCTACCTTGGTGAGTAGCATTTGGGGTCTTAAAAGCCTGTAGGCAGCCATATAAGATACTCCACTGATCTCAACCCTTCGGGAGCAAGGGAGAATGAAGAGAACAGGATACAAGGAAAAGATTAGTCCAAAGGACTAATGGACCACATCTACCAAGGCCTCTACCAGACTGAGTCCAGTACAGCTAGGCGGTGCCCAGCTACCACCACTGACTGCTCTGACCAGGATCACAACAGAGGGTTCTGAACAGAGCTGGAGAAGGATGTAGAACAAAATTATCACACAGACAAAAAGACAAGATTTACAGGCCAGGCAGAGACTGGAGAAACCTCAAGAGTATGGACCCCAAACACTCTTTTAGATCAGTGGTGAAGTCACTCCCGAGGTTCACCATTCAGCCAGGAATTAGACATCCCCATAAAACAAAGCAGGACTAATGAGGCACAGCAGTCCAAGGACAAGGACTAGAAGGCAGGAGAGGACAGGAAAGCTAGTGATAGGGAACCCAAGGTTAAAAAGGACAGTGTTGACATGTCGTGGGGTTGTTAACCATTGTCATAGGGCAATATGTATACTAACTGTTTAATGAGAAACTATTTGTTCTGTAACCCTTTGTCTAAAGTACAAAAAAAAAAAAAAAAAGAAGAAGAATTATCTATGTGGGATCAAACTGACAACAACAACTCAAAAGAGAAGCCTAGGGGACAGTGAGTTGAAGATAACAGTGACGGAATAACCTGGAAAACAACAGTGAGAATAGCAGCACAACTGAAAGAATGTAATCGATGTCACTGAATTGTACATGTAGAAACTTTTGAAATGGTGTATCTTTGGCCATGTTACTTTCACCAAAAAGAAGGGTCCTCCCAGGTCAAGAAGGGAGAGTATTGACATGTCGTGGGGTTGTTAACCAATGTCATAAAACAATATGTGTACTGACTGTTTAATGACAAACTATTTTTTCTGTAATCCTTCATCTAAAGTACAATAAAAGAAAATTTAAAAAAAACAAAAAACAAAACCCTGGCCCAGATAGATTCACTGGAGAATTCTACCAAACATTCAGAGAAGCATACTACCAGTACTACACAAACTATGTCAGAACAAAGAAATGGAAGGGATACTTTTAAATTCATTCTATGAAGCCAGCAAAACCCTGATACCAAAACCAGGCAAAGACATTACAAAAAAAGAAAATTACAGACCAAGATCTCTCATGAATATAGATGCAAAAATTCTCACAATTCTAGCCAACAGAATTCAGCATCATATCAAAAAAATTATATGCCATGACCAAGTGGGATTCATACCAGGTAACAAGGATGGTTCAACATTAGAAAATCAATCAAC
>NW_004443938.1:21760082-21771950 GCF_000243295.1 Trichechus manatus latirostris
CTAATCTCTAAAATCTACAGGAAAATCCAACACCTCTATAACAAAAAGACAAATAATCCAATTAGAAAATGGACAAAGGATATGAACAGATACTTCAGCAACGAAGACATTCAAGCGGCTAACACACACAACACAATGCTCGAGATCACTAGCTGTTAGAGAAATGCAAATCAAAACCACAGTGAGATGCCATCTCACTCCCCCATTATGGGCACGAGTCAAAACAAACAGAAAATACCCACAACTATCACAGCCTCCACCACACTGAGTCCAGTACAACTGGATGGTGCCCGGCTACCACCACCAACTGCTCTGACAGGGATCACAGTAGAGGATCCCAGACAGAGCTGGAGAAAAATGTAGAACAAAATTCTAACTCACAAAAAAAGATCACACTTACAGGCCTGACGGAGACTGCAGAAACCCCAAAAGTATGGCCCCTGGACACCCTTTTACCTCAGTAATAAAGTCACTCCTGAGGTTCACCCTTCCGCCAAAGATCAAACAAGCCCGTAAAACAAAATGGGACTAAAATAGCACACCAGCCAAGGGACAAGGACTAGAAGGAAGGAGGGGACAGGAAAGCTGGTAATAGGGAACCCAAGGTCGAGAAGAGAGAGCGTTGATATGTCGTGGGGTTGGTAACCAACGTCACAAAACAATATGTGTACTGTTTAATGAGAAACTAGTTTGTTCTGTAAACCTTCATCTAAAGTACAATTTAAAACAAGTAAAGAAAGAAAAGAAAACAGCATACCAGGCGCCATTCCCATCGTTTTCCCCATTTAGACTAATGTGAAACTAAAGAGTAACGGCTGCCACCTGGCCACACCACCCGCTGCCCACACCTACTCAGCAGGACCCTCAGCCTCTGTCGGCCCACCTGCCCACTGGGTTGATGTTGTTTATGCCCACTGCCTCACTCTTCTCCTCAAGCCCAGTTTCCACAGCCCCCAACCCCAGTTCACTCACCCTCAGTGCAGTGTCCCAAACCTTTCATTACATAAGAACACAGAGAACAACAGTGATTTTTGTGAGGCTCAGCTCCCTGGGTGTTATGGATCGAATTACGGCCCCCAAAAAATGTTTTTATCAATTTGGCTGGGCCATGATTCCCAGTATTGTGTGGTTGTCCTCCATTTTGTGACTGTAATTTTATGTTAAAGACGATTGGGGTGGGATTGTATAACACCCTTACTAAGGTCACATCCCTGATCCAATGGAAAGGGAGTTTCCCCGGGGTGTGGCCTGTACCACCTTTTATCTTAAAAGTGATAAAAGGAAAGAGAAACAAGCAGGGAGTTGGGGATCTCATACCACCAAGAAAGCAGTGCCAGAAGCAGAGTGCATCCTTTAGACCAGGGGTTCCTGTGCAGAGAAGCTCCTAGTCCAGGGGAAGATTGATGAGAAGGATCTTCTTCCAGAGAGGCCAGAAAGAGAAAGACTTGCCCTGGAGTTGACGCCCTGAATTTGGACTTCTAGCCTACTAGACTGTGAGAAAATAAATTTATCTTTGTTAAAACCATCCACTTGTGGTAATTCTGTTAGAGCAGTACTAGATGACGAAGACACTGGGGGACCAAGGGCAGGGACTAGGGTGAGGCAAGTGAGGCACCTGCCTTGGGTGCAAAACCTAAGGGAGAGTAAAAACTCAGTAATCAAGATCAATATTTCAGTACAACATTTTAACAATGAAAATTGATGCAGAAGAAACAATGATGAACTAAATCACGTTTTAAATAAAGACAGGATCCAGCCCTACACTTGCATGACCTTGAAAGTGATGCCTCACTCACCTCACCCTAATCCCCACCCACCAATTCTGCCTTTTAATTTGCCCCAGGTCCCTCCTACAGCCCCTAATCTCCATGGCAGTTGTGTGTGTGTCAGCACATTGGGGCAGTGTAAGGGACCACACACAGTGCCCCGTGACAAGGACAACGGGCCCTGAGGCCCCTGCCCTTTGGAGGGCTTTGATGGCCATATGGAAACAAGCCCTGAAGAAAAAGCACAGGAGGAGGGAGAAGGCTGAGGGAAGATGAAAGAAAAGGCAGCAGGAGTGGGGGTGCTTTCTGCCAGTTGAAACATCCAGTCTAATTCAGTGTAAAATTTTGGTCTTCCCTCAGATTTGAGGAGAGCTCAGGCCCGACCACCGTTGGAGCGAGGGTGAAAGGACCTTGACCCTTTTGTACATTTTTCAAGGCCTCCCCAGCAGCTCCTCCTTAGATGGGAGCACAGAGAGCTCATTTTCTTCCACTTTGGGACTTTAGCCGAAAACCCCAACACCAGGAAAAGTGTCACAGAAAGGTGAAAAGTGTTACCTTTTTGTGACATTGATTAAACTTGAAGAAAATACTGGCCTCACTGAGGAGCCAAGGGGATCCTGGGATCCTTGCAGGCCCACCCTGTCCAGGCTCTCCCCTCTTCCATTATTCCAGCAGGATCAAGGGGCAGACTCAGCTCCTTCCAATTTCCCAGGGCCAGAAGGTAGAACCAGATCAAACGTGGCCCCACCCCAGGCAGACTTGGCGCCAGGTCTCTAGGCCCAGAGGTGCGTATGTGTTCTTAAATTGAGATTCTCTTACCTCAGTAGCCAGGACACCACCCAGGGAGCATGTTAGAAATGCCCATTCCTGGGACCCAAAGGCCCCTAGAACCAAATACACTGGGAAAATCCGCACCTCCACCACTGCCAAGAGAAAGAGAGCCCTGAAGGTAGTTCATGACGTCTTTGACGTCTGTTTGACCAACTTGAAGAAAGACCAGCACTGCAGATGCCTCAGCCAACTTCAAGAGGTCCCCAGAGTCTGCCGCTTTGCCCTTTCAGACTCACAGTTGATGAAATGCGCATTTCAAATACCTAGCATAGTGCTTGGCAAGAAAAAGATGTATATTTTCTATAACAAATAGGAAGACTGACAGAATTTAAAACAATTGTTTTGGGAAACTGATTTATTTCTTTGAAATGATAACATCTTTATGCAGTTCCAGAATAAATACAATGCAATGAAAAAAAGAGTAAGAATTTACTCTGGAATTTCATTTTAACACTATCATTTACTAATCTCTAAGGATGAGTATAAAATTTGGATTCAGAATAAAACAGAATTAGCCAGTGACTGCAGATTTCATTATATCCTATAACTTTTGTGTTATTCACTGTTACGTATCATTTAAAGTTCATATTTACTTGGAATATTCAGGTTTATTTCATACAGATGCCTAACTATTTTTTATCTTCAATCTAGTAGTTGGTTTGTTTATGACATGTATTTGGTTGTTCTATGGCTAAGTGTAAACAAAGTTTTTGCTTTAAAAAGTGGATCACTTGTTTCAGATGTTGTCAGCATCCTTGCTTTCTAATATGAAAGCTGTTCCAGGTTCATCTCGTGCATTTCCTAGATGTGGAATCAGACATTTCTCCCTGGGGCCCTGGTTCCTTTTGGTGGGAAATGGTATTTAAAGGCCACAAACTGGGCACTAGAGATGGGGGGCAAACAGTTTATGGGCTGCAGTGTGCACTGGGGAACACAGGTGATTGAGTCAGGGCAGATTCCAGGGGCACGAAGCCTCCTGGAACTCTCAGCCTGACACCCACACCAGCAGACCAGCTCAATTTGGGTACCCCTTGCTCTGACCTCTAAAGGCAGAAGGCTCTACACTGACACTGCTCCCAGCCCTGGGTTGCCTAGGGCAATTGGTTGGGACCCTCTGGGACCAGAAGAATCTGATCTACCACCACACCCCTCTTCTCTCCACTGCCACTTTTAGGGCTGGAGACTTCTCCATGGTAAAGCCAAAACGTTCTGCGCCACTGCCACAGAGCCAGGATCAACCCTCTGGTTGGACAAACCGCCCACGCAAGCCCTCTGCGGTTTCCCAGTGCAGGCTGAGAAGAAAGCCCTGGCTGAGAACAGAGATGGCACCTCAGGAGCAACAACAGGGGCCCTAGGGGCCTCTGCAGCTTCCAGGGGCACTCTTACTGTACCATTGTTTTCAAATAGAATGCCAGCAGCTCTGCCCCAGGGCTGAGCCAGGAAGGCCCAGGGATCCAGGGAATCCTGCCTTCCTTCTAACCCTCACTGTCCTCGCCCAGTCTTAAGGCTGGCCTTCTGCCTGCCTTCCTACTCACCAAGACTCTCTCCAACAGGAAGAACGCCTCTTGCTGAGTTGCACAAGCTCCAAAAAAAAAAAAAAACTTTCCGCGGAGTGCATTCCAACCCATAGTGACCCTACAGGACACAGTAAAACTATGTTCTAGCGTTTCCAAGGCACTACATTTTTATGGAAGCGGACTGCCACATCTCTCTTCCGCTCAGCGCGCCGACTTTCGTTTTGCTGCCCGGCGCTTACCCACTGCGCCACCAAGGCTCCTTTCCCCAGCCACCCCCAGCAGCCTCATTTCAGATCCCACCTGTTGCACTGACTCAGCTGAAGAGCTACCTGTCTTGATATGGGTGTGGCTGAGCTGCTATTGGAGTTCCGTACCTGCCGCTCCGCGGTGCTCAAACTAATGAAGGGGGGGCGGTGCTAAGATGGGGTGGGGAAGGGTATAGGCCTGTACTGTGTGTGCTGCGCTCCGAATCCTACACTGCGCGCTCAGCACTGGAGCCAGCGCCCCTTTCCCCGTGAGTCCTCATTTTAGGTGTAGGGGGCTTCTTCTTGTCCTGCCCCACAGCCTTCCGCTGCTCCGGCCCCTCTCTCCATCCCTCCCTCGAGTCTCTCTTTTCCACTCACTCCGAGGTTTTCTCAGCCCTCTCGGCGTCCGTCCTCCGCATTCGGCCGCCAGGCGGTCCGCGGCTGCAGGTTTACCCGCCTGTCCGAAGGCGCTGTGAGAAGTGGCGGCGGGCGGCGGGGCGGAGAAAGGAGGCGGCGGCAGCGTAATGTAAACACCTCAAGCAGCGCCCAGGAGTGGTTGTCCCTCCGGCTCCGGTCTCACGAACGCTGCTCCGAGCCCCACATCCGACTTCTGCTGCTGCTGGAAGCTGCCCCGGACGCACTTGGCCGTGAGTGTCTAAGCGGTCGGGCCCTGGGCTTTCTCGCCGTCCCCGCGCGTCCTTGGAGCCTCGCTGTCCGTGGCTCCTGGTTTTCACGCCCGAGCGGGGGGCTCCGGGGACAGAAGCAGTGAGGGCTGAGAAAACCTCGGGGTGAGCGGTAAAGAGGGACCGGAAGGAGGACAGAGAGAGGGGCGGGACTGGAGAGAGAGGAAGGAGATGGGGCAGGAGAATAAAGAAGCTCCCCACCACGAAGTGGAGAAACTGAAGACCAGGGGGGAGAGGGGCGTTGCCCAGTGTGGGCGCGCAGCGGTGGTGTTACTAGGGTTGTGTCACCCAGGGCAGTCATTATGGTGCTCCGCCCCCATCCCCACCCCCAGTGGTTTAAAGTTAGCGCCTTCGGGGGAAGAACTGCACAGGTGGTGTCTGCAGCGGCGGCCTGGGACGCAGAGCACGGGTGACCCGCGCTAAGGCCCCGGCCAGCCGGATCCGCGGTGTTTGATCTTTCAGGCGCCGCCACTCAAGCGCCGCCCGGGAGCAACGCGGGCTGTGGGCACTCTGAGAGTCTGGGTGACCCTCCCACCCGCATATCCCGCGCTGGGCGCCAAGAAGGACCTGTACGGGAGAGGGAGGGGGAGGCGGAGGCGGACAGACCAACGGACTGACAGAGGGACGGACATGAGGACGTGACCGAGCGGGGCAAGCAGGAGGTTGTCGCGGAAACCCTGTACAAGCCCTTAACTTCCGGAGCGCTTGCTGCAAGTTTGCTGCCCAGTCAAATGTTCTTCAGTCATTATGGTGGGCTTAAGTTCCTGCGCACTTGCTGCCAAGTAGAATGTTTTCTTTTTAGACAGTCATTATGGTGTCAGCCCTTCTGACAGTGTCACGCGGTGCAGTCCACACCCTCTGCACCCGCTTGATGATGCCACTACACCCAAACGATAGGAACGGAACTCCAATTGCAGCTCAGCCACACCCCTATTAAAACAGGTGGCTGCTCAGCAGAGTCAGTCCAACAGGTGGGGTCAGAAATGAGTTGCTGCCAGGCTAGGGAAAGGAGCCCTGGTGGCGAAATTGTTAAGCTCTCGACTGCTCACCCAAAAGCTGGCAGTTCGAACCCACCAGCCACTTTCGAGTGAGAAAGATATGGCAGTCAGCTCCAGTAAATGGCCTTGAAAACCCTATGGGGCAGTTCTACAGTGTCCTATATGGTCACTAGGAGTTGGAATCGACTCAACAGCAACAGGTTTGGTTTTGGTTTTTTATATAAAAATGGAGAGTCGTAGAAGAGTGTGTGTGGTGAAATTAAGGAATGAGATAGCTGTGAGAGTGTCAAAGGGAGAAAAGCTGTTTGGAGTCACAGGAGGAAACCTCCAGAGGTGACAGTGATGGGGAACATCAAGGTGGTCTAAAGCTTTGCTCTTACACCACTTTTCACAATTCAGAACGCAGGGTCCCCAGACTTTCCCCAGTGATAAATCACTTGGCTTCCTCAAGGTCTTGAATCCATCAGAGTAGAGTCTATTATAAAACCCATCACTGAGGATGAGACAGATAGATACTGTACTGCTGTTTTCAGCCCGTTAAGAGAGCCAATCTTAAGTCATTCAAGAGAAGGAAGAAGTAGTTTGAAAGGAATAGGGGTAGAGTGGTAGAGACTGGAGAAGATATGGGAGGATGGAAAGGAAAATGGGAAGAATGTGGACACTAAAGAAGCGGGGAGAGGAAGCGGAGAGGGAGGTGCTACGAGGTGGGGAGAGGAAAGGCCATGGGATGCTCCAAGAAGCAGCCTGATCATTGAGGGTTTTCTTTTGTTTTGTTTTGAGGGAAGCAGGCAAAAGAATGTTCAAAATGGAATACATTTGTTACCAAACATTCCCTGTATTTACAAATTAGCAATGATAAACATGCAAAACAATCTCCCTGATTAGAATTGTTTTCAACGTTTCCATTGGTTCTAATAGGTAAATTGTGAAGGTCATTCAATTTGTAATTCTACTTTTATAGCTCTTCTAAGTCATTTGTGCAATGCACAGGACAATGGTAAAGAAGACCATTTTAATAAATTGTCTACTGAAATGTAGAAGATTCTGAACAAAAGAAACCTGACAGACTATGAAACCATGTGCTTAATTGAGTGTAGAGGGTGGCAAATCCTCTCCTACTTGAAGTTCTCACCCATAGCGTGCTCTAGCACTTCCTGGCCCTTAGTAACAAGATCCACCCAGAGTTGGGAACTAGAGCACTCTTCAGACTTCAGGCCTCTCATTTGCCGGCTCTGGAGAGAGGACAGAGAGGGCAAACTGTGCCGGTTCCCCCAGAGGGACATGGAGCCATGTGGAAGGAGTGATTACCTTCTCCCAAGGCCGCCACACAATCTTCAAGCTTGCCTTCCGCTTGACACTGAGGATAGACAGCCACTGCCTGCTTCATGTCAATGGTGGACACATCACCCTCCACATCCCAGTTTCACAGGGTCACCAAATGCCACCATTTGAGGGACATTTTGTCATTTCCTGACCTGGAGACTAAGCTTGTGAAATGAGAGGAATCCAGCTCATCGTGGTCTTCCTGGTGAAGGGTAGAGACTTTGGGTAGTGCTGAGGTCTCTGCATAGTGAGGTCAGAACGTGCGAGACAGTCTTTTCTTCTTGCAGGAGCACCCAACCTCCACTTCACGTTTTCTTTCCGACCCAGCTCCTCATCAGGAATGCCACTGGCACAACTCATCAGATCTCTTTTCCTCTTGCTGCTGCTGCTGGAAGAAGACTGCGGGATGTTGTGTGGTGAGTGTCCTGGGACAGCTCGACCTGGACAACCTGGGCAAAGTGGGGGCGGGGCAGGGACAGTGACAGGGCTTCACTCAGGTCCCACTACTCCTCCCCATTTTCTACACTCCACTCTGTCCGCTCCTCGTCACTATCACAGTCCCTGGATTCTCCATCCAGGTTGCAGACGTCCAGGACTAGGGTATGAGAAGGAGCAGGATGGGAGCGATAAGAAGTAAGACTGGGGCCAGGACGGAGAGGGGGAGTGGGCTGTATCTGTTTGTGTCAAGTGTGAGCTATCCCTGTTTCCTTAGGGAGGGGAGTGTGGCTTAACAGGGAGATACCCAGGATGTTACTCACCCAGGCTAGCTCCATAATGTTCTTTTTCATCCCTGCACTTGGTGAATCCTTCCCTCCAAGTTGCTCACCTCACCATCCTCCAGACTTTCCAGAATCCCTAGCTGTGGCTTGGGAATCCCTCCCCCACCCCCCATCCATCTACCCCATATGGGCTTTTCTTCCTCCTCACCGACTAATTCAATTATAGCACATGATCACAGGCACCCTCCCATGCACAAGGGACAGTGTTACATATGGTATCTTTCCCTCTACTGCCAAGTCCCACCTCCTAGTCCAGGAAGCCTTCCCTGAATACCCTGTGCCCATGATGGATTTCATGTATGCCCTATGATACTGTCTTTTTTTCCTTCTGTTGAAAATTCTTTCCATGCAGCCAGCATGTAAGGCCCTGGAGGACAACACTGTCTTGTATTTTTAGTGCCTCCGAACTTGGCAAATATCCCTAAAAATATCTGTCAGGTGAATTCTCCTGGTAACAGTATGCATGTCTGAAAGGTACAAAGGAGCATCAGAGTATTTTACTGAACCCCAGATAGTTAAAGAGGAGAATGGGTTGAAGATTTGAGAGGGTCTGGAATGCAGACTCCCCCTGTGATGGGCCATCCCTTCTGAGGGATCCTCCTGGGATCACAGAGAGTTGGGGTCTAAGGAGACATCTTCCTACCTCAACCTTCACCTGAATTTTTTGCTCAGAGATTATCACTCTCTTTGTTATGGCTTCACGGTGATGACTTGGACCAGACCTGCACAGCCCTGGTGTGAAGTTCAGGGTTCTGTAGAAGGAAAACCTTTTCTTCACTATGAGAGTGACAGCAACAAGGCAAAACCCTTGGGTCCTGTGGGTGAGAAGGTAAACACCACAAAAACATGGGAAGAACAGACTGAAACTCTGAAAGACTTGAGGCAAGAGCTCAGGAATCTCCTGCCAGACATTGCGCTGGAGAAGTACACAACCATGGGTAAGTTTGGAGGAGCCCACATCCTGGAGACAGTCAGCAGGAGAAGGAAACATGAACGGAAGACATGGGAGGGTAGGGCCATTGGATGTATCTGTATCAAGGAACTGAACATAGATCCAACCCCAGAGGGCCATGGGCAAGATCTAGAAGACAGTGTTTGGGTCCCTAATGCGTGGAAGAAAACAGGACTGATGGGGAGCGTGAGCTCTGGCAAGAGTGTAGGGTGACCTCTTTGTGGATTGGGAGCAGGCCTCTCACCTTGCAGGTCAAGCTAGTTTGTCAGCGACAAGCAGAACAGTACACTGGTGCATCCTGGCAGTTCAGCATCCATGGGCAGCTGCTCCTCCTGATTGACACAGTGAAGACCAACTGTACAGCGGGTCATCCTGGAGCCATGAGCATCAAGGAGAAGTGGCAGAAGGACAGGCGATTAGCAGAATATTTCAGGAAGATATCACAGGCAAATTGCAATGACTGGCTTCGTGAATTCTTGGTGATCTAGGAGAATATGCTGGAGCTGACAGGTAACTCAGGAGGGTGAGCAAGATATGTCGGCTCTCTTGAAATGTGTGTGTCCGTATGTATGAGAGAGAAAGAGTGATAGGGTGATTCACTGACATCCTTTCTTAGAGAATTTTCCTTTTCAGGAGTCACTGTCTGCCATAGAGATTTTCCAACCGTTCTCCCTTAAACTTCTCTTTTCTGACATCTCTTCCTTACTACACAACTCCCTACCCCAATAGCCGATGGGCCACCCACACTTTCTGCTGCCAGATCTTTCGTTCATGTTCATCCTTTGCCTGGAATTTTCTTTCCTGCTTGGCCAAAATAGACGGTCATCCAAATCCAGTCTAACTACCACCTTCTCTGAAGCCTTTCCCCCTCTCCCAGGATGGAATTAGCCACCTCTTCTTGTGGGCTCTGAAAGTCTGACTGCAGAAAATTACCACATTCTCTTATGATTGATTGTATATTTTTCGGCCTCTATCAGCATATTTAAAGGTCCGTAGGTGACACAAAAGGAGGCCTGGTTACACAATGGTTAAAATGCATGGCTGCTAACTGAAAGGTCTGCTGTTCAAACCCACCAGCCACTCCATGGGAGAAAGATGCGGCTGTCTGCTTCCTTAAAGATTACAGCCTTGGAAACCCTGTGAGGCAGTTCTACTCTGTCCTCTAGGGTCAACTATTAGTCGGAATCATCTCAGTGGCAACAGGTTTGATTTGGTTTTGAGGTTGCACAAATGGTTTGTACTTAATTGCTAACCTAAAGGTTGGTGGTTTGAACCCACCCAACAGTACGACAGAAGAAGGGCTGGCTGTCTGCTTCCGTTAGAATTACAGGAAAAAAAAATAAAAGAAACCCCTATGGAACACTTCTACTCTGTAACACATGGGGTCACCATGAGTTAGAATTGGCTCAATGGCACCCAGTAACAGAACAACATCAGTATATTTATAAGCTCACTTGGGGACATTTCCTTTGTAACCTGGGACCTGTAGAGTGGCTGCCAACTAACAGAAGCTCAGACAGGTGAGGATGTGAGTGGTTGTATAATTACCCTTAGGCAGCAGCAGCTAAGGAAGGAGTTGCCTCCTCAGGTTTGGAATCGGGACAAGAACTTGAACTGTTTTTTTTCCATTGCAGTACCGCCATCCACAGTCCCAACCACGTTTCAACTGTCCTACATTTCCATCATCTCACTTGTCATCTCCTCAGTCCTGATCTTCATCCTAGGTGGGGTCATCATGTATTGGATCAGGAGAAAGACATCAGGTACTCTAGGCAAAGCAGTGTGGGATGGGACTGATCGGCCTCTGGATTAGGCTTGTGTCTTAGTCAAGGATTCTCTAAAGAAACAGAACTAGTGAGATACGTGTGTATATAGAGAGAGAGATTTACTTCAAGGGATTGACATATGCAGTTGTGGGGGACTGGCAAGTCCAAAATCTGTAGGTCGAGCGACAGGCTGGAGACTTCTGCAGGCTTGTGTCCCAAGATGTGTAAGTCAGGTGACAGAAACAGTGCAGAGTAGAGCAAGAGAGAGCTATATTATTCATAAAAATATAGAGCTATATATATATTTCATATAGCTATAATAGAACATGATACATAATATAATATATAGCCAAATTGAAGCCCTGGTAGCACAGTGGTTAAGAGCTACGGCTGCTAACCAAAAAGTCAGCAGTTCAAATCCAACAGCTGCTCCTTAGAAACCCTGTGGGGCAGTTCTACTCTGTCCTATAAGGTCACTATGAGTCAGAATCGACTTGACAGCAATGGGTTTGGTTTTGAAATTGTTTTATAGCTATAGGATATAATAATATAGAGGGAGCTATATTATTTCCAAAATATATATATTTATAGTCTATAGGCAAACCATACCCTAAGGAAACTCCCCTTTCAACTGATTGACTACATTACATTCGATTCCATTATGGAAAATAACTATGTTACATTAAGTTAGATTACATAACGGAACAGCAACTAGTCTACTGTTCGGCCAAACCACTAGGAACCATAGCCCAGCCAAGCTGACATATCACAACCTGGTATGAGAATGGGGAGAAGTGAGACTGCTAAGTCTTCTTCTGACCCTCTACCAGATCTTCTCACCGTAGAAACAGGACGAGGTGAATCACTCCTACTGGTAGTTGGGAGTAAGAGGCTTAGCTCCAAGTCAGGTTGAGCCCTCTCTGACCCTGGCCAGTAAGAAAGGAGCACAGCCTGTGCCAGGCTTTGGGGCCTGTCTCTGCTTTGGGGCTGGGCCCTGAGGTATAAGCA
>NW_004443938.1:21772050-21773851 GCF_000243295.1 Trichechus manatus latirostris
GGGCAGAAGAAACATGGGGTGGGGGACAATACACGGTCTTGGGTTGATGCAGCAGCTTGGTGATGTGACCATGGGAAAGAGTATCCCATACCCAAGGCTGAGACATCCCTGGGTTTAATCCCTTGGAGGAAAACGGTTAAGAAGCTATGTGGGCTCTAACCAAGCAGGCTGGGGTCAGGGCTGCACAAACAGGAGATTGGACTGGTGAGCAGGAAAGGAAGGCCAAGGGCCAGCTCTAGACCCAGGACTAGGAGAGTGAAGATTAGAAGGTGGGACTCCATGGACACTGGGGTTTCTAGCTCACCCCTGGGAAGACATCCTGGCAACCAGCGTCATGCGAGACCCACCTTCAGGGGTCTAAGCCTACCGAAGGGCAACCGTTGCCCAAACTAAAAGACCCACACCGCTGGTGTCGGCTCCCCCAGTGTCTCCTTAGATGGGCTTCTCATCAAAGGGAAGATCAGGCCCTGAGAACGGCAAGAGGATTGTGGTCACACAGACCCCCCCAAAAGCTCTTTGACAGGGCCTGGGACTAACTATTGATGTAGTGGAGGGAGAACGATTTGTAAACTAGAGGTCAGTGGGAGAAGAGGGGGTAATAAAAGGGATGAATCTCTCCCTGAGGGAGAAGTGAGGTCTGAGATCTGGAGAGACAGGGAGGGGGCAAATCCTAAGGTGATCTGACCCAGGGTTTTCCAGCTTCCTGTTCCTTCCTGAAGGTGGAGAATCCTACCAGGATGTACCAAGAAGTACCAGGCAGCACGGTTTTGCTCACTGGTGCTCCTTAAGAGCCAACAGCCCTGGCTTCCACCCTTGTGTCCTCTCTGAATCAAAAGACGATGCAACCCCCATTCAAATGTCAGATGATGGCAATAAACAGCAATTGCTTTACTAAAAATTTTAATTCGTGATCTTTTTAAGTTACATCCTCTCTTAGCCTCAGTTTCCAGACCAGTGCCTGAAGGAGAGAAACAGGAACATCCTCACTAAGAGCTTATGAAAATGAAGTGAGATCACAAAGTGCCTGATACTGCAAGATACTCAATAAATAGTAGTCCCCCTTATGAGATTGGTCAGGGCGAGTAAGGTGCAGGGACTTGATCCCTTTCCTGATGATCCTCAGAAACCCTCAGAAGGTTGTCGTTGTTGTTATTGTTAGGTGCTGTCGAGTCAGTTCCGACTCATAGCAACCATATGTACAACAGAAAGAAACATTGCCTGGTCCTGGGCCATCCTCATAATCGTTGCTATGTTTAAGCCCATTGTTGCAACCACTGTGTCAGTCATCTCGTTGCAGGTCTTCCTCTTTTTCACTACCCTCTGCTTTACCAAGCATGATGTCGTTTCCCAGGGACTGATCCCTCCTGATAATACGTACAAAGTATGTGAGACAAAGTCTTGCCATCCTTGCTTTTAAGGAGCATTCTGGCTATACTTCCAAGACAGATTTGTTCCTTCTTCTGGCAGTCGATAGTATATTCAGTATTCTTCGCCAACACCATAATACAAAGCATCATTTCTTTTTCAGTCTTTCTTATTCACTGTCCAGCTTTCACATGCATATGGGGCAGTTAAAAACACCATGGCTTGGGTCAGGCACACCTTAGTCCTTAAAGTGATATCTTTGCTTTTTAACACCTTGAAGAGATCTTTTACAGCAGACTTGCCCAATGCAGTGTGTAGTTTGATTTCTTTGATTGTGGATCCCAGTGAAATGAAATCCTTGACAACTTCAATCTTTTCTCCCTTTATCATGATGTTGCTTATTGGTCCAGTTGTGAGGATTTTTGTTTTCTTTATG
>NW_004443938.1:21773951-21783924 GCF_000243295.1 Trichechus manatus latirostris
TCATGAGCACAATTAAGTGTTCTGGAATTGCATTCTTCGTAATTATGCATAATTTGTTATCATCTACACAGTCAAATGCCTTTGCATAGTCAATAAAACACAGGTAAACATCTTTTTGATATTCTCTGCCTTCAGCCATGATCCATCTGACAACAGCAATGATAGCCCTTGTTCCAAGTCCTCTTCTGAATCTGGCTTGAATTTCTAACAGTTTCTTGTCAATGTACTGCTGTAACCAGTTGTGAA
This sequence comes from Trichechus manatus latirostris, assembly GCF_000243295.1. NCBI lineage: Eukaryota > Metazoa > Chordata > Mammalia > Sirenia > Trichechidae > Trichechus > Trichechus manatus. Next base: position 21,774,198 of record NW_004443938.1, read on the forward strand.
TGCTCTTCAGCAAAATTTTACTTGTGTGTGATATTAATGAAACTGTTCGATAATTTCCACATTCTGTTGGATCACCTTTCTTTGGAATGGGTATAAATATGGATCTCTTCCAGTCAGTTGGCCAGGGAGATGTCTTCCAAATTTCTTAGCATACACGAGTGAGCACTTCCAGTACTGCGTCTGTTGGTTGAAATATCTCAATTGGTATTCTGTCAATACCTGGAGCCTTGTTTTTCGCTAATGCCTTCAGTGCAGCTTGGACCGCTTCCTTCAGTACCATCGATTCTTGATCATATGCTACCTCCTTAAATGGTTGAACGTTGACCAATTCTTTTTGGTACAGTGACTCTGTGTATTTCTTCCATCTTCTTTGGATGCTTCCTGTGGCATTTAATATTTTCCCCATATTCAATATTGCAACCTGAGGCTTGTTTTTTTTTTTCTTCAATTCTTTCAGCTTGAGAAATGCCAAGCGTGTTCTTTCTGTTTTCTATCTCCAGGTCTTTGTACTTGTCATTATAATACTTTATTTTGTCTTCTCGAGCCACCCTTTGAAATCTTCTGTTCAGCTCTTTCACTTCATCAGTTCTTCCTTTCGCTTTAGCTACTCTACGTTCAAGAGCAAGTTTCAGAGTCTCTTGTGACATTCATTTTTGTCTTTAATTTCTTTTTTGTCTTTTTAATGACCTCTTGCTTTCTTTGTGTATGATGTCCTTAATGTCATTCCATAACTCATCTGGTCTTCAGTCATTAGTGTTCAGTGTGTCACATCTATTCTTGACATGGTCTCTAAATTCAGGAGGAGTATACTCAAGGTCGTACTTTGGCTCTCACGGACTTGTTCTAATTTTCTTCAACTTCAACTTCAACTTGCATAGGAGCAGTTGATGGTCAGTTCCACAGTCGGCCCCTAGCCTTGTTCTGACTGATGATATTGACCTTTTCCATCATCTGTTTCCACAGATGTAGTCGATTTGATTCTTGTGTGTTCCATCTTGCAAAGTCTACATGTATAATCACCATTTATGTTGTGGAAAATAGGTATTTGCAGTGATGAAGTCATTGATCTCAAAAAATTCTATTATGTGATCTCCAGCGTCGTTTCTGTCACCAAGGCCATATTTTCCAGCTACCCATCCTGCTTCTTTCTTTCCAACTTTCCCATTCCAATCCCGAGTAATTATCAATGCATCTTAATTGTATGTTTGATCAATTTCAGACTGCAGAAGTTGATAGAAATCATCAGTTTCTTCATCTTTGGCATTAGTGGTTAGTGCATAAATTTGAATAGTAGACATATTAACTGATCTTCCTTGTAGGCATATGGATATTATCCTATCACTAACAGCATTGTACTTAGGATAGATCTTGAAGTGTTCTTTTTGACGATCAGTGTGACACAAATCCCCTTTGTCATTCCCAGCATAGTAGACCATATGATTATCTGATTCAAAATGGCCAATACCAGTCCATTTCAGCTCACTAATGCCTAGCATATCAATCTTTATGCATTCCATTTCATTTTTGATGACTTCCAATTTTCCTAGATTCATACTTCATACATTCCACATTCTGATTATTAATGGATGTTTGCAGCTGTTTCTTCTGATTTTGAGTTGTGCCACATCAGCAAATGAAGGTCCCAAAAGCTCGACTCCATCCACGTCATTAAGGTGGACTCTACTTTCAGAAGGCAGCTCTTCCCAGTTGTATTTTGAGAGCCTTCCAGCCTAAGGGGCTCATCTTCCAGCACTATACCAGACAGTGTTCTGCTACTATTTAAAAGGTTTTCATCAGCCAATTTTTTCAGGAGTAGACTGTCAAGTCCTTCTTCCTAGTCTGTCTTAGTCAAGAAGCTCAGCTGAAACCTGTCTATCAAGGGTGACTGTTGTAGTTGTCTAGTGCTGCTATAACAGAAATACCACATGTGGGTGGCTTTATCAAACAGAAATTTATCCTCTCACACTCTAGGACGCTAGAAGTCTGAATTCAGGGTGCCAGCTCCAGGGAAAGACTTTCACTTTCTGGCGGCTCTGGAAGAAGGTCCATGTCATCAATCTTCCTCTGTAGAGGAGCTTCTCAGCCCTGGGACCCCCAGGCCAAAGGACTCGCTATTCTCCTGGCTCTTGTTTCTTGATAGTATGAGGTCCCCCATGTCTCTCTGCTTGCTTCTCTCTTTTATATCTCAAAAGAGACTGATTTAAGACACAGTCAAATCTTGTAGATTGAGTCCTGCCTCATTAACATAACTGCCACTAATCCCACTTCATTAACATCATAGAGGTAGGATTTACAACACATAGGAAAATCACATCAGATGACAAAATTCTGTATAATCACACAATACTGGGAATCATGGCCTAGCCAAATTGACGCACATTTTTGGGAGACACATTTCAATCTATAATAGTGACCCTGCTGGTATTTGAAATACCAGTGGCAAAGCTTCCAGTATCACAGCAACGTGTAAGCCACCACAGTAAGACAAACTGACAGACATCTGGTGCCCTAGAAGGTACTCTTCTCCATTAATATTCAATCTAAGTTCCATTTAGCTAATCTATGTTCCAGGGCAAGTTTCAGAGTCTCTTCTGACATCCATTTTGGTCTTCCTTTCTTTCCTGTCTTTTTAATGACCTTTTGCTTTCTTCATATACGATGGCGTTGATGTCATCCCACAACTAGTGTGGTCTTTGGTAATGAGTGTTCAATACATCAGATCTGTTCTTGAGATGGTTTCCAAATTCAGGTTGGATATACTTTGGCTCTCGTGGACATATTTTAATTTTCTTCAGCTTCAACTTGAACTTGCATATGAGCAATTGGTGATCTGTTCTGTAGTCGGCCCCGGCTTTGTTCTTACTGATGATGTTGAGCTTCTCCATCATCTCTTTCCATGGATGTAGTTGATTTGATTCCTGTGTATCCCATCCAGCAAAGTCCACATGAATAGTCACCGATTATGTTGTTGAAAAAAGGTATTTGCAATGAATAAGTCATGGGTCTATCAAAATGCTATCATTTGATCTCCCGTGTCCTTTCTATCACTGAGGCAATATTTTCCAACTACTTATCCTTTTTCTTTGTTTCCAACTCTTACATTCCAGTCACCAGTAATTATCAATGCATCTTGATTGCATGTTTGATGAATTTCAGACTGCAGAAGTTGGTAAAAATCTTCAATTTCTTCATCTTCGGCGTTAGTGGTTGGTATGTAAATTTGACTAATAGTAATATTGACTGGTCTCCCTTGTAGGCATATGCATATTATCCTATCACTGAAAGCATTGTATTTCAGGATAGATCTTCAAATGTTTTTTGACGATGAATGTGACACCATTCCTCTTCAATTTGTCACTCCTAGCATAGTAGAACATATGATTGTCCCATTCAAAGTGGCCAATACCAGTCCATTTCAGCTCACTAATGCCTAGGATAATGATCTTCAAGCATTCCATTTCATTTTTGACAACTTCCAATTTTCCTAGATTCATACTTCGTACATTCCTCATTCTGATTATTAATGGATGTTTGCAGCTGTTTCTTCTTATTTTGAGTCATGCCACATTAGCAAATGAAGGTCCCAGAAGCTTTACTCCATACACATCATTAAGATCGACTCTGCTTTGAGGATGCAGCTCTTCCCCAGGCATACTTTGAGAGCCTTCCAATCTGAGGGGCTCATATTCTGGCACTATACCAGACAATGTTCTGCTGCTATCCTTAAGGGTTTCACTGGCCAATTTTTTCGGAAGTAGATTGCCAGGTCCTTCTTCCCACTCCGTATTAGTCTGAAAGCTTTGCTGGAACCTGTCCACTATGGATTTTACTGTTGTTAGGTGCCATTGAGTTGGTTCCCACTCATAGCTACCCTGTGTGCAACAGAAGGAAACACCACCTGGTCCTGAACCATCTTCACAATCATTGCTATGCTTGAGCCCATCGTAACAGCCACTGTGTCAATCCATCTTGTTGAGCATCTTCCAGTATAGACGACCCTGCTGGTATTTGAAATAATGGTGGCATAGCTTCCAGTATCACGGCAACATCCAAACCGCCACATTACCACAAACTGACATACGAGTGGTGGTTTTCAGCCATATGGACCACTCAAGTCAAAGGTTTGTTTTAAAATATGCCCTTTATAAAGAAGTATCACTACAAGTTTCTCAGTTAAGCTTCTCAAAAACAAAATCAAAATATGGAAGTAGGACCTGCTGTGTTTCTTAGATCCCCTCCCAGGACACTGTGAGGTTAAGACACCTCTCCCAGGCCATTAAGACACTTGCCCCATACCCCAAAGGATGTGATCCCAGGTCTTCAGACTTCAGTCCTGTGTGTATCCCATGACACTCCATCCACTATATTCACATGGAGTATGTGCTCAGTTCATGTTTGTGCTCATTGTTAATGAACTTGATTGTATTATTGCCTCAATTCCCTATTCTTTTCCAAAACCTGAGGGACTTGCTCAAAGTCATTAATGTTGACAATTTTACTCATTGTCTTTGCCTTGTTCTTTTGTGGAGAAATGGTGTCTTCTCTTCTCTCCCTGCTTCCACTTCATCTGTGCTGTTTGGGTTCCTCGCCTGCAGAGTGAGTATTTGCCTTGGTTCAGGGGCCGAAGGAGGTCCTCTTTGTATGGTTTTGAACCTGTTAAATAGATTAGTCAAGTTTTCCCTTCTTTTCTTTGGTGTGAGTTCCTCTTGGATTTAGTTGTGTATGTCAGTCTTCGTGTGCTCACTTTGGGAGTGTAGTTTTTCCAGGGTAATATTCTCTGGGAATCTCTATTCATGTGTTTCATCAATTTCCTATATGAATCCTCCCCCCACAGGCTGTTCTCCTCACCTCAGATCCCTCATGTTTAAAGGGCTCTATCCTTTCCCTCCACCTTGGATTCAGCCCAAGAAGACACTCTCCAGGAACTGGACCAGTGCACCCCTGTGACCCCTCTGCTGTTACAAAGGCCCAGAATCTGCTACATGAAGCCCATCGTGGGTTTCCCTGTCATTGTGACTTCTCTTGATATATAATGTCTGCTTCCATTCTGCTGCACTGGAGTGTGAACTCCTGGAGGACAGACACTGCCTTGTAGGTTCACAAATCTCCCATCACTGGCACCGTAAGAGTCCAGGAGTGCATTAGAGTTCACCATGTGGCATCTCTCACAGAATCTCAAAGAAAGTCAAAGGGAAAACAGGGCTAAGGAAGAATTCTACAGTTGGTGGTATAGGGGGAGTGGCATAAAGGGACCTTTTTTTCCTCTCCCAGCCAAGCCCTGAGAAGGATTCTCTTGGTTTCATAGAGGTTAGGTAGAGGGTGTCTAGTGGATCCTCTTTGCCCCACCCCAACCCTCACCTGAGATTTTCGCTCAGAGACATTCACTCTCTTTTCTACAACTACACCGTCATTTCTAAGTCCTTACCTGGATAGCAATGGTGTGAGGCTCAAGGCCATGTGGATGAAAGTTTGTTTCTTCACTATGACTGTCGTAGGAACAGGTCCTAACCTTGAGTCTCCTGGAGATGATTGTACATGCCACAAAGTTGGGTTGAACAACCCAGACTCTGAGAGTCATGGTGAAAGGACTGAAACAGCATTAAACTGGAGAATTACACAACCAGGTGTAAGTTTAAGAAGACCCAGTGCATGGAGATGGTTAACTGGGTGAAGGCAAGAGAAGAACACATATTAAAGAGGTGGTATGTTATTGTGCTTGTGTTACAAAAATGTAGAAATTGGTCCCATCCAAGAGGTCCTACAATAAGAGTAAGCCTTAGAAGACAGAGTAGGGCAGGAAAGAAGAGTAGACCAGAGGAAGTGAATGACAGGTGGGGGCAATGAATTGGACAAGGCTAGTGGCTGATCTCTCTCTACAAGGGGCAGCTCCTTTCACCCTGCAGACCAAGATGTTTTCTCAGCAAGAAGCAGGCGAGTACATCAGAGCATCCTTGTAGTATGGCTTTGATGGACACGTCTTCCTCACCTGGACCCAGAGAACATGAAGTGGACAGAGGTTCATGCTAGCTCTAGATCAATGAAAGAGAAGTGGAAGAAGAACAAGGATGTGGCCGACTTCTTGAAGAGTATCTCAAAAGGAGACGACAGTAGATAGATGACTTGTGAAATTTCTGGAGCATGAGTAAATGCTGGAGCCAAGAGGTTACTGAGAAGAGGGGAAGGATGTGGTAGCTCTATTCAGAAGAGATCTACCTACCCCCTTTTCTCTCTCTCTCTCTCTTTCTGTGTGTGTGTGTGTGTGTGTGTGTTTGAGAAAGAGATCTATTCCTCGATAAGCTCTTCTTGGGAGAATAATGGACATAGGAATTTATCCCATCCTCCCTTTCCCTTCTTACCTCCTGGGGTCTGTTCATCCCTGCAGGCACCTGGGCTCCCTTCACAGTGGATTTCTTGCTGGCTTCGAACATGTGGGCATCATTAGGTTTCTAGACCTTTTCTTCTTATTGTTTCATCTTTCTAGAATCATTTCACTTGGTGTATTTCTGGAAACCCTTCACAACCACCTCATATGTCAGCTCCTGAGAATCCTTCAGTACCATCTTTATTCATCACTTCCTCTTCAGCTTCAGCCAGAGTGCTTTGTTATATTGTCAGCTTTGACTCCACCACTAGCTGTATGAGCTCATGAGGTCAGGCCCATCTCATATCCATCTTCAACCCTAGGACCAGTCATAGCACCTGCCACATAGTAGAGGGTTAGAAAATGTGAGCATTGTTGGATTACCTGTGTTGGGAGGACCTGAGGAAGGGTCTCCTCATGTTTGGGTACTGGAAGGGGCCTCCACTCTTCTGTTTCCATTTCAGCACTACCATGGCCCCAACCACAGTCAGCTATATCGTCACAGCCTGCACGCTGAGCCCTTGAATCCCCCTCCCGATCCTCACCTGCTCAACCCAACTAGACATCTAAGGCAGAGTCCTTTAGAGAGACAGGTACTGTGGGCAGAACTGAGAAGGCAACACAGGGTACATAGCCTGATGTCAGGACGGGGGAGAGGTCCTACCCCTGTCCCAGCGACTGAACCATCTCATCCTACATATGAGACATAATGAATTGGCCTCTCATTTTTTCATAGAAGAACCCTGAGTTTGCTCAGCCCTGAGTTTTGGTGAATCTTCACTGTGAAAGAACAGTGGGAAAGGAGAGAGACTCAGACCAAGGCTTAGGGCCTGTTGCTGCTAAAGGGGGTAAGCAAAGACAGGTGTGATGCAGACCAAGGTCTCTATTTGGGAGGAGCCCATGTTATGGGGGTGTGGAAACACAAGAACACGGGCATGAGAAATAGTTGAATTGGGGTGGCAGCAGCATGGAGGCTCTAGATGATATCTTCCAGGGGAAGGGATAAAGCAGAGACAGAAACCTTCACAATCAGAGCTGTGTATGCTGCCTCCAGAGTGAGGAGAGGCTGAGGGAGGAGGGGAAAGAAGGATGTTTACCTGGAACCCCACCTAGGCTGGAGGACCCAGGAAATAGGCCCCTATCCTAGGAAAGGGCTTCCCCTTGTCCTGCAGGCCCTGTCATGGAAGGAAAGACCAGGACCTGACTAAGGGAACAGATGGACTCACCCCTTGCTCTAGTCCTGAGCCCCCACCATCTGTAGCAGGGCCTGGGCTCACTCTGTAGATGCAGAAAAGGAGGCAGGAGGCTGGTGGAGGCTGCAGGATACAGGATGAGGGGGGACAGAAGGAAAGTATATGGCCTTAGTGAAGGCAGCTCTGAGATGGGGAGTGTTGGGGGAGGGGGAGCCAATGAGGACTGACCCAGTATTTCCTCAGCCACTTGCACAAACGTGTTTCTTTCTGAAGGCTGAAGATGGTACCATGAAGCTCCAAAGACTGTGGTCTAGTCCAACCGCTCTCCTTACTGTCCTGACATCTCTTCCATCACCTGCTCTTCATCTGTCAACCGCCAGGAGGTCAACCTTTCTAGCAGATCCAGAGCCCCCAGCAGGTCCTGCTGATCCTGCAGATGCAATATCCTTGGGTGATGATTGGCTTCTGCTCCTTTCCTGATTGTATTTGCCGTTTTCTCTTGGTGCTACTGATGGAACTCCTGCACTGGAGCTTCTAATGGCTGCAACAGAAAATCTCAACACAGAGAACATTTTCCATCTTCTCCCTTGTGGAAATTCAAGTACTTCTCTGAATCATGACCGTGTCCTTGTGAATGATATCACCAGTTACACGTTGTGTGCAACCTCAGAAAGGAAATACTTCAAAAAACATGTGATTATCTGTTGCGATGTTGTTGGTCATAGGAAAAAATTAGCAGGAACCTGTAAGAAGAATATTCAAAAGAAGACTCTATTTTCAAATGTTGGCAGAAGATTCCTGTCTCTCCTTCCTTGGCAGATGAGATAATCTGAGCCACAGTCAAAAATGAAACAACCAAAATGCTGGGTGAAAATTTTTAAATCTTTCAGCTACATTAGTAAGGACTTCTGTTTGACACTCAATACATAGGCCACTTAAATCCAGTCTCTCCACACATCTTTACAATCGACAGAGATCAGCAATGAGGTCGAATAAAACATCCATAATCTGCACCTTCAGGACAAGGAGACTGAAAATACCTAAATCCATCAGACCATTTTGCTGTAAAGAACATTGTTGGGACCATCAGTGAAGCTTGAATGGGGCCTGAGGAGTCGGTGGGGTATCCATGTGAAATGTGCTGTGATGGTGGGTTGTGGTTCCACAGGAATGTGTCCTGGTCGTAGGAAATACACACGAAGTACAGGGCAGTGATGAGCCTCGGCTGACAGCTCCTCTCGGGCTTCAGGAGCTCTCTGTGCTGCACTTAGAGCTTCTCTCTAAGTTTGTGCTGGTTTCAATATTTTTTTTAAGTTATTAAAACTGGGAATGAAAGGAAACTTTAATTTCCAGAATGTGATATAAAAAGGAAAATATCTCAATACACACAATAGAGAAGCTAAAAAGCATTTAAACCTCCCAGGCTCCCCAGGCCATGCTCCTGCCCCCACAGTCAGGTGTGCCCCTTGGTTTCCTTCTCACTTCTGTCCCCCAGCCTTTCTCACTCCTCCCTCCTCTTCCTCATCAGCAGAGGCAGCCCCAGGCCCTTCTAGAGACCAAGCAGCTCAGGCCTCCAGTAGGAGCTGGGGAAATTCACTTTTGTTTTCAGATCCTGACCCTCCCTTCCACGCAGGAGCTGGTAGCTCTGACTCTGTCTCAGAGGGATAACTAGGCAGCACCTCTGAGGTTAGTTTTGCCCGCCACACTCTGTGTGCTTACGTGGGTATGGGTGTGAGTGGGCTCGCTCACAAGTGGCACAGAGAAAGGCTGTTTTTCCTGGTGGATTTTCTGCCTGTGAAATAGTGACTGACATAGGGATGTCCCACATGTCCTCCCTGTCCCCTCTCACCTCCTGACATCACTACATCTCCAGTACCCTATGGTCAGAATTGCCTTGTCTGCCGGCTTGTCCAAGCCATCCAGCCTCCCTATTTTCTGTTCTTGCACATTCATCTACCTGGATTCCCTTTCCCATTGGCCAAGAGATAGTTGTCCATCAAAGCGGGGCAAAAATAACCTCCTGTCCAGTATTTTGCACACTCTGCAGCCTAAATAAATCAGCCACTTCTAAAACCGGAGTCTATAGTAAGAGGATCTCACTTTGTGCACGTTGGTTATATAATTCTCTGTCTCTCCACTTACTTCATGTGGTCTTTGAAAATAGACTGTATCT
>NW_004443938.1:21809380-21815177 GCF_000243295.1 Trichechus manatus latirostris
CACGATTTAGTAAGCACAGAAATTTTTTCTTCCATTTAGATCTATGATTTTTCTAATATATATTTTTACTTTTAACAACCACTGAAACCAATACCAAAATAACTTGAATTTAAAACTAAATTTCAAAATAAAAATAAATGAAGAGTTAAAAAAATAAAGCAATTTCAATCACATTTTTCTTATTTTCAAGCATAACTATTAAATGTATTTCACTGACAGCAAACGTATTTTGTACAATTAATTAATATGTTCTAAATTATTTATTTCATCTTTATCTTCTTTTAATTTCTGCTTAGTGCATTTTACTGTGTGCATAACATACATAACTTATATATAATATACATGTGTGTAATTTACAGATAAATAAAAATAATTTACGTGTTTTTAAAAAAGGCGATGCAAACCCTATTCCAACATCAGACGGCGCCCACAAAAAGCAGCTTTTTTAGAAAACATTTTAATTTGTGATCTTTTTAAGTTACATCCTCTCTTAGCCTCAGTTTCCTCACCAGTGACTTAAGGAGAGAAACAGGCCAGTCCTCACTAAGAGCTTATGAACATGAAGTGAGATCACATTATAAAGTGCCTGACACCGCAAGATGCTCAATAAATAGTGGTCCCCCTTATGGGACTGGTCACGAGGAGTAAGCAGCAGGGGCTGGATCCCTTTCCTGATGATCTTCATAAGTCCTCAGGAGGTACTCTCCTCCATTATTTTCAATCTAAGTACAATTAGTTCTGCTATAACGTGACATAGACATTCCCAAAAATCCTAGTGCAATACCAAATAGTACAATAAAAACCACCTGGACTGGGAAAATGAGGTTAGCGGCACAACACTCAAAAACTCGTCAGTGACAAAAAAAAAGAGATAAGAATCAAAATACAACAGTGGCACAGTTTTATACCTGTGAAATGGATAAGAAAGGCAGACATACTGCAATAAATATGACACTTCACCTAAAAAAAGACCTGAAGTTGCTTGTGGAAGGGTTCGCCTGCCATCCCATCACCAGTGTGAGAGAGGAAGGGAACAAAAGGGAGAGGGAAAAGAGTGAGAAAAAGAGAAAAAGAACAGAGCGGGGAAAATATATAATAAGCTAAGAGGAAATGGAAAAACTACCAAGAGGGCAGAGCACAGGGCTAGGGCAGTTGGGGGAGTTGCAGGTAATGGGTCATTGTGCAGTGGTGGAAGGAGGGTTATCTGAGGTCAGATGGAAAGTCCTAACACCAGAGGTGGAAAGATGTGGCTCACAACACACGGTGAGCTCAGCTAGCTAGGAGGTGGCTGAGGTGTATGCATGTGTGTGGGAGTGAGAGAAAGAGAGAGAGAGAAACCGTTTTGTAGGTTCCTATACAGCTTGGTTCAGCTGGGTGCAGTTTTCTGCATTCACCTACCATCTCTTGCAGACTAAATCTCTCATAAGGCAGCCTGAAATTCACAATATGCTCAAATTGTTCCCTAATATAGCATTCGCGTTGGAACAAATTAGTATTTTTAAAACAGGAGGTATAGAACTGACTGCATAAATCATGTGCATGCAAAGCAAATAGTTTCTTTTCTAATAAACACTTTAACACTGCATGCAATAAAAACTTAGAATGAATTATTTTTTTCATGTCACTGGTTTTTACTTTGGAGCCCCCAGGTGGTGCAAATGGTTAACAAGCTCAGCTGCTAACTGAAAGTTTGGAGATTCAAGTCCACCCAAAGATACCTTGGAAGAAAAGCCTGGCGATTTACTTCCAAAAAGCAACCACTGAAAACTCTGTGGAGCACAGATCTACTCTGACACGCAGGGGGTCACCATCAGTCAGAGTTGACTTGAAGGCAACTGGTTAGGTTTTACTTTTAAAAAAACACACCAAACACTTTTCTAAAGTAAATGAGACATGGAATTTTTGTTTTCTTTTTATCAACTCCTCCTCCATTCTCAGTTAGGATTTGGTTGTAAATTCTTATCATCCTGAAAATTTTGTCAGATTAAAAAAAAATTACAGACTTCTGTTTGTGACTATGTCTTCAGACTAGCCCTCTGTCATGGATTGAATTGTGTCCCCCAGAAATATCTGTCAACTTGGCTGGGTCATGATTCCCAGTATTGGATAATTGTGTACCATTTTGTAATCTGATGTGATTTCCTTATGTGTTGTAAACTCAATCACTATGATCTAATAAAATGGATTAGCGGCAGTTATACTGATGAGGTATACAAGATTGGATAGTGTCTTAAACTGATTTCTTTTGAGATATAAAAGAGAGAAGTGAGCAGAGACACATGGGAACCTCATACCACCAAGAAAACAGTGCCAGGAACAGAGAGCGTCCTTTGGACCTGAGGTTCCTGTGCAGAGATTCTCCCAGACCAAGGGAAGACTGATGTATCACAGGTATCTTCCTCCAGAGCCAACAGAGAAAGAAAGCCTTCTCCTGGAGCTGACACCCTGAATTTGGACTTGTAACCTACTAGACTGTGAGAGAATAAATTTCTCTTTGTTAAAGCCGTCCACCTGTGGTATTTCTGTTATAGCAGCACTAGATGACTAAGACACCTTCCTATCATAAACCACCATAAAATGGGACAGAATAGTAACTATTTTCAGGCAGTGGACAACAGGCAATGCAAGACTGTAATCCCTGAGAGAATATAAACTCCCAGTGTGGGCCCTATGGTTGTCTAGGCTCTCTGCCTGGGGACAATTCCTCATGGTACAGTGAGCTGGAGTCCAAGCAGAGCCTAGTGGCCCTGCTAAGCAAAGAAGCTTCCTGCTAAGTTGGACACAGCTAAAGTGGCTGGAATCTGCAGGCAGGTCACTGAACAGGATGTTGATGTGTTAAGGGGGGAGGACAGAAGTCTGTAGAGGGGTTTCCCTTGAGCCCTTGGCCAAGTGGTTCATGTACAGGATGAGACCACCTGAAGCTCCCAAGAGGAGCTGCCACGGGGTTGCGAATGAAAGAGAGATATAGAAGGGAAGTGCTTAGGGACAGAGAGGAGCCAGAGAGGAGAGATCTTATTATTATTTTATGAACACTCTGGGTATACTAAGACCACATCTGAGGAATAAGGATCACATCCTAGAACAAGCTACTCTGGACCAATCCAAACAAAGTTTAAAATCAGTCTCTGTCAAGAACAGCAGGAGAGGCATGTTTGAGTCCTGCCAATTTAGAAGGGCTTAGGAACCGAACTTGGAATTTTCCACAGATCTACCTAACAGAGCATAAAACCAAGCCTTCTAGAGTTCAAGCTGGTCAATTAGTAATTGAAATGTCTACTCTGACAAAAATCAACGCACTTCAGAGGAAGATAACAGAATCTAGAGTCTCTACAATGTATCATGGTTTTTAAAAGTGGCTGAAAATTCTTTGATACCTTTCCCATCAAGAGTGGAGCCCTGATGGCACAGTGGTTAAGCGTTTGGCTGCTATCCAAAAGGCTGGCAGTTCAAATCCACCAGCTGCTCCTTGGAAACCTTAGGGGGCAGTTCTACTCTGTCCTATAGGGTCACTATGAGTCAGAATCAACTCGACAGGCAATGGGTTTCGGTGTTGCCCCAGCAAGAGGTGGAGTCTCTGTCTTCTCCCCTTGACACTGGATGGGCTTGTGATTTCTTCAACCAACAGAGTACAGTAAAAGTGACACTGTGACTTCCGAGATTGGGTCATAAAAGGCAATGAAGGTTCCACCTTGTTAGCTGAAAGACTCATGCTTAGAGCCCTGAGTTACCATGTAAAACACCTGACCACTTTGAGGTCAATGCTGTGAGGAAGCCAAGCCACAAGGAAATGTCACATATATTGCTAGAAAAGTCAGCAGGCCTAGCCATCAAATCATCCCAACCTAGACGTCCGACATGCTAGTAAAGGAGTCTCCATGTAATTCCAAGCCCCTGGCCTTGAGTCACCCCCCATCTTCTTCTAGTCTTTCCAGCTGTGGAAAAGAAATCAGAGCCCTTTTTTTAATTAATTATAAGACTCATGGATATACAGTTTTTATAAAGTACAAAAAAAAAAAAAAAAGAACATTCCCCTTTACTACCCCATCTCACACCCCAGAAATAAGCGCTGTTAATGGTAAACACAGTAAATCATTTCCATTTACCTCAAAAAGGCCCGACTGTAAAGCCACAGAGGTGGGGAAATCTTGGGCTGTACTGGAAGGTTTGGAAATGTATGTTTGCCCCTGAGAAATGCTGTCCCTCCCGTACCCCTTTGCTCCCTTCCCCATGGAACATGTAAGCTAGGTCCCATTCATTACTGACTTCTCTTCTACTTTCCCAGTGAGGGACTTTGTCCACCTCAAAATCTTTGTGAAGGCCATAGGAAGTCATGCATATAAAAGTATTCATCAAATTTTGAAATAATATACAATTGTTTAGTTAGTATATCAGATTACTATGCATGTTGATTTTTAATAATTATTACAATAACTAACCTTTAGAAGATTTGTTGATACCTTTAGTGGCTGTTTTCATTACAAGTGAAAGTTTCTTATAGAAAGCCTGCCCAGCTCTCCGAGGCCTACAGCAAAAAAAGAAACCTTATATTGCTTCAAGAGCATCTTAAAAGCAGCTACAGCTATGTGGGTCTAAATATCTCACAGGTGGAAGAACCTCCAGCCCACAGTGGTACAATCCAGACATAGTCTTTAGGAATAAGAGGCCATTTCTTTAAGCCTCAAAGTTACTAAAATACACACCCTCAACAAGTTTACAACTTCTTCCTTCCACGGAACGGGAAGAAACATTGGACTGATTTTTTTCTTTCACTTTTTTTTCTCTTTTTTTTTCTATTTTTACCTTCTAATCCCACCTACTACTCTTTGTTTTGGACCTGCAAGTAGTGAACTCCTAAATGCCAGCTCTGGAAATAAAAAAACACCATAGCAGAAGCTGCTCTTTTCCTACCCAATTATGTATTCTTCCCCTCTTTGTTGGTAGGCTCCACTAGCTTGGGTATTTTCAAATACATTGTCTCAGTTAAAACTCACAACTCCCCTAGCTTTTACATGATCAAATAATCTGAACGCCTGTTCAATACAGACTGTAGAGAGATACCTGGCAGGTCCCCATTATTAGCTGGGTTCAGATTTCAAGCTATGTTTGTGGAAATCTGATTTTCATATTTTTAAATAAACAAAACATCCTTCAGCATTGCTCCCCTCCAGTAGTGCTGCTCAAGTACATCCTGAGAACACAATGTGGAAACAATGAAAGATGTTGGAGGTAGAGGGCTGGTGACAGCGTCTTGCAGTTTCCCAGTTGAGCATCTCCCCGCCCATCAGGAAAAGTCCCTGAGGTCACACGAGCCCTCAAACTACCTGGGTCCCTGTGAGCTGTCGCACCGAGCAGGTCTGGCTGGTTAATAAAGCCAGGTTGGCCCAGACATAAATCCTGCCCTGAGCTGGCATGGTAGCGGGCTGGGCAGGGCCGCAGGGCACGGCCGTTCTCGAGGCTCAGCATTTGGCAGCCCCAGGAGCTGTTCCTCTCCTTTGGGCCGCCGGGGCTTTCCTCCCGCCTCGAAGGAGCCCGCCCCGCGCGGCGCAACCTAACACAGTGATGCAGGAAGCAGGGCGGTGCGGAGGGCGGGCACAGAGGGCGGGCTGGGCAGGCCTCGCTGCGCCCCGCCCCTCGGTCACTGTTCACTCTCCTGGTGCTGATCGACGCCGAGGTCGCCGCGCCGCCGCCGCGCCCCAGGTCAGGGCGGAGAGCGCGGGGACACCCTGAACGACGAGGAGGCGGCTATGCCTTCTGCTGCTGCGGTTCCCGCCGGCGCCCGCGCGCCCACGGCCTCAGG
>NW_004443938.1:21815478-21820311 GCF_000243295.1 Trichechus manatus latirostris
CCCTCTCCGGCGTGGAGCAGCTGCTGCAAGAGTTCCGCCGGCAGCTGCGGCAGGAGCCGGCGCAGGAGGAGCTGGAGCTGGAGCTGCGCGCCGGCGGCGGCCCCCGCGAGGGCTGCCCGGGCTCAGGCGGCAGCGGCTACAGCGCCATGCCCGACGCCATCATCCGCACCAAGGACTCGCTCGCGGCCGGCGCCCGCTTCTTGAGAGCGCCCGCGGCCGTGCGAGACTGGCGCCAGTGCGTGGCGGCCTGCTGCGCTGAGCCGCGCTGCTCGCTGGCGGTGGTGGAGCTGCCCCGGCGGCCCGCGCCCCCGGCCGCCGCGCTCGGCTGCTACCTCTTCAACTGCACCGCGCACGGCCGCAGCGTCTGCAAGTTCGCGCCGCACCGCGGCTACAGCAGCTACAGCCTCAGCCGCGCAGCAAAGGCGGAGCCAGGAGCCCTGGCAGCCAGCGCCCCGGCCGCCGCCGCCTCGCCTCCGCTCGGTAAGCGCGCGGCTGCATGGCCGACGGGGTCTGTTGTCCTTGCACCTGTTGGGTGTCTGGAGACCTGCCTAGGTAGGACCGCTGGGCCCTCCTCAGCCATGTTAGGTACGAAACACACTCATTGCAAGTTGTTCCAGAACAGTGTCTGGTTTCCCAGTCTTCGGGGTGGTTTCTGAAAAACCCCAGTAGACTGGCAGAAGCAGGCACAGTGGACTGCTTCCGGAATTTTTCAAGGCTTGGGGAGGGAGATTGCTCTAAGAAGATTCACGGACATTCGAATTAAAGAAAGTGAAAAGCTCAGAGCAAAAAAAGAAGAAGATAAGTGTTTTAGTCTCAGGGGTTTTTATAAGGCATGCTTTGTGTCAAATAATTGCAAGAGCAAAATCTAATTAGATGCGGAGTTGCTCATAACACCCACCTCTATTCCTTAGCGTGACTCTCACGGATTCTTATAATTTCACCCGTAGTTGCTTTCATCAGACAAAAATAGGAAGGAAAATGTGTCAGGTATTCTTGAAATGAAGCCCAAGTAATTCCCATGAACTACTGTTCTCTTTTATAAAGAGTGAAAAGAAAAACTTGGTTTTGGTTAAAAATAAGGAGGTTTAAGTAAGGCACATCTGTTTTTTAAAAAAAGCTAGAAATGATACTTTTAATTTGGTGGTTTTATTTTATACAGATGCTCTGAGAATCAATACTTATACAGGAGGCACAAAACATTGTAGCTGTTACAGATGAACATTACTAAGGGAATAAAACCTTGATTGGGCCTGCTTGTGGTCCAGCTGGGTGTCTTTGACTCACACTCTGATGCTGTTTGACTTGTAATAACACAAGAGTGACATCATTAGATCGTTAGCAATATCAGAGGGAGGAGGTGGGGGGAGTCCCACCTGCTTTGGAAATAGGGAGGAGATTCTCCAGTACTCTGTGGGTTGAATGAGAAGGGGCTGGCAGTCTTTGACCATCATGCCCTGCCTCCCTCCCCCACCTCCAGGAAGAGGAGGCTCAGAACCCTTGTCAGGGGAGCAGACATCAGAAGGTCACCCTCCAGATGCCTAGCCTTGAGGCAAACACTGGGAAGGACCAGCTGACCAAGTAGTCCCCTAAGTTTTCTCTCTGAACTGGGGGGGAGATGGCACTTTCACTTGGACCCCTACCAGCATCCTTGAGCCCTGCCTCATGCCTGTTACACGCACATCCTTCCTCTGTGCCCAGATGCGAACAAAAAATCACAGCAGCAAAGAAACAAAATTCTCTTCCCTTGTTCTCACTAGCACATCTGGAAGAAACTGACATTGCTAACGGGAACTTTGCTGCAAACCAGGGGAAAAACAAAAGGAAAATAAGGAAAGAATACCCACATAAAAAACTTAGTTTACTAGTAGAAGTTTCTGAGTTGTTTTTCCTTCACTTTCTTCCTTGCTCTCCACTTCCAGAGGAGGAATCTGTCTAGGAATTCCAGTTTGTCATGTTCAGGGGTAAAAATAGGTGCCCACTGGGGTTGGTACTAATTTCTGGGAGAACCTTGCCATGCTCAAGCTTCTTCAGGATCTCTAGCAAAGTGGAAATGTGGAAGGATACAGTCAGGCTCAGAGGCACACTGACTCTAGAGTTGGGGCAAAGGTCATTTCCCCAGTGTCCTGTCTTTCCCTGCCCAGGTACTTAACCTGTTGAAGTTTCGTGTGAGACAGCTAACTTTTTCCTTCTTGCGTTGTTCTTTCTTTTTTTCTGAATCTTGTGAGCATGTGGAGTTGGAGGCTAAAAGACCGTTGAATGGTTTAGGAAAGCTCTTACAGAGAATTTGTTGTGGGGTTATTTGAGGTGAATAAAAAGATCATGAAGAAATGGTGAGGGACCAGTTGGGATGGGATAGCACAAATTTATAGAGGAACCCATCAGCCTAGTGGGTTGCTGATGTTTACTGAGTTTGGTGCTAGCTGCTTTATTGAGTTTGGTGCTAGGTGCTGTTCTAAGCTCTTTAAATACATGAAATCAGTTTATCCTCACAACAGCCCAGAGATGTAGGCTTGATTACATACTGTAATCTCCATTGTATACTAAGGCTT
Source organism: Trichechus manatus latirostris (assembly GCF_000243295.1). Lineage (NCBI taxonomy): Eukaryota > Metazoa > Chordata > Mammalia > Sirenia > Trichechidae > Trichechus > Trichechus manatus. The sequence goes on from NW_004443938.1 coordinate 21,818,028, forward strand.
GGCAGATACAGTAAGTTGCCCAAGGTCACAGCTGGTGGAGTTGTGGAGCCAGGTTATGGGCAGCTCTGTTCAACCCCAGACCCTAGCCTCTGTGTGTTTTCTTCAGCAGCGCCAGGCAATCTGGAGGTGGTGGCAGAGGTGAGGATAGTTGGATTTCCCAGAGTGGGACTGTCAAGGTGGATGTCAAGGACGTTAAGAGAATACAGACATGAGTGGAGAATGCTAAGAGAGGTATCTTGAAATGCCTGATCCTGCCTGTACTAGTATATGAACAGGGAGCGGGAAGTCCTAAGACCTGGGTTTGAGACCCAGCACCTCCACACACAAGTCCCTACTAATCCTTTTGGAACTTCAGTGCCTGCCTAGCCTTCCTTCTCAGGTCGTGGTGAGAATCAAAGGTGGACCTGCTTTGTGAATTATAGAGGCAGCGTGCGTGTGCATAATATCATTACAGCACCCTGGTTGGGTCGCAAGGCTAACTTCATGAGTCCCTTCTAATTTCTCAGCCTTGGCCATATCATTTGTGCCCAGGGAGCACAGATCCAGATTCTAGAACCTCTTCCTTGTCATTAAGGCTGTGTTCACAGCAGTGTGTTGTGAATCAGGTTAGTTAACAATATTGTTCTTCTCTATATAAAATACCACCTTGATATGCTGTCAAAATTGATGTCTTATCTAACCTCTGTAGATCTTACCAAGTGTGTTTAGTTTTCAGAATAAATCAGTGTTTACATAGTAATTAACATTGTCTTATTACACTTTTATGATGAAAATTCAAAATTACATTTGTCTTGTTTTCATCAGCAAGTCCAATATTTTTCAACGGTAGCACAATCCTTTCCTCTTCCTGTTGCTGTTAGCTTTATTTTAAGGCCTGTTTCTGGGTAGAAAAGATCTGACTTATTTTGAAATACATTTTACAGTGTAATTCACCTGGACTTGAACTGAGAAAGAAACATACAGTATTTCTGTTATTTCAAATACACCAGTGGTCAGCCCTGGTGGCACAGTGGTTAAGCATTCAGCTGCTGACTAAAAGGTCAGCAGTTCAAATCCACCAGCCGCTCCTTGGAAACCCTATGTGACAGCTCTTCTCTGTCCTGTAGGGTGGCTGTGAGTTGGAATCGAATCGACTGCAAGGAGTTTAGTTTTTGTTTTGTTTTTTGAGTGGTGTGTTTAGAGGATATGAGATGTCACTATGTTCATGAACCACACCTTAAAACTGACCCAGAGAAAAGTCAGTGACTAAACCAATGGTTTTTTGTTGTTGTTTTCCTTCCAAGAGAGTCAGGGTTAATTAGTTTTATAATATGTGGGATAGTAAAACACTTAATTGAGTCTCCCATTTTAAATCTTCGGAGTTTTTACTTAGGTTCTTATTATTATTAATTGCTGTTTATCTCTTATGGTCATATTTTAGTTTGCCTACTTAAAAAAGTAGCATTTTAAAATAAATTTTAACATAAATAGCTGCTAACTGTAATGTCTAACTGCTGAATTGTCAGATGCTTTCCAGAATTATAAGGTAGTGTAATTGGAACTTCATTTCAGTTGGAACTTGCATTGTGTGGAAAGCAATGAGCCTTTCAGAACCAAAGGAAAGGTCAGCACGCACTGTAAAGGGCATTGGTAGTCCAGATGTCATCTCTTCTTACCTGGAGAAGTAGACTAAAGACATTAGGCACTGGATCTTTGCTCAGAGCCCTAAAAAGAAGAACAAGTTTCTTCTTAACACGAGGTTGCTGACTTGGCTTATTTTAAATCAGTTATTAGTCCCCATTGTTTTAAATGACCGTAAATGGGACTTATCTTCTCAATAGACGCAAACTCCTTGGCAATAGCCTATCTCCCTGCAAGGGTGCTTATTCTTTATAATGTGCCTTTTAAAAGCACCAGCATTCTCATCCAGAAAAGCTAGTGCTCTCCCAGCCATGTACTCACGTGAGAGGATCCTTAGTTGAGAAGATGAGGCTGGAGGGCTGGGCCCTGGAACATCCAAAGGGAATGGTGACTTGTTGAAGGGTTTTTCTTAGGTAGGGGAGTGACCCAATCGGATTAGCCTTCCAGAAGAGTCATTCTAGCTGCCATATATCAAGAGTGACTACCTTTGTTGCTAATGAGAAACTATAGGCATGCAGCTAGCTGCAAAGCTCAGGCCCTGGAATGTCCAGGTTGGCCCTTAGAGGTTTACTTAGTTGACAAATTCAGCTGCAGTTAAAGCACCTGTGGAGGAAAGTGATGGACTGGCAAAGCAGGGAGAAAGGCAATGACTTAGCAGCGTCAT
>NW_004443938.1:21821419-21825216 GCF_000243295.1 Trichechus manatus latirostris
TGACATGTGGTGGGGTTGTTAACCAATGTCATAAAACAATATGTGTACTGACTGTTTAATGAGAAACTATTTGTTCTGTAAACCTTCACCTAAAGTACAATTAAAAAAAAAAAAGAGACAATAACTTTCAGTTAATATACATTCTCTTAGCAGTTCTAGGTGCTCTGGTGGTGCAGTAGTTAGTGTTTGGCTGCTAACCAAAAGTCAGCAGTTCGAATCCACCCGCCGCTCCGTGGAAACCCTATGGGGCAGTTCTACTCTGTCCTATAGGGTCGCTATGAGTAGGAATTGACTCGCTGGCAACGAGTTTGATTTGGTTGGTAGCAATTCTACTCTAGCAAACAAGATATCTCTCTTTTTTGGTTGTTGGTTCGTAGATGTTTATTTTGTACTGTATCTCATAACTTGCGCGTACATTTTATTTATTCTTTTGGAGGTAAAAATTTTTTTTCATTATTTTAAAATGAGGATGAATGATTTATAGTAGAAGGTATATTTCCCTTCTACCCATCCCTCAGTCCCCAGAGAACACCACTGCTTATAGTTTTAGTGAATCCTTCCAGAGACATCCTATGCTTACACACACCTTTTTACACAAATGGCCCTGTAGTACACACCTGGTCTGCATTCTGTTTTAGATCGTTCCATTGTAACACATTACACGCTCTCATTCTATATCCATCCCATCTTCCTGTTGGGTTGTTGATCTTTTTCTCATTCATTTGTAGGAGCCCCTTTTATAATTACTTTTTTTAGCTGTTTTCGCATGCAAATGTATTTCCTTAGTTTGTCTATGGTCTTTTTATTTCAAAATATCTCTCTTAATAAGTTAGAAAAAAATAGAGAATCATCTCTCTATGAATATTTTATTTTCTTTTGTAGTCAGTGATGAGCCTCCACTTAGCAAGGCGGGGCAGGATGTGGTTGTGTATCTGCCCGCAGAGGGGGTGACACTGGATGGCCGCGAGAGCACAGATGACCACGCCATCGTCCAGTATGAGTGGACACTGCTGCAGGGTGACCCCTCAGTGGACATGAAGGTAAGCCCCATTGCCATTGCTCATGGAAGCTGATGTTTCAGGGAAGTACTGTTTCATAATGACCTCCCACTTGTGTTCCCAAAACATCTTTTAGCTAGCAGAGGAGGTATAAAAATGGAGAAAGTATAAAATGTGTTGTCAAAAAAAAAATGGTTTACTCTATGAATTTTTTTTTTTTTTTCTGAGTAAACAGTGATCCTGATAACTTGGTTTGAAGTTTACCATCATTTTTGCAGGTTTTAGTTGACTTCTTCAAAATACTAAGATACTTCAAAGAGAAAAAAAGCTCATGCTTTCTTTTAATGGGAGGAGCCCTGGTGGCACAGCACTCGGCTGCTAACCAAAAGGTCGGAAGGTCGAACCCATCAGCCACTCCACAGGAGAAAGATGTAGCAGTCTGCTTCTGTACCCATTTACAGCCTTGGAAACCCTATGGGGCAGTTCTACTCTGTTCTGTAGGGTTGCTATGAGTCGGAATTGACTTGATGACAGTGGGTTTGGTTTTAGTTTTGGTTCTTTTGATAACTCAGATTATTATTTTTCTAACATTTTATTGTAAGTTAGGTAGAAGTTCATAGAGCAAATTAGTTTCTCAATCAACAATTTATGCACAGCTTGTTTCATGACATTGGTTGCAAACCCCTGAATGTGTCAGCACTCTCCCTGCTTCCTCCCTGGGTTCCCGGTGTCCATTCGCCCAGCTTTCCTGCCCCTACTGTCCTTCTGAACTTTGCTTTTGGGCAAATGCTGCCCTTTAGGTCTCGTATTATCGATTGTTCTGAGGGGTACATCCTCGTTGGCGTTACTTCATTTCATAGGCCTGTCTATTGTATGCCTCTAATGTGATCTCTGGGAGTGATTTCATTTCCAGGTCTGAAGGGTGTCTAACGGCCCTAGTCTTGGGGGTTCCCCCAGTCTCTGTCAGACCAGTAAGTCTGGTTTTATTTATCAGATTACTTTTTTAAAGTTTTATTTCTTCTCTTAGTTCAAGATCCAGGTAGAAAATTTGAACAATACAAAGGAGTATAAAGAAGAAAGTCACAATAAAATGAACTCATTCTTCAGATGGTCCAGAAAGCAAGCATCTTACTGAGCAGCGAGCTGTGCTGGAGATAGTTAAGTTCATAAGTGAGAAGAGGGGCGGCATGAAGTGTCCTATTCAGCTGCTCCGCACTGTTGCTCTACAGGCTTATCAGGGCTGGGTTGGAATTGCTGCAGAAGGGAATGAGCCACTTGTCCAGGGCTGCCTGTACATAGGGAGTCTTGAGTTGGGAGACAGGCAGCTTTTTATTAACCCTGGCGGGGTCCTTCATAGCTCGGAGCATTTCCTGCCTTAGGCAGATAAACCACATCCTAACCACTTCAGTCAGCTAGTCCTTCAAGACTGATGAAAGTACCCTGATTTTTCTCAATGTTGAAGCTTTAGAATTGGGCTGGACTCTTGGTTAGCGTCCTTACCCTGCTTCAACATCCTTACCGCTTCTACATCATCCCTTCCTGATATTTCCAGGGATGAAAGCTTAGTATCTCCCATCATGTCCTATGATGATGTTAATTAGCTCTAATTACTGGGCAAACAGCATGTGCCTCCAATTACTTGTATGCATTGGTGCTGGAACTTTCTTTTGGAATAACATTGAACACGTCTTTCTATTATGTATAACCAGTTTCATTGAATCAATTCTGACTCATGGCGACCCTAAGTGTTTCAGAGTAGAACTGTGCTCCATAGGGTTTTCAGTGGCTGTGATCTTTCAGAAGTAAATTGCCAGAGCTTTTTTCCAAAGTACCTCTGGGTGGATTCAAACCATGAACCTTTTGGTTAGTAGCTGAGTGCTTAACTGATTGTGCCACCTAGGGACTCCATCTATTCTATATAAAAACCAAAAAACCTATTGCCGCCGAGTTGATTCTGACTCATAGCAACCCTATAGGACAGAGTAGAACTGCCCATCGTGTCTCCAAGGCTGTAATCTTTACAGAAGCAGACTGCCACATCTTTCTCCTGCGGCACAGCTGGTAAGTTTGAACTGCTGACCTTTCGGTTAGCACACAGTGCTTTAACCACTGCACCACCGGGGACTCCTTCTATTCTGTGTAACAGCCCTTTAAGTCTTTAAAGAAAAATGAACATTACAACTTGATGTGCTCTTCTCCAGACCTAAAATCCCCAATTCTTTTGGCTGTTCCTCCTATGAATTGATTTTCAGACCTTGCACCATCCAGCCTTTTCCGGATTTCCTCAGATTAATCCATGCCCTTCCTAAAACCTGACACCCCTGTCTGAGCCCCATATTTAAGCTGTGTCATCCTGACACAGACTGTTACCTCCTGTGACCCAGACATGGTCTCTACCTCTGTTAGTGAAGCTTAGTTTGCATGAACTATTTCAGTAGCTGCATCACACAGTAGGTTCATGCTGAGTTTTTTTTTTTATTGTATTTTTGATGAAGGTTTACAGAGCAAATTAGTTTTTCATTAAGCAATTAATACACATATGGTTTTGTGACATTGGTTGCCAACCCCACAACATGTCAACACTCTCCCCTTCTCGACCTTGGGTTCCTCATTAGCAACTTTCCTGTCCCCTCCTGCCATCTAGTCCTTGCCCTTGGGCTGGTGTGCCCCTTTAGTCTCATTTTGTTTTGTGGGCCTGTCTAATCTTTGGCTGAAGGGTGAACCTCAGGAGTGACTTCAGTACTGAGTTAAAAGGGTGTCCAGGGGCCATAATCTCGGGGTTTATCCAGTCTCTGTCGG
>NW_004443938.1:21826036-21829096 GCF_000243295.1 Trichechus manatus latirostris
CCCCCGTCTCTCTGCTCGCTTCTCTCTTTTATATCTCAAGAGATTGCATGAAGACACAATCCAATCTTTTAGATTGAGTCCTGTCTTACTAACACAACTGCCACCCATCATCCCTCATTAATATCATAGAGGCAGGATTTACAACATACAGGAAAATCGCACAATACTGGGAATCATGGCCCAGCCAGATTGATACACACATTTTTGGGGGACATAATTCAATCCATGACGAGGAGTAACAGAATTAGGTACGTCTCATAGGCTTTTAGGACTGACTGCTGTGCCATTAAGAGGAGGTATTGCCCTGGCCTCCATCTGCAAACCAGCGGGGCCTGTAACAGTGATGGCGGACAGTCCGAAAGTTATAAAGCCATCATCTAAGTGACAAAACCCACGAAAGGAGAGCCATCTGCTACCAAATTGTAATTGTCTCATAATGTGTACATTCACGAATGCCCCCCAAAGTAAACAGTCATCCTATGATGACTTCATTGTGATAATTGCCACCAATGGGTGAGTGCTTACTCAGGGCCAGGCATTTCCTCAGTACAGCCTCAGATGTGGGCTCATCCCCATAATGGATTAAGAGTGTCAGGAAAAATGATGAAAGACTTTGAAATGGGCAAAAGATGACCGAGTACCTTTCAGTGGAATGCTGGGAGCTGTCTATCGGATCTTTCAGGTTAGCTGATTCACTGTTGTTGTTAGCTGCCATTGAGTAAGCCCCAGCTCATGGCGACCCCATGCACAACAGAATGAGACACTGCCTGGTCTTGTGCCGTGCCCATGATCGGTTGGGATCAGACTGTTGTGATCTGCAGGGTTTCCATTGGCTGATTTTTGGAAGTAGATTGCCAGGCCTTTCTTCCTAATGCATCTTAGTCTGGAAGCTCCACTGAAATTTGTTCAGCATCATAGCAACACACAAGCCACCACTGACAGATGGATGGCGGCTGTGCATGAGGTGCATTGACCGATAGTAATGCAAGTGATTCTGGTCCATAGAAATACAAATATTTTTTTTTTCTTGTAGAGATGCAATCGATTCACCTTGTGGAATGATTATTTCAAACATGACATTTTAGTGCTTGTAGCTATTAACCTAGGAGCACTGGTGGTGCAGTGGTTAAGCGCTCAGCTGCTAACCCAAAGGTCAGCAGTTCAAACCCACCAGCCGCTCAGCGGGATAAAGATGTGGCAGTCTGCTTCCATAAAGATTACAGCCTTGGAAACCCTCTGGGCAGTTCTACTCTGTCCTGTAGGGTCGCTGTGAGTCAGAATCAGCTTAACAGACAACAGGTTTGGTTTTTTGGTTTAGATAGTAACCTGTTAGCAAGTTTATCTCAGTACCTATTAACAGGTTTATTTCCTTTTTGCATCTCTTAGCAACTTTATTTAGCATCCCTGGTTGCTTACTTGTCTCTTATAACACCTTGCTAACTTTCTCTGTAATCGATGAGTTAAACAAAATCTTTAACATATGTTCCTATTATATTTGCGTGAGAGCCATGGTTTTACCATTTTGGAAGTTTTATTTTAACGCTGATTAACGATCTTTAAGAGGCCATTCCTCTGATCTTTTTTAACTTGGGAAACCCAGTTTCACACTCCAATATTTCTAACAGGAAAATTAAAACAAAACAGCAAACTGAAAAAAAAAAACCCATTGCCATAGAGTCGAATTCTGACTTATGGTGACCCGATAGGACAGAGTAGAATTACCCCCATAGGGTTTCCAAAGCTATAAATCTTTACAGAAGCAGATTGCCACATCTTTCTCCGGTGGAACGGCTGGTGGGTTTGAACAGCTCACCTTTCAGGTGGCAGCGAAGTGCTTAACCACTGCACCATGAGGGCTCCTGAACAGGAAAATAAGAACGCCTAAATCAGATCACTTTTCTTCTGAGAGTGGTATCTAGTTGACTGGAATGTTCATAGGACCCCTGGTGGTGCAGTGATTAAAGCATTCATCTGCTAACTGAAAGGTGGGCAGTTCAAACCTACCAGCCGCTCCACGAAAGAAGGATCTGGCAGTCTGCTTCCATAAAGATTAAGCCTTGGAAACCCAATGAGGCAGTCCTACTCTGTATAGGATCACTATGAGTCGTAATCGACTCAAGGGCAGTGGGTTGGGTCTGGTTTTTGTTCGGAGCGTTCATGCACGCTTCCTTCAAGCTGTTAAATGGTGCTGACTTATAGCAAACAGTTAAAACCCAGCTTTGTTCAGTTGTATCTTCCCGTTAGGCCTGCAACTGCTCCCCTGCCCCCAACCTGCTATTGTTCATCCGGTTTACCTTTTTTGCCCCACTTCTATATTCCGAGGGCACAAATCGCAGCCCCACGTTCTTCCTTTGAGCATGTGACCCCTTGTCACTGGTATTTCTCTCCGAGGTTCTAGAGGGTGATCCAGATTATAGTTTGAAACAGCATTCCCTGCTGATAAGGAAAAGGGATTAGTCTTGTGCTTTCATTCACAACACTCAGGGTGACCTTTCAATACTCAAGTCTATCAGGGCAGCGTAGCAAGATCGGATTTTGAAGCCGGAAACGTGGATGATCAGCCTGGCCTAAATCTACCTCTTTACCATAGGATCAGTCACATTAAAGCCTGCTAACAGCCCTTCTGGAAAACGAGTCAACACGTCTTCACTGAGAACCAATAATGTACCCAGTATGTGCTAGGGACCGTGGAGGACATAGAAATATAACCATAGTTCCTTTCCACAAAGAATCTTACAGTTTATACAGAAAGACAAAAATTATATGAACAACAGGAAAAAAAAAGAAGACAACAAAAGGATGAGGATGGAGCTCTGGGTTTTGGAGTGGGCAGAAGTGAAGCCCATGAGGGCGTCTGGCCAGGAATGGTCAGAACTGGGAGACAGGGAATGGAATCCAAGGAAGCGGGAGTGTCACAAGGACCAGAGTGGCCAACACCGTTAGATGCAGCAAGAGGGCCTGTTAAAAAATTAACAATAAAAAAGGACTGATACATATTTATTGAATTTGACAACTACATGACCTTTGCTAGATAGATTAATGAGTTTTGCCAGTAGTTTC
>NW_004443938.1:21830705-21843406 GCF_000243295.1 Trichechus manatus latirostris
CTTCTTTCATTATTTGTTCAAGCATACAGATTGAACTGGGTTAAGTATAGCCACAGGCAGCCTTGGAGTTCAGAGAGTTTATTTGTTGTTGTTTTGTTTTCTGGGTCAAGAGAAACTTGAGCATAGTAATGGCAGAGTCATTTGAAATAGAAATTAATTAATAAGTCAGTGTTTTTAACATCACAAGAGGAAAGGAGTCAAGGACTAAACAAAGGGGTAGGCCTGGAGCATAAGAAGGACTCTTCATCCCCGATGGCTCAAGGGAAGAAGGTGACAATGGGTACATTACCAGGAGGAGGTGGGTGATGAAGCTATAATTATAGCCACAATTATGGTACTCATTTTTCCCTTGTAATAGATGAGTCACTTGCTGAGAAGGAATGTACTACATATCGGGCGTGGAGCTTGGAGAGCAGGTATAGGTTTGGAACAGCGGCTGCTAAGGACAAGTAAAGGGATTGTTAGTTGAGGGTATTGTCATCCCAGATAAAATTGGAAATCATGAATTTAGGGTGGGACCAACCTGCTAAGATGATATGTGGACCAGGCATGGAAAGGCAGATCATGGGACCGCTCCAAGGATGCCACTGATTTCCAGTTTGGGATAATGTTAAACTCTGTACCACAGGTCTCCTAACTACATATGATGTTTCCTGTTTGGGTATCAGGTGCCTCACTCGGGAACACTGAAGCTATCTCACTTACAAGAAGGAACATACACCTTCCAGCTGACCGTGACTGACACCGCGGGTCAGAAAAGCTCCGACAACATCTCAGTGACTGTGCTCCCCAAGGCCTACTCCACGGGAGGTGAGAAGAAATGTCTTTCCCTCACAAGGTCCACAGTGGCCAACAGAAATGAGCTCTGTGTGGAAGGGTGGTGCTGGGTTGGTATTTTATGTTCCAGCTGTGCCTCCCATAGGCTCTTCCATCTTGTTGTTGGTTGTTGTTGAATGAGATAGTCTTTACTAAAAATGTAATAACAAAAACAGGCTCCATTGTATTTTGGGATAAGTGGCATTGCTGAGGGCAGTCTCCCAGAGGATGCGTAATAGCCTGTGTGAGAGGCTAGACCCTATAGATACTCCCTCTTTTCTTGACTCATCTTCGTAAAAGACAATCGTCTGGCTTTTCCAGGAATGGATTTTATTTAAAGGTGGAGGGTCTTTTGATATGTATATTCAGAGTGTGCAGTTAAGGAGTACAAATTAAAATACATGAAGAGCACATGTCTATTGAAAAGTACTCTTTAAAATTTTTCATAGACACTTTACAGTGATGCATAGATGCATTAATAATATTGTTTTAAATATATAAAATGGATCTCGTATTGTTACACAATGTAAAACTGATTTATTTCATTCATCTATGTTTCTTACTTTCCCAAACATGAATATTGCTTAGATTTACTCATCAAGTTAAAAAATAGCAACAACCCATTACGTGGAACTTGGAAGCACTAAAGATATAGTGGTATTGCAGAGGGAAACCTGTACACTGTTTAATTCCGAGCTATCTTAGTTTCCTAGGCCACAAGTAGGTGACTTTAAAGAACAGGAATTTATCGTCACAGTTTTGGAGGCTAGGAGTCCAAATCAGGGCATCTGGTTCTAGGGGAGGGTCCCTCCTTGTTGGTAGCCCCAGGCGTTCTCTGGCATTCCTTGGCTTGTGAACAGTTCCTCATATGGTCTCTGCCCCCTGTGTACGTGTCTGTGTCTGTTCTGCTCTTTTTAGAGCACACCACTCAGGAGGGATTAGGTTGAGGACCACCCTACTCCAGTATGTCCTCACTAACATAACAAAAGAAAACCCCTGTTTCCAAACAGGATCACATTACAGATACAGGGGTGAGGAGTTCAGCGTATCTTTTGAGAGACACAGTTCAACCCATAACATGAGGAAGTGCTGAGACATTCTGTATTTGAGGAGAGGATTCTGTCGTTTGGCCAGCAGATATTTTCACAGGGTCCCCCATGTGCAGGAACTGCTTGCATAGGGGTTAGAGGGCTGCACTCAATAGACGTGGCCCCTGTCCTCGTGTAGCTTACAGTCGGGTGAAGCTGCCCTGCCATTGGCATAGCTCAGGTAAACTTGAAGCAAGCCTCCGTCATCCTTGAATACTCCATATTTGCGTGGTAATTAAGCCAGCAGTTTGAACAAGATAGATAAAGCAATTGGAAGAGAACTGTGATTTACTTGTAGTATAGCTGATCTAGTCTTCCATTTGGAGTTCCTGGGTGGTGCAAATGGTTAACGTCCGTGGCTGTTAACCAAAAGGTTGGTTGTTTCAGTCCACCCAGCGGCACCTTGGAAGAAAGCCTGGCAGTCTACTTCCAAAAACTCAGCTACTGAAAACTCTATGGAGCACAGTTCTCATCTGACACATACGGGGTTACCATGAGTCTGAGTCGCCTCAACGGCAGCTGATTTTAGTCTTCCATCAAAAACATAGTTCAGCATGAACTATGAAAACATTATGCTAAGTGAAATAAGTCAGACCCAAAGGATAGTGTATGATTCTGACTTATATGAAATATAGAGAATAGGCAAATGAATAGAGACAGAAAGTAGATTAGTGGTTAGCAGAGGCTGGGGGAGAGAGTGAATGAGGAGTTGTTGGTGAATGGATACTGAGGTTCTGTTTGGGGTGACGAACATGTTTTGGAAGTAGATAGTACTTATGGTTGCACAACATTGTCAATATATTAATGCAACTGAATAGTACATTTAAAATTGTTAAAGTGGCAAGTTTTATGTTACATATATTTTACCACAATAAAATTAAAGATAAAGCACACACATAGCAGAACAAAACGCAGTTCAGTATGCATATTTGAAATGAAGTTTTACAAGGAGTTAGAAATTTTAGAAGGAGCCTGGGTGGTGCAAGCGGTTTGCGATCCGCTGCAAACCTAAAGATTGGTGGTTTGAAATCACCCAGTAGCTCTGTGGAAGAAAGACCTGGCAAACTGCTTCTGTAAAGATTACAGCCAAGAAAACCCTATGGGGCAGTTCTACTGTGTAACACATGGCGTCGCCATGAGTTGGGGCTGACTGGACCGCAGCTAACAACAACCACAGCAACAGGAGAGATTTCAGAATCCTTGGGTCATGGAGCCTTGATAACACCTTCCACAGGGATACAAACCATAAGCACCATTCAAAAGGTGGTTGGCTGACCACTTGTGCAGCTAAAGTTTAAGCTGACCATGCGGAGGGAGGGGTGACTGCACATGGACGGGTCAAACACCAAAGTCCCGTGCACTTCGGCACTGAGCCACCAGCAGTGGTGAGCGAGTAGAGTACGTACAACCAGCCAGGTTCTGGCAGGGCCTGCTGACTTACTGAAATTGCACAGAACAGCCAGCCAGTTATTCAAAACAATGTCAGTACTGCCACTGAATTTTACACGTGCAGAATGTTGAAATGTCAAGTGTTTTGTTATGTGTATATTTACCACAATAAACAGCAACAACAACCACACTATTGGGCACCCTGGCATGCTAGGCAGGTGCCAGGGCCGTTGGAAGCACGAGGTCTGGCTCCAGCCCACATCACTCACAAGCGTTGCACTGAAGCTGACTGTGTGGGCTGGGCCCAGAAGGCTCTCCCCCAGGGTTCAGTTCTTGCCTGGGCAGGGACCACATCCCATGTTGATTCTGGTAGGAAAATGCTCGGGAACTGTAGCCCTTATAGGAAGAAGAAACAGATGCCCCGTCATCTCCTACAGAAACTAGAAAAGGATTGCTCTTGTACATCCGAGGTGCCTGCGAGGGGAGAAAGGGCCTGGACCAAGATAAGCAGGTGGCTAACACTTCACAGCCAGTTATTTGCCCTGGTTTATTTACTTAGGCCAATATTTCCAGACTCCAAAGGTATATTGCCAGTTGTAAATTTCTGGCCATTCTATAAGATGATAATAAAATGTATTTGAAGTAGCAGAGAGTGATGTGAATCACTTTTGATTGCTTAAAAGCTGCTTGTGTTAGACCGTGTGTATGTACCTTTACATAGAAAATAAAAAAGAATAGGTATAATACAAACTGCTCCGTGAAATCACTTACTGGTTAGAGTAGAATAACACCCTATGAATTAAAGTTAATAAAACACCACAGAGAGACATTGAAAACCAAAGGTGGGGGCAGTGGGGTGTTTTTCTCCTCTCTGTTATGTATATTGACCTTGCAGTTAACAACAGCTGTAATGGTAACCAAGGGTGACACCTTGTAGGGTAAATAGACAAGCAGGTACCCCTGCTTATATGATTATGTTGTTGTGTAAGTGCTGTTCAGTCAATTCTGATTCATAGCAAGAGTAGGACTGCCCCATAGGGTTTTCTGGGCTGTCATCTTTACAGAAGCAGATCACCATGTCTTTTTCCTGTGGAGCTTCTGGATGTGTTCAAATCACCAACCTTTAGGTTAGCAGCCAAGTGCTTAACTGTTTACTCCACAAGGGCTGTTTTTATATGATAATAACTTGGTTTAATTTTGGTTGTAGAGGCTGCATATTTTCAAGCTTTAGAAAAAATATTCACACAGCAAACCAACAAGTACTTTCAATATGACCTGAATCAGTGGTTTCCAAATGAGATACCCCAGAGATATTCAAGACATCAGTATTAGAGTGGGGAAGAAGACACCAGAACTTCGATTCATATTATTTTTGGATCTGATCCTTTAAGTTTTCAGTATATTTTATAATAAGTACAATATATTAGTATAGTAGTCCGTGTATATCATTTATAAGTAAATACCCATATACCAGAGATACATGTTCAACAATATATTATTGATAAGGATGCATGGTCAAAAAAAATTGGAGACCACTAAAAGAAGAAATAGAGGCCCTGGTGGCATAATGGTTAAGCGCTCAGCTGCTGACTAAAAGGTTGGTGGTCGGAACCCACTAGTGGCTGCACGGAATAAAGACCTGGAGACTTGCTCTCGTAAAGATTACAGCCTAGAAAACCCAGTGGGGCAGTTCTACTCTGTCACATGGGGTCGCTATGAGTCAGAATCAACTCTGCAGCATCTAACAACAACAAAAATCCAGAAATAGATGGATAAATGAGAAATAAGGGTCTATCTCCAAAAACTACCAAGATGTGAATAACACCTTGAGATACTTAGGATTTTCATGTCATACTCTTAACACATGTGACCAGTCACTGTATCCTGCTTCCGTTCACGGAGCTCCCCTTCACCTTTCCTCCCAGCTCTCTCCCTGTGGCTGACGCTGACTCTTCTTTCTAAGCCCAACTTCTCAGTCAAAACCGTCAGCTCTTTGCTTCATCTTTCTTCTCCAAGAGCATCCACTACCACTTCTTGTCTTTATATGTATATACATATACACACACACACAACAGAACATTCGTCATTACAACAACTTTTACATATACAATTCAGTGACATTAATTACGTTCGCCATGTTGTGTAACCGTCACCACTATCCATTTCCAAATTTTTTCATCACTGTTAACAGAAACTCTGTACCCCTTAAATAATACCCACTTCTCTCTCCCGCCTGTCCCTGCTAACCACTAATAAACTTTGGTCTCTGTGCATTTGCCTATTCTAGATATTTCATGGAAGTGGGATCATGCAATATTTGTCCTTTTATGTCCGACTTATTTCACTCAGCATAAGGTCTACAAGGTACACCCATGTGGTAGTGTGCACCAGAATTTCATTTCTCTTTATGGCTGAATAATATCCCATTGTATGGATAGACTATTTCGTTTATCCATTTGTCTGTTGATGGACACTTGGGTTCTTTCCACCTTTTTGGCTATTGTGAATAATGCTGCAATGAACATTGGTGTACGAGTACCTGTTTGAGTCCCCGCTTCCAATTCTTTTGGGTATATACCTAGTACCACTTCTTTTTTTAATCCTCTTCTTCCTCTTGCATCCAGATACCTTCAGTTTGTCTTGCACCAAGATGAACTCCTTTTCCAACCTCTTGAATTTAGCTGCTTTTCAACAGAATATGTATCCAAGCATTTGCTTGGGTGTGTGTTCTGTGCTCAGCTATTTGTTCTCTATGGAATATGCCCACATTTATTTGCCATTCTCCCATGTTTCTGAGAAAATTATTTAGTCCATTCTGCCCCTAGAAAATTGTGGAACTCCGTACACCCTAACTCTAGCCTGGTACCTTTAGTCTGCATTACCACTGCCAGACAGTCACCCAATTCTTGTAAGGCTAAGTCTAAGAAAGTTGACTTAACTGAGGAGGGGAAAGATGCCTTTCAAGAGAATATCTGTAGCTTCTACAAATTGCACTGCCCATTAAAAATGCCTAAGAGCTTCAAAAGGAAGGAAAGTACATTATTTGAAAAAAATTCATACCATCCAGTAGTTAAAAGTAGAGGGTCAGCGAAAAAGAGCAAGACCCTCAGTGAGATGAATTGACACAGTGGCTGCAACAATGGACTCAAACATGTCAAGGATGGTGCAAGACCAGGCAGTGTTTCGTCCTGTTGTACATAGGGTCGCTGTGAGTTGCAACCAACTTGATGGCACTCAACAACAACAACAGTAGTTAAAGATTCTATTTTTTCTCTACAGCACCAAGAATGTTACAGTAATGAACAGATAAGATTCAATAGCAGGAAGCTAACCTAGTAAAAAGTATTAATTAGGAAACAAATGCAAAATATAGTGTATGTAAAATGGCATCTCCATTAAAATATGGTCATCCCAGTGCCACCAAGGGGGTAGGGTAGGGTGGGGTGAGGTGGGCTATTGAGAAGCAATGAATGGCCAAAGAAGAGGAGCCCAGGAAAGAGATGAATGAATGAATTCAGAATGAGAACAGAGGGAGGAAACCCAGGCAGCGATGACCATAGCTGCTGCTTCTCTGTTCTCATTCTCTTAGGCAGTGGAGGCTGGAGAATGGCCCATGGTGACTCCTGAGAATTAAGTCAGGATAATCAAGAAGAGATCCTCTGAACTATCCAGAGCTTTTTGCTCCAGCTCCTTGTCAACTGCATCTCTTTGTCCAAATGCATAATATCATGTTGTTGTTAATCGAGTAGATTCCGACTCATGTGACCCTGTGTGCTACAGCGTAGAACTGCTCCGTAGGGTTTTCCTGGCTATAATCTTAACAGAGGCACATCTCCAGGCCTCTTCTCCCATGGTACTGCTGGGTAGGTTCAAATCGCCAGCATTTAGGCTAAGCAGCTGTTTGCATCACCCAGGGACCTCTGCATTGTATCACTCATCTTAAAGAAAGAAAAAAGAAGTCAGTTGCCCTCTAGTTGATTCTGACTCATGGTGACCCTTTCAGTTAGTAGCTAAGCAACT
Organism: Trichechus manatus latirostris; assembly: GCF_000243295.1. Lineage (NCBI taxonomy): Eukaryota > Metazoa > Chordata > Mammalia > Sirenia > Trichechidae > Trichechus > Trichechus manatus. The sequence continues at coordinate 21,838,019 of NW_004443938.1, forward strand.
GACTGCACCATGCAGGGACTCAATCCTACACATGGTCTCTGTTAATCTCGACTCAGTGAAAGTCTTCATTGTCCTGCCCCCCATCATTTGAGACTCGTTTATGAACAGGATGCTTGAAGGTTTGCTCACGCTATCACTTCTTCTGTGATGATGGCTGTTGCATTGACATCACCCTGGCCTGCGATGGAATGGAGCAGTGTCCTGATGGGTCCGATGAGGCCTTCTGTCAAAATCGTGAGTGGGCTGCCTTGCATTTCAGGCAAAGTGGGTAAAGAGGAGGTAGTAGGGATGGCTGTGTTCTTATAATAAAATGGGAACTCCATATTTACTGTTCTTCTTCTGCCTGGTTTTAGGTTTAACTTTATGTGAAAAAGCTGTGCCTTAAATAAGTTCACTATGAGCCTCTAAAGAGCCCTGGTGGCACAATGGTTAAATGCTCAGCTGAGCTGCTAACTGAAAGGTTGGTGGTTCAAACCCACCAGCCACTCCACAGGAGAAAAGACCTGGCAATCTGCTCCTGTAAAGATTTCAGCCTAGGAAACCCTATGAGACAGTTCAACTCTGTCCTATAGGGTCTCTATGAGTCAGAATCGACTCAATGGCACAAAACAACAGTGAGTCTCTAGTCTCAGTTGTAAATGTTTTGGTGTTGCTTTTGGTTTCTTCATTTTTCAATTTTCTGAAAGATTCTTCTCCAATCTAAAAATGCTGTATAGCATATGCTTTTTTTTTAATTGAAGTGAATTAATATTTTGTTGTGATCATATTCAAGAAAGTTTAGACATACCAGAGTATGACTAAGTCAGAGCTATAATGTCACCTACAGACAAATGAACCATAAGAAAGAAGAAAAACCAATGAAAGTTTAATGAAGTACTGGTTTGAGGAAGGATCCAAAATCTCAAAACCTTAGGTTTAAGTCTTGTCTTTGTCAGTTTCTTTATGTGTAACATTTAGAAAGTTACTTATTGTAACAAGAGAGAACAGATTACCAATTTGAAACTTAGAGAACAGTATTTTATGGGGCTCTGGTATGTCCTACATGGCGGGGGGGGGGGCGGCTATTATTCCCAGATATCTGTCACTTTAAATCAATTGCAGATTTAGTGGTTTTCAGTTAAAGTTCAGAAAAGGAATCCAAGAACTAATGGTAGCTCTTCCACTCTTCAGTAAACATTGGCCACAAGATGGTGACTCACACGGCAGTGAGTCCTGCCCAGTCAAGAACCACAGGACTGAGCGAAGATGCAGGCGGGCACGCCTTGTTGGAAATGGACCCGAAAGCTACCGCCCAAAATCAGCCACCTGCATTATCAAACACAGAGAAGAGGAATCATTCCACCTTTTGGGGACCGGAGAGTCAAGTCAGTCCTGTTCTGCCAGGTAAGGGCTCAGACTTGGGGAGCTGTTCTCCATGAGGAGCCTCATGATCTGTAGCTAAACCAACTCAAAATTAAGTTTGTATTTGAAGAAAAACCAGTGACCGTTGAGCCAACTGCAACTCATGGCAACCCCTTGTGTGTCAGAGTAGAACTGTGCTCTAGAGAGTTTTCGGTGGCTTGAGTTTTCAGACGTAGATCCCCACGCCTTTCTTCCAAGGTGCCTCTAGGTGGACTTGAACTGCCAACCTTTTGGTTAGTAGCCGAAGTGTTAACCATTTGCTCTACCCAGGGACCGCATATTTGAAGAGTATTAAGGAAATACCTTAAGAGAAAGAAGACAATTAAGGACTTTGACCAAAAATAAAAAATGTGACATTTGCACTGATTAATTTATAGTAAGGAACACCTACTAAATACATTCATACATATATACATACATATGTACTCAGAGGTACCAATACATTTATTTATAAATAAATTAGAATTAGGAAGTTTTAGCACCTTGCTTAAGTCACTAATGTTGTAAGTGTTAAATTTTAGGTTATTTTGAGATGAAGCAGCATAACCCCTATATACTTAGATGAATCTTCTTCACCCTGTTCATCTTTTAAGCAAGTGAATGTAAAGAACATATTATGTAATCTTGAAATGGTTACATGTGTTAGGAATTCAGTGTGATGCCTCCAATTTAACTAAATCCATCTTTTTTTAGATAAAGTTAAACTATTTTAAAGTACATCACACACTGCTCAAGTATTACAGGATTCCATCATTCTAAGCTGCTTTTTTACATAGTTGTATTTGCATGAATATATGGCATATGAGACAGAAATATAGATTATCTTGTTCCTAGATGCTTTTGTAAATGTCTTTCTGGTACTCAGATTCTGCAAACATTTTATTAAAATAGTCTGCCACTATTTTAATAACTTTTATTATGAAAATTTTTTGTTCACTGTAGAAGATATGGAAGATGGAAAATAATAAAAAAGGAAAATGACTTAAAATACCACTCTTTATTGAAAACTGCTTTTTAACGTTTTGATATATTTTCTTCCAATCTTCTGTTTATCTACTTTTAAGATTTTAAATGCCCCTATACAAACATATCTGCAGAACATGTGAATTCTGCGAAGGGCTTTTGACAGTTTTGGCTTAAGTGCACTTCAGACATCTGCTTTTGATCCATTCCTTGTTGGTAATGCCACCTACTGGGCAAATCCGTCACTACATCCAAACCTTGGGCTTGATTTAGTCCATGATGTCCATAAAGAGGGTTCGTTTGGAGAAAACTGAGTCCCTGGGTGGTGCAAACAGTTAACACCCGCAGCTGCTAACTGAAAGGTTGGAGGTTTGAATCCCCCTATAGGCACCTCAGAAGAAAGGCCTGGTGATCTACTTCCAAAAAATCAGCCATGAAAACCTTATGGAGCACAGGTCTACTCTGACACACACAGGGTCACCATGAGTCAGAGTTGACTCAGCACAACCGGTTTGGTTTTACAGAGGAAACAGTAAACTAATAAAAAGTCATGGGAGGCCAGGAGTCTTTGGCAGGACCGTTGAAAGAGTGAAGAAATGACTGAGAGAACTGTTCTTGGAGACCAGGGTGAATGAACTCTTGGTACCGCACTGAGGTAGAAAGGCCCATGTGGGCATGAATGAGTCAGCTGAAGGTAGAATGGAGAGGAGAGACAGGTCTCCTGTCGCCATCCTTAATTAGGTAGGTCTTGACTCTGTCTTGAGTAAGTTACTTCATATCTCTAGACTTCAGTTTCCTCTTCTTTAACAAGGATTTCATCCAGATGACCTCGCAGATCCCATCAGCACTGAGAGTCTGTTTCAGGAATGATCGGTAACCTGACATTTGTGCAACACTGTGTCATTCCCTATGCACGGTTGTTGTTGGTTGCCATGGAGTCGGCTCTGACTCATGGCAACCCCACATACAACAGAAGAAAACACTGCCCAGTCCTGCACCTTCTTCACAATCGTTGACGTGCTTGCGTCCATTATTGCAGCCACTGTGTATTTTGATTGCCTTCCAACGGAGGAAGCTCATCTTCCCGCACTATACGAGATAATACTGAGTTGTGATCCATAGAGTTTTGTTTGTTTTTCTGTTTTAGTGTCATATTCACTGTTTTTTTTTGTTGTTCTTTCTTATTTTTTAGTAATATTTTATTGTGTTTTTAGTGAAAGTTTACACAGCAAATTAGGTACCCATTTAACAATTTCTATACAAATTGTTTAGTGACATTGTACATTTTTTCACAGTGTGTCAACATTCTCATTATTTCCATTCTTATTCCATTTTCATTAATCTAGCTTCCCCATCCCTACCCCTTACCTTCTCATCTTTGCTTTAGGGTAAATGTTGACCGTTTGGTCTCATATAGATAAATTTTTTAAAGGAGCACCGTACTCACAGGTGACATTGTTTATTTTATGAGCCAATCTGTTATTTAGCTGAAAGATGACCTCAAGAAGTAGTTTCAGTTCAAAGTTTAAAGGGTATCTCAGGGTGATAGACTTAGGGGTTCCTCTAGTCTCAACTGGTCCAGTAAGTCTGGACTTTTAAGAATTTGAGTTTTGTTCTACATTTTTCTCCCATTCTATCAGGTTCCATCTATCGTGCCCTGATTGAAACAGTAAGTAGTGATAGCTGGGCACCATCTAGTTTTTCTGGTCTTAGGGTAGATGAGGCTGTGGTTTGTGTAGGCTATTAGTCTTGTAGACTAGTTTCTTCTTTGAGTCTGCTTTCCTTCTTTCTCTTTTGCTCCAGATGAGTAGAGACCAATAGTTGTATTTTAGATGGACACTCGCAAGCTTTCAAGACCCCAGTCAATACTCACCAAACTAGGATGTAGAACATAATTTTATGACCTATATTATGACAATTGATCGAGTTGTTCCATGAGACTATGGTCGGAAGCCTTTAAACTCAGTAAACCAGTCCCACAAGGTGTTTGGTTAGAGCCCCAGAGTTTTCATTGGCTAATTTTCAGAAGTAGATCTTCAGGCTTTTCTGCCTAGTCTGTCTTAGTCTGAAGCTCCGCTGAAACCTGTCCACCACGGATGACCCTGCTGGCATTTGAAATACCAGTGGCATAGCTTTCAGCATCAAAGCAACTTGCAACATGCAAGCCACCGTCTGTGATGAATTGACAGACAGGTGGTGGACTGACAAACGGCTGGTGGTAGTTACTGCTAACGATTATAGTACTGTTCCTGGTGAGTGTGGACTCAGCCTCAGAATCCTTTGCAAAATAATGCTCCAGGCTGCCAACACCTGTTGACTGTAACTAGCACACAATTTGAAAGGTATTTGCCATCTCTGTTATTGCCCTGTATGATAATAAGACTTTGGCCTTGGCTATGAAATACAAAGGAGCCCTGGTGCCACAGTGGTTAAGTGCTCAGCTGCTAACCAAAAGGTTGGTAGTTCAAAACCACAAGGTGCTCCACAGGAAGAAGATGCAGCAATCTGCTTCTGTTAACATTGTTATTATTGTTAGGTGCCGTCCAGTCAGTTCCAACTCATAGCAACCCTGTGTACAACAGAACAAAACACTGCTTGGCCATCCTCACAATTGTTGTTGTGCTTGAGTCCATTGTTGGAACCACTGTGTCAACCCCTCTCGTTGAGGGTCTTCCTCTTTTTCGCCGACCCACTAATTTACCAAGCCTGATGTCTTTATCCAGGGACTGGTCCCTCCTGATAATATGTCCAAAGTATGTGAGATAAAGTCTTGCCATCCTTGCTTCTAAGAAGTATCCTGGCTAACCCTAACCCTAACCCTAAGACAGATTTGTTCGTTCTTCCGGCAGCACATGGTATATTCAGTATTCTTCACTAACACCATAATTCAAATTGATTAATTCTTCTTCAGTCTTCTTTATTCACTGTCCAGCTTTCAAGTTCATATGAGGCAATTGAAAACACCTTGGCTTGGGTCAGGCGCACCTTAGTCCTTAAAGTGATATCTTTGCTTTTTAACACTTT
>NW_004443938.1:21852529-21853872 GCF_000243295.1 Trichechus manatus latirostris
TTAACACCAAGTACTACTAAAAATATTTCAGAGCATAGAAAAGGATAGAATACTCCCAAACTCATTCTATGAAGAACTGTCAAGCACAAGGCCAACGGGGTAACAGAAACAGCCAGTAAAGAAACGTTTTTAGATTTAGACAGTTTTATCATTTATGTAGACAGTGAGAGGAAGAGTGGCCACAGGGGCCAGCTCCCTAGGATCCTCGTGCAAGGAGACACCAAAACAGAAGGGGCCAGATGTCAGCAACAGGACGGATATGGCAGGACACTGTATTACTGAGGAGCTCATTTTAGACTGCAGCTATTACCCAAGGGTGAGGCTGAGTGCCTCCTACCTCATCAGAGCCTGGGAGGCAGGAGAAACTGGATATCCAATTGCCACAGCAACTGTCTCGTTAAAGCCTTCTTAGTAGATAGGGAAGTGAGTGAGAAATGGTCTTACAGCAACTCCTCGGAAGCCATTCACACGCTCATGTTCTAGTAGGATCACCTGGAATGAGGACTCAGATCAGCTGTAGTTCAACCAAGACTCATATCAGCTGTGGTTCAACCAAGATTCAGATCAGCTGTGGTTCAATCAAGACTCAAATCAGCTGTGGTTCAAGCCTTGCCTACGTGACTTGTGTTAGCTACTTTCAGGGGCCAGCACAGAGCTGTTCTTGTACAAGGATATAAACAATAGCAATATTGCTGATAAAGTGCTTAATAAGACTTCAGAAAAAGTTTCTTTTCATCTACAATAATTTCTTTAAAAAATTATTTTTACACCTGAGTCTTTGTTTTTAATTGAGGTTTAACATACATTCAGTGATGTGTGCAAATCTTTAATGCACAACTTGAAGAATGTTTATATTTGTATACACCCATATAATCACCACCTAGATATGGAACATTGCCAGTATCCATTATTATGGAAGGCACTTTATTCAGAGAGGACATTTATATAGAGAGTTTTTTTAAAAAGATTTTGGCCCTAGATTTTCATAGTTATTTAATCCTGTCATTGTGTTGGACTTTCTCTTTTCTTATTGAGAAACTATTTTGACAATATAAAGTAATATTTCTGGAAAGGTGGTTTGAATTTGTTGAAGCCTGATAAGCACCATAGCTTTTATAGCCTGTTCTGCCCCAACGTGTTATCAGGAATCAACCAGATTCCCAAATGGATGGAAGATCCAGTTGAAGGGATATCATAAATGAACATAATCAGATTTTTTTTTATCATATGGGGGTGGGGGGGAAAGGTTATTTCCATGAAATTATTTTGAGGGAGTAGGTCCTCTTTCATTGGCCTACTTTTTTTGGAAAATGTCATTTAATCAGCTATAATCAGGAGATGCC
>NW_004443938.1:21855462-21866891 GCF_000243295.1 Trichechus manatus latirostris
TGTTGTTTGCTCCGGTTTGAGGCAATGATGGGATGTGTGGAAGGGAAGCACTTTTCCATGGCATTCTGTAGGCTGAAGTCCAGGAAAAGTGAATGTAGCAGTCAGGAAAACTGCAGTGAATTCCTTCCTGAAATGTAGAAAATAGAAATTCTCATTCAGATACCAAGAGGGCAGGGCAAGGTCCCTGGGTGATGGTAGCGTCCATGGCAAATGTGCCTTCTTGGTCTTCTGTGCATGCTCGTCTCTGGCTAACACTCTCTCACTTCCTACATCAGTGTCTTCCTCACCCCTGGGGGTTGGCACTAAAGGGAATGATGGTGGATAAAAAAAAAAAAAAAAAACCTTTAAATTGTCTTTAAAGTCAGCAACTGAAGCTTTAGAATGAACTTGTATAGTTTTTTTAATGAACACACTTCCACAGGTCAGTCCCCTTTTCAACTACAAGTAATCTATTTCTCTACCACATCCTTAATAGCGCTTTGTCCCAGACCTTCCCTAAGGAAACATTTAAATTTGATACTTCTACCTAGATAGGAGTGTTGTGGTTGGGTTGGCAGCCAATGAGCAGGCCCCCAACTCGTGGCAACCCCATATGCACCATGAAAGAAGACGCTGCCTGGTCCTATGCCATCTCCATCAGCAGTTGCAGATCAAACTGTTGTGATCCACAGGTGTTTCATTGGCTGCTTTTTAGAAGTAGATTGCCAGGCCTTTCTTCCTCATTTGTCTTAATCTGGAAGCTCTGCTGAAACCTGTTCAGCATCATAGCAACATACAAGTCTGCACTGACAGACGGGTGGTAGCTGCACTTGAGATGCATTACCGGGAGTAGAACTCCGGTCTCCTGCATGGAAGACACCATGCATGAACCACCACTGCCCCCCACATTAAGTTGCCTAGATATGACTAAATAAATATGGAATCACCTATAAATTCTTGGAGTAGAAAACTTATAAATAGCTAGCTGTGACTTTGAGAGCAGTATGGTTCAATAGAAAAGCTCATGCTCTGGATCAGACTGGGTTCTAATTCCAGCACCCCAGTTACTAACTTCAACTATTTAATGTCTCTGAACTTCATTTCCTTATCTGTAAGATGAGGATGATAATATCTTTACATGGCGTTGCTGTAAGGATTGCATGAGATATTTTATGTAAAGTATCTCTCAGTAAATGTCAGCACTACATAAATTTCTACTAGAATGTTCAAATTCAATGATATTCACTAGGAAACACAGTTAAGAGAGCCGTAAGTCTACAAGACAGTTAATTTAAATAAAAAGTAGAAACAGTGCAGCAGTCCTGGTACTGCGTTCCTGTTAGGAATTAAGATGAGCAATCCTTCATCTTAACTGATAAAAGACAGAGTGGGGAGGTCGTGAATATAGTAATTTTATGCCTTTGCCATTGGGTGAAAGACAAAGTTAACCCTCTGAAAACAGGTAGGGGTTGGTAGATTTTAGCATTTTGTTTTTATTCCTGGCTGATTTTTTTTTTTTTTTTAAAGTAGGACATGAATTGCCAGCCATGTGATCTTCCACTTCCAAACTCCCTATTGGAGAGGGAGGTAAAAGGAGACGCAGAGAGGTTTCTTTGCAGGCTAGCCTGGCAGTCAGATGCGGGGGAAGGAAGGGAAGTGCTCAAGCAGTGGTTTTTGGGTAATTTAGTAGTTTCATGTTGTTGTTGTTAGGTGCCAGTTAGGCAATTTTTGACTCACAGTGACTCCACGTGGCGCAACAGTGAAGAACTGGGCTGCTAACCGAAAGGTTGGTGGTTTGAACCCACCCAGTGGCTCCATGAGAGAAAGGCCTGGCGATCTGTTCCTGTAAAGATTACAGCAAAGAAAACCCTAGGGGGAAGTTTTGCTTTCTCACACGGGGTTGCTATGAGATGGCACACAAACAACAACAACAGCAGTTTCATTTGTAGCCCATTGTCAAGCCCTGCTCATTTTGTGTGCTCAGCTGCTGGGTAGACAGAGTTGAGCGTATCAGTGATTTTGATCTCCACAGCACAGACACTGTGTTCCTTTTGGAGATCCATGGGCATCTGGCATTTGGGAAAATCAGGCTTTGTTAACTCTATAACAGTCATGTTTTCTGGATCGTTCAGGCGCATTCACAGAAGCTGAGAGTGTACGAAAAAATAACCTAAACAAGGCTTACAATGAACCTCCAAAATGTGATTGAAAAATTCTCAGCCTTTTAATATGGAGAGCCACACCATGAGATTTGCATATGGAAAGCATTTGTTAAATATGCAGTCAGTACCACTTCCCTGAAAATAGGTTCAGAATCTTAAATTGGCTCAAAAATTGCACTCTGATATGTCTACAAGCAGTAAAAAAAAAAAAAGTAATACAATAAGCAAGATACGTGTTCTTCATTTTTTCTCTGTATCAAGCAGTACTTTCTATGCGGGTGTTAACTTACAATTCTTGTAGCGTAGCTACGTAAATGAGAAACATACATAATAAAATCTCCAGATCTGCCTTGCTGGGGCTCAGGCACAATATGAGGAAATCCAGGTGTCTGGAGAGATGCTTTGTGACCACCGTCCTGGCTGAGTTCTGCAAATCTGAAGGGTTCGGTGAAATATACCCTGATTTAAAAAAATAATAATTTTTCTGCATTGAGTACTCCCTGAGTGCCCGTCACTGTGCACGCCTTTGGACTTCATAGCAGCCCTGTGACATGTATTGTGGTCCCTGGGTGGTGCTAACCGAAAGTGTTGGAAGTTCGAGTCCAGCCAGAGGTGCCTCAGAAGAAAGGCCTGGCGATCTGCTTCCAAAAAAATTAGCCATTGAAAACCTGAGGGAGCACAGTTCTACTCTGACACATATGGGATCGCCATGAGTCAGAGTCAGCTTGAAGTCAACTTGCCCCCCCACCACCCAATTTAAAGAACTGTCCTTTCTATGTAATTAACTCCTTTCTCATTTGGGGGTTAAACATACCCTTACTTTATAATCAAGTGAAAGTGATGGTTGTAATAAATGGTCATTTATTTTAATGTCTTCTTGGCAAGAGCTACAGTGAGCTATGGCTGCTAACCAAATGTCAGCAGTTCAAATCCACCATCTGCTCCTCGGAAACCCTATGGGGCAGTTCTATTCTGCCCTGTAGGGTTGCTATGAGTCAGAATTGACGACAACGGTTTGGTGTGGGTTTTCTTTTTTTTTTTTTTTGGGCAAAATTTAAAATTGGCAATCCTAAATTGGCCCCAGAATTATTTTGAAATGTTATTGGTCCAACAAATCCAAAGGCATTGAAATCACTGTGCTAGAAAATCTCTTGCTGTGCAAACAAGAGTTCAAGTTCTTGGTAGCCCCAGTGCTACCACAGTCTCATCATTTAGGTTCAGTATTCCCTGTCCCCATCCTTCTCCTGGGACACCGGTCCCTGCAGCTCCAGCTGACCGTCCTCCTCCCCCTGGCTGGGCAGCCGTGCACTGTCAGCCCGGCGCAGTGACAGCTTGGCCTGGTTGCCTGTTGTCCGTCGCTTCCACTGTGGTCACTGCCTTCTTTCACCACAGCCCCTGGCTCCTCTTCTTCCTTTTGTCTCCCCTCACTGTTCTGGATGGAAGAGAGGCTTCCACCACTACAGTGAGGTGGACAGTAACAGAAATCAATTTGAAAAGTCTTGATAGTCTATTATTGTTAGTCATCACCAAGTCAACGTTGATTCATGACAGCCTTATGTAGAACGGAACGAAATGTTGCCCGTTCCTGCACCATCTTCACGGCCACTGGTATGTTTGAGTTCACTGTTGTGGCTAGTGTGTCAGTCCGTCTCACTGAGGGGGTCCCGCATTTTCATTGGCTCTCTGCCAGATGTGATATTCTTTCCTAGCAATTGGTCTTTCCTGTTGACGTGTCTTTATTGGACAACATTCTGTTGTAATCGGTAAGCTTTTCACTGGCTAATTTTCAAAAGGAGATTTCTAGACCTTTCTTCCTAGTCTGTCTTAGTTTGGAAGCCCTGCAGAAACCTGCCCACCGTGGATGACCCTGCTGGTATTTGAAATACCGGTGACATAGCTTCCAGCAACACGCAAGCCACCACAGTACAAGGACCTGACAGGCAGAAGGTAGATACTCTAGCCTGCTAGAAATTGCTTGTGCCTCACTCATCTCTGTCATTCTGTGCGAGCTTGGTGTTCATGAAGGAGAGCCAGAGTTATTGGCTATATATAGCCGGCATGTTTGGAGAGTAACATGACTAGGCACAGTAGAATGTGGGAGCCGGCTGTGGTCTTGGCCAAGAGAAGCAAGCATGGGCTAACCTCCCTGTACCGATAAGCTGAGTAAGTGTGAACGAGTACCCCTTATAGCCACACTTCGTGGTCAGGAATGTCTGAAAGAGAAAGGCTGGAGGAGGCTCTTGTGGAGCTCGATCCAAAGGAGATGAAGACCCACGGCCGTGGCCAAGAGGATGGGGAAGAGGAACACGGCCAGGAGATAGTTCAGAGGGCGTGGCAGAAATGGTTTTCATGGTACGGAGTGAGGGAAAGGGAGTGTTAAAGACACCTTAATGAAATGGAGTCCCTAGATGGTGCAAAGGGTTAAGCACTCAGCTGCTAACTGAAAGGTTGGCAGTTCAAATCACCCAGAGGCGCCTTGGAAGAAAGATCTGGTGATCCACTTCCAAAAGAGGACAGCAGTTGAAAACCCTGTGGAGCATAGTTCTACTCTGAAACACTTAGAGCTACCATGAGTCAGAATCAACTTGGTGGCAACTGGTTTAGTGAGATAAAAGTATTTGTAATCCCTTCTGTTCAATGGCATTAACACGTGACTGCAACGATAATTCATATAACTGCTTTCTGGCTTTAGCAGAGCATTAATACCTTTACATTTTGTATTGTCCAGTTGACTTTGTGACACTTGGTAAATTCACGTATGTTGTTCAGTAGAAATTACCAAAAAATTTCACATACTAACTTTAAATAATCTTATTGCAATTGCAAGTATTATAAACATTTTTTCACTCTATGTGCAAAGAAGCTTTAAAAATTTTTTTGTTTCTCAATATAATTCCTCATGTCAGCAAACAATTTCGAATTCATTACCATTAAGCATTATATTACCCAGAATCCCACTTGAAATCACACAGTATTAGAGTAACTGCATAATTAATAAGTAAGCAACCCATTAATTACTATATTGTCAGTGTACTGAGTCCCTGGGTGGACCAACTGGTTAATACTTCGCCAACACTCTGCCACTGACCACAAGGTTAGGGGTTCAAGTCCACCCAGCGGCACCTGGCAATCTACTTCTGAAAAATAAGCCAATGAAAACCCTATGGAGCACAATTCTACTCTGACACACATTGACACACACACACGGGGTCAACCTGAGTTAGAGTCAACTCAATGGCAACTAGCTTTTGGTCAGTAAATAAACACACCCAGCCATCGCTGTCAAGTTGGTAGCAACCCTACAAAACAGAATAGAACTGCACTATAGGGTTTCCAAGGTTGTAATCTTTTTTTTTTTAATGGTTTAATTTATTTATTTATTTTTATTGTGCTTTAGTAGAAGTTTACAGTTCAAGTTAATTTCTCATACAAAAATTTATACACACACTGTTATGTGACATTAGTTGCAATCCCTATGATGTAACAGCACACTCCTCCTTTCCACCCCAGGTTTTCTTGTGTCCATTCAACCATTTCTTGTCCCTGACTGCCTTCTCATCCTGCCTCCGGACAGGAGCCGCCTATCTGGTCTCGTGTATCTGATTGAACTAGGAAGCACACTCTTCACGAGTATTATTTTATGTTTTATAGTCCAGTCTATTCTTTGAAGAGTGGGCTTTGGGAGTAGTTTTAGTTCTGGGTTAACAGAGAATCTGGGGGCCATGGCTTTGGGGGTTCCTCCAGTCTCAGTCAGACCATTAAGTCTGGTCTTTTTACGTGAATTTGAGTTCTGCTCTGTACTTTCTCTTGCTCCGTCAGGGACTCTCTGTTGTGTTGCCTGTTAGGGCAGTCATTGATGGTAGTCGGGCACCATCTAGTTCTTCTGGTCTCAGGCTGATAGAGTCTCTGGTTTATGTGGCCCTTTTGTCTCTTGGGCTAATATTTTCCTTGTGTCTTTGGTGTTCTTCATTCTCCTTTGCTCCTAGTGGGTTGGGACCAATTGATGCATCTTAAATGGCCTCCTGCAAGCTTTTAAGACCCCAGACACCAAGGCTATACTCTCTGCAGAAGCAGACTGCCACATCTTTCTCCCCCCGGACAGCTGGTGGGTTTGAAACTCCAACCGACAACCTTTGAGTTAGCAGCCCAGCCCTTAACCCCTGTGCCACCAGGCCTCCTCAATAAACACACAAAAGTTGTGAATTACTAGATGGGAAATGACAGAATGGCACAGTAATGACTCATCAGAACCTGGGGGAAAATCCTAAGATTTTATCTTTCCTAATACTTGCTCTAAATATTATATTATTACTGAATACATTGGTTAGACATTTAACAGCATAACATCAGATCAGAGATGAGTGCTTATCTCCACCAACAAGCAGTTAGACACACTAGAATTCAAGTCCCAGCCCTATGACCCACTTCCTTCTTGAGTGAAGCTGGGCAAGCACTAGACCTCCCTGAGCCTAGCCAAAGAAATGAAGCTACTGGTAGCCCAGGCAGGGGTGTGCTGAGAAAGTGAAACGGCAGGATGCGTGCCGCAGACATGGGGGATGCTGACAGTTCCTTTTTAAAATAAAAACCCTCTCTTCGCTGTTTACTCTACACTCTTTATGGCATGAAGCCCAGAGGCTAACCTTGACTTTTCTAGCCTAAGGTCTTTCCTTCCTTCTCCAGGGGTGGTGGTAGTTCTAGCAGTTTGCTCACTCCTCTTTCTCCATCCAGTGGTTTTGTACTAGTCACATAATCTGCTATATTAAATTGATCGTGATAGTTATCTAGTGTTTTAGTATCAAATATGAAAACCCGTTGCCCTTGAGTCAGCTCCTACTTATGGTGACCCCACACGTACGTGTCAGAGTAGAACTGTGCTCATAGGGTTTTCAATGGCTGATTTTTCAAAAGTAGATCACCAGGCCTTTCTTCAGAGGCACCTCTCAGTAGACTCAGACCTCCAAGCAGCCAAACAAGTTAACCATTTGCACCACCCAGGGACTCAAATATAAGGCCTATGCTTATTAGAGAAATAAAGACTGCAGGCCTTCTTGATAGTTCATCTTTAAAGAGATAAATAAGGCTGTACTTTTCTGTGTGTTCCCTGAAGTTCCTGATGCACTTTCAGTGTATGCTCTGTTTCTTTTCTGCAGATGGTAGTTCTTCAGGGAACAACAAAAAAGAGGAAACTTTTATTTTTGAGTCAAAGAGTGATGGAAGAGGAGGGGAACACCCACCCCCAGAAACAGGTAAAACATACCTTGGAAACTCATTGCAGAGTATGGAAATCTGCAGGAGCATGGGCCGTCTAGTCTTTGAGGATATTTGATGAAGCCGCAGGAGTTCATGACAAGAGCAATGATCTGTGGGCCAGGACCGTCTTCTCATCCCCTAGGTCATGCTGCATCTTTGGGCTCTTGAACTAGAAACCTCAGTTTCCTCTTTATAAGTTGATTGGACCAGATAATCACTGTGGTCCCTTCCAGCTGTAATTTTCTGTGGTTAAGAACACAGGCTATAGAATCAGATGTCAAGGTTCAAGTCCTTACTCCACTACTAAGCTCCATGACCCTAGGTAGGCTATTTTATCTCTCTACATCTCAATTTCCTCATTGGTAAGATGAGGATAGTAACTATGTCTGCCTTAGAGTTGTTAGGGAGAGTGCCTGGGACCATTTAGCACACTGCTTGGATCATGGCCTGAACTCAGTAAATAATTGATGGCCATATATCATGAGTTATTTAGGATGCGATAAGAGCAAAGGTCTTAGAGTACCTAGTTCTCTCCAAGTGCCCTAGTGACGAAGACAGAAGCCCGTGGGAATGGAGGACAGGCAGAGGAGGGAGAAGGAATATTTAGTAAGCAGAAGAAGAAGACCATTAATTCCATAATTTTTGTTGTTTTTTTAACTAAATAAAGATAACACTATAAAGGACATAGGCCAGTATAAAGGCAAATTTTAATTCTAATTCCCACGACCTAGTTAGTACAAGAAAATCTAGGAGAACACAATATGACTCTCAAGTTTTAGATCTAAACATTGAGAAAACTTTCTTTTTACCCTAGAATGTTCCTTTGTAACACCTGGACAATATTAAAATTTTAAAACAAGAGGTAGCCGTGTATTTTCTAAGAATAATCCAGATGTCAAGCACCTGGATGCCCCCCAGTCCTCTGGCCTACTGGACTTACCTTGACCAAAGATATTTGAATACAAGTGTCCCCTCCCCCATCAACATGCAGAGGGAAACCAGGCCTGTTCCTCCCCCATGCCCAGATGTATCCAGAGATTCTCAGTTCTAATGGCCGATGCCCAGTCTAGTTGTTACATATTTTGAGTGTCATTCCCAGTCATATGAACAGAATACATCATTCATCCCCTTAAGTGGTTACTGAGAAAAATATCATGGTGTGTTTTAGAAGGGTTTGGAATTTTTAAATTTTCAAATTACCCAAACTAAAAACATTGAAGAAACTATGCCAACTAAATATTGAAAAGTGAAGAATAATTTTTAGAACTTTAGCAAGTACTTTTGGGGGAGATTTCATTTTCCTTGTTATCATAGCATTTAACAGGAATCAAATTTGGTAGTTCAGAGAACTTGTGTCTGATTTGGCAAATGGAAAGTGGGCCTAGATTATAGGTGTGTTTTGTCGTTGTTGTTAGCTGCTGTCAATTCACCCTAGACTCATGGTGACCTCGTGCACAATAGAACAAAATGCTACCCAGTCCTGCACCAGATTGGACCGTTGTGATCCATAGAATTTTCATTGGCTGATTTTCACAAGTAGATCGTCAGGCCTTTCTTCCTAGTCTATCTTAGTCAGGAAGCTCCACTGAGACCTGTTCAGCATCATAGCAACACACAAGCCTCCACTGACAGATGAGTGGTGGCTGTGCATGAGGTGCATTGCCTGGGAATTGAACCCAAGTCTCCTGCTTGGAAGGCAAGAATTCTACCACTGAACCACCAATACTTCCCCCCACGCCCACCCATACGTTTAGGCCCAGGTAATCCAGGAGTCTAATGGAAGATTCCACCTGGATTGCCTGTAGGCATCGCAACTTGCAAATGCCCAAAAATGAACTTTTCTCCCCCAACCACCATAAACAAGCTCCATAATACATTAAATCACTCAAGCAAAAATCCTATGGACCAGATAGATGGGACTATTCCTTTTTACATCTGTACTTCATGTACAATTCTACCATAGTAGCTATAATGCTTTATTGCACTTTTTCATTTAAATGTCTATCTAGCCAGACTTGAGGTCATTCAAACACTGTCTCATTTACCTATCTGAGAAGCAGTATGCCGTAGTACAAGACCACGGGCTCTACAGCTGCCCTGTCTGGGTTCAAAACCCAGCTCTCCCACTTGCCATATAATCTTAGGCAAGTTAGTTAATTCTTAATGCCTCAGTTCCCTCATTTGTAAAATGGGGACAGTAATAGGACCAACTGATAACGGTTGTGAGAACTAAATGAGTTAAGATATAAAGCACTTACAACAGTGCTGACACTATTTACCATCAGCTTATTATCTTTACCAGCACTTAGCTCAGTACCTGACACAAGGAAAGCTCTTAATTAATGCAGAGTGAACGAATACTTGAAAGAAAATGTTGTTATGGAATCAGCTTACCCAATGGAGGTTTTCGCTCCTCTAGTTCCACCAGCTGGCAAGACCCATGCAGCTAAAAATAGTTCCAGCATCGCATCTCCAAAGCTGGCCTGACTGCAGAGTAGACCAGACTAAGAATAGAGCCTGCTGAACTTAATAAGCAAGGCACACCCTGTCTCTTGCAGACTTGTGTAAGCCTCTAAAGGCCACTTCTGGTCTGGGCATTTAGGACCAGCCCCACTGGAAAACCCTTATGTGGGAGAACTAAAGAGATTTTTTCCTTAAATAATTCTGGTCAAAATCACACCAGAAGATATATTGAAGTTAGTTTTCAGCAATGGTCCTACTGGCTAAGAGTAGGTTCCCTGGTTTAAAAAGGAAATAACTTTCTTAAGGCTTAAACAGAACAAGAAACCAGGAGTTGATCCATAGCGATTTGAAGAGAGAATGACCATGTGTGAATCCACAAGTGTAATCAGTGGCGATAATGAAAACATTTCATACAGTCAGAATGTCTTCTTTTTCTTTACGTATTACAGATGGATATAGGGGTGATCTGACTGCAACATTTGTACCCGTTGATGGTATACAAATTTTGTAGGAACCTGCTATAGAATTTGGTATTAAAGAGGTCTGAGTTTGAGACCTAGCCTGCAACTCAAAAGCTACATAGTTTTAGGCAAATTATTTAACCTCTTTGCATCTCAGTTTATCTTCAAAATACTAGTTCCTACTTAATAGAGTTGTTTGGATTATACAGTGCATGCACAGGGCTTACAGTAAATGGCAGCTGTTCTTGTTAATCACTGACCTAGCTTTTTCATTGCTACCTTTTTACAGGGGCGGTGCTACCCCTGGCCCTGGGCCTGGCTATCACGGCTTTGCTGCTTCTCATGGTTGCCTGCCGACTACGACTGGTGAAACAGAAACTTAAAAAAGCTCGTCCCATAACATCTGAGGAATCTGACTACCTCATAAATGGGATGTATCTGTAATAAATCTGATTTAAATAGCTTGGGGTAAGGACATGTTCCACTTATAATTTATACATATATCGGGTTCTGGAAATTTACAACCTCTTCTGTTTTTAATTGTGCTAAGAAAATGACTAAACACCCAAATTCTGCAAATCCCAAACCTTTGTCTCTATTATTTATTGTAGAAAGGTTTCGCTCCAGATTCTGCAAATCCTAAACCTTTGTTTTTATTATTTATTGTAGAAAGATTTTCCTTGGGAAGCATGTAAGATATTTTGAAATTTAGAAAAGAGTCCATCTGATTAAATAAAGACTTTTACAAATCCAATTCTGATTTACATAAGCTATACCTGAAAGCCCTGGTGGCACAGTAGTTAAAGCGCTCTGCTGCGAACCAAAAGGTCGGCTGCTCGAACCCCCTAGCAGCTCCGCAGGAGAAAGATATGGCAGTCTGCTTCCATAAAGATTGTTGGCGCTAGGTGCTATCAGCTCCGACTCATAGCGACTCTGTGTACAACTGAACGAAACACTGCCTGGCCCTGCACCATCATCACAATTGTTGCTGTTCTTGAGCCCATCGTTGCAGCCACTGTGTCAGTCCATCTCATTGAAGGTCTTCCTCTCTTTTCCTGACCCTCTACTTTACCAAGCATGATGTCCTTCTCCAGGGACTGGTCCCTCCTGATAA